>NC_041387.1:555210534-555281171 GCF_002162155.2 Triticum dicoccoides
ATCAGGCTAGGGTTAGTTGCCAGCGGGGGGTTAGTAGTGGGGGGGTTGGGCCATCTAGGCACAGCGGAGGCATGGGGTGGGCTGGCTGGGTGTGGGCCGAGGCCCACGGGGGAGGGGAGGCCTTTTCTATTTTTTTATTTTGCACTTTGTTTTATTTTATTTTTGTGCACTAAACACTTTACAAAAAATGTTGGTTCACCACCATAAATAAGAAGTGAATATTTGTCACATGATCAACATTTTAGTTTTCATGTTTGAAAATTTTGAATTTTGGACTTTGATTTGAATTTGAAATTTGAACCGGTTTCGAACCAACGCAAGTTTAACAACAGTAGTCATGATGACGTGGCATCATTAGCAAGGAATTACTGTAGCTTAATTATCCGGGCGTCACAACAATGTAACTGGGTGATTATAAAGATGCTCTACAGGTGTCTCTGAAGGTATTTGTTGGGTTAGCATAGATCTAGATTAGGATTTTTCACTCTGTGTATCGGAGAGGTATCTCTAGGCCCTCTCGGTAATGCTCATCACTATAAGCCTTGCAAGCAATGTAACTAAGGAGTTAGTCACGGGATGATACATTATGGAACGAGTAAAGAGACTTGCCGGTAATGAGATTGAACTAGGTATGAGGATACCGACTATCGAATCTCGGGCAAGTAACATACCGATGACAAAGGGAACAACGTATGTTGTTATGCGGTTTGACCGATAAAGATCTTCGTAGAATATGTAGGAACCAATATGAGCATCCAGGTTCCGCTATTGTTTATTGACCGGAGATGTGTCTCGGTCATGTCTACATAGTTCTCGAACCCGTAGGGTCCACACGCTTAACGTTCGATGACGATTTGTATTATGAGTTATGTATTTTGGTGACCGAAGTTTGTTCGGAGTCTCAGATGAGATCACGGACATGACAAGGAGTCTCGAAATGGTCTAGAGGTAAAGATTCATATATTGGAAGGTAGTATTCGAGCATCGGAATGGTTTCGAGTGGTTCGGGTATTTTACCGGAGTACCAAGGGTTACTGGAACCCCCCGGGGAAGTATTGGGCCTACATGGGCCTTAGTGGAGAGAGAGGAGGGCCGCAAGGGGTGGCCGCGAGCTCCCCCATGGCAAGTCTGAAATGGACTACGGGAGGGGGCAGCGCTCCCCTTTCCCTCTCCCTCCCCCTCTCCTTCCTTTTCTCTCCGATAGAAGAAAGGAAAGGGGGGGGGGGCGAATCCTACTAGGAGTGGAGTCCTAGTAGGACTCCCCCCCATGGCGCGCCCCTCCTGACCGCCGGCCTCCTCCTCCCCTCCTTTATATATGGGGGCGGGGGGCACCCCAAAGGCACATCAATTGTTCTCTTATTCGTGTGCGGTGCCCCCCTCCACAGTTTACACTTTCGGTCATAGCGCTGTAGTGCTTAGGCGAAGCCCGTCATGCTGAAGAAACTCTCCCTCGACCCTCTACTGGATCAAGAGTTCGAGGGACGTCATCGAGCTGAACGCATGCTGAACTCGGAGGTGTCGTACATTCGGTGCTAGATCGGTTGGATCGTGAAGACGTTCGACTACGTCAACCGCGTTAACCTAACGCTTCTGCTTTCGGTCTATGAGGGTACGTGGACACACTCTCCCCCTCTCATTGCTATGCATCTCCTAGATATATCTTGCGTGATCGTAGGATTTTTTTTTGAAATTGCATGCTACATTCCCCAACACTGGGTTCTACCGTAAATATTGGCACATCCTCAAAGGGAAGATAACTCAATTCCTTTTAGACTTTCATGCCCAAAAAAGCGATATCTCTTGCCTTAACCAGGCCCTCATAATCCTACTTCCAAATCATAATGATGCTCGCTCCCCCACTGGCTTCCGTCCCATTTCTCTTCAAAACTATCCTATCAAAGGGGTCGCTGTCGGTGTCAAAACCGGCAGATCTCGGGTAGGGGGTTTCAAACTGTGCGCCTAAGGATCAAAGGTAACAGGAGGTAGGGGACACGATGTTTACCCAGGTTCAGGCCCTCTTAATGGAGGTAATACCCTACTTCCTGCTTGATTGACTTTGATGAGTATAGGGGTTACAAGAGTTGATCTACCTAGAGATCGTAATGGCTAAACCCTAGATGTCTAGCCTGTATGATTGTGATTGTCCCTACGGACTACGCCCTCTGGTTTATATAGGCATCGGAGGGGACTAGGGTTGTACAAAGTCGGTTTATAGAGGAAGGAAACTATACATCCGAACACCAAGCTTGCCATCCACGCAAAGGTGACTCCCATCCGGACATGGGAGAAGGCCTTCTATCTCGTATCTTCATGGCCCATGGAAGAAAGGCCGAACAGAGGATCGAATAATGCTTCACAGGAGCTAACATATATATCTCTTTTGATGAATAGGCTTCGATGCTAGCGGCAACCTCGCATGCCGCCGAAGTGTCCGAACTAAAGCGTAAGTTGGAGGAAAAGCAAGGTATGCGATACTGAAGCATATCTGTAATGATATGAGTTCCGATTTGTTATCTAAATGAGCTTTATGATTACGCTCATAGTTGACGCGTCTGAGGTCGAGGCCCTCAAGAGTGCGCTGGCTGAGGCCAAGAAAGGGGCGGACGAGGAGCGAGCGCCCGCCGAAAACATGAAGTGAGGTTGGATGAAGTCCAACAAGAGCTCAATGATGCTATAAGCAAGAGTCCTTGGAGCGGAAGGTGTCAGATCGAGACTCCAAACTTGCTATGACACTCCAAAGTGCAAAGGAGGCCCGGGTTGAAGCCCAAGGCACCTGTCGGGAGATCCGAGAGGCCAAGCAGATCGCAGTGGGTAAGGCCTTTAATATGCAGAGAAAATTTGTAAGGAGAAAGTACACCTTACTAACACACATTCGGAGTTCTACAAGAGAGTTTGTGGATCTATACAGGAGTATTGCTGATGCTACGGATTTATTCCGAGCCGAAGAGGGGAGCTCAACAGAGAAGTTGTTCTAGTCGCAGTACCTTGCGCCAGAGCATCTTGTGCCCCTTAGTAATCAGTTGAAATAGCTGATCGAGCTGCATAGGGTGGCCGAACTGGTGATGAGGGACATTATAGTCCATCTTTGGCCAGCCGAACCCATACCCAGCAGCTACTTTGGGCTTGTGAAGCGGCTAGTCAATGCCTGCCCACGGCTTGACGCTATAAAGCAGCCAGTCTGTATAGAAGGTGCCCGGATGGCCTTCGCCCGTGTCAAGGTGCAATGGGTGAAGATGAATGCCACCAATCTTGCAACCGAGGGACCTCCCGCAGGCAAGGAGCACCGTACGCCGGAGCAGTGTTTCGACGACGTCTTTGAAGGCCCCCGCATTGTAGAGGGCCAGTGTTTGAAGGACATCGTTTTTGAATGAATGTACCTATGCTGCCCAAACTTTGTATTTATGAAAACAAGTCATTTGTATAATATTTTTCTTGTTTCATCTGAAATTATTTTCCCTCCATTGCGGCTGTTTATTGAATCTGAGAGTTGGCCAGTCGTCGACTTCAGCCCCTCACGTAAATAGTACGAGGGTGTTCAGAACAGCACAAAAACACACTTAACCCAACGACTTGGTCCTTGAAGGAGGTGTTAGTGTGGCGAACCAGGCTATCAGACTATGCGACTTTATTACTCTCACTTAGCCATAGGAGTTTGACAATAAGATTGTAGGCGCAGCCCCTAGTATTCTTCGATGGTCCAAACATGGGTGTTGTAGACGCCCGTCCCGGTGAAAACCGGTCCATCGCATAACGCGGAAAAAATTGCAAGAGATTTTTAATTAGTCGCCGAATAGTTGACCAGCTCTTGCCGCATCATGACAGTCAGTTTTTGGGTTTCTCTACTAAGGTGTTTATCCGGATAAGCCAGAAACACAATCGCAGTAGTTCTCCCTTTACTACCTTAGTCGAACAAGCAGAACGTAAGGTAGTAACAACAGGAGCTGGGCAACCCAACTATTGACCAAAGACATGATTTGGAGCCGATGCATATAATGCTATATTCGGGACGCCGAATTGTACTATAAAAAGTGTTTGGACTTATTGTATTTTGAAGAAGTGTACGCGTCTGAATGGAGCCCTGGCGATTTAAGTCGTGTCGAGGTGTACATGACAATCGGACTAAAGAAAAAGAGGGAATACAGATTAAGAAATAAGCCAGTACCAAATAGGTTGGGCAAAAAACTGTTTCATTATAGTCTGACTGATACGTCAAGACGTATTTGTACAGATAATGCTATAAGCATCGGGGCTATTTTACATGCCAAGCACAAGGGAAAGTTGTGGACAGGTAGTAAAAAGGGGAAGAGGTGATCTTTGAAGATCCTTTAGATACTCTGCCATACATTTGCGCTACTTTTCGCCTTGGTGTGTGATCCTTTGAGAGGATCACTGAGCAGGTTTTCATAAGGGGCCGGGAAAAGGGCCCTTGGCACCATAAACAGGTGATGTGGGTTGTAGGGAACCTGAAAAAACAAAGATAAGAAAAAGGTAGATATGAGGGTCCAGGTATAGTCGAGCCGTATTGTGGATTTTATCCTTGATATGCCTCCATCATCGCCCATGGTACCTTTAGTGCGTAGTTATGCGCACGCGGTACATACACCGTAGTTCGGGGCTAAGATAGAGGCCGAATTGCTAATAGAGCTCCTGACGAGCTGGACAGTCATTCTGTAGGGTAGTTCGAATTCGTTTGACAGGGTCCGGGGGCTTGACTGCCGATGTGGAGTTTGGCTTGATAAGGCCGACCTGTACTTCCGTTGCAAGGGCTGCGGTGTGTTCCTCAGTATGGAGGGAGCGATCCATGTTTCCATGGACTGTTATAACACCGCATGGTCCTAGCATCTTGAGTTTTAGATAGGCATAGTGCAGGATCGCATTGAAGTGGGCAAACGCAGTTCGTCCGAGTAGTGCGTGATAGCCACTGTGGAAAGGGACGATGTCAAAGAAAAAGTCTTCACTTCGACAGTTGTCCGGCGAACCGAAGATGACCACCAATGTGATTGAGCCCGTGCAATGGGCCTCTACACCAGGTATTACTCCTTTGAAGGTAGTTTTGACGGGCTTGATTCTTGATGAGTCAATACCCATTCTGCGGACTGTGTCCTAATAGAGCAGGTTAAGACTGTTGCCGCCGTCCATGAGGACTCTTGTGAGGTGGAATCCATCGATAATTGGGTCGAGGACCAACGTGGATGAACCTCCATGATGGATACTGGTCGGATGGTCTCTGCGATTGAAAGTGATCGGGCATGCTGACCATGGGTTGAATTTTGGGGCAACTGGCTCTATCGCATAGACGTCCTTAACGCGTGCTTGCGCTCCCTCTTGGGGATGTGAGTAATGTATATCATGTTCACTGTTTTGACCTCGGGGGGAAATTTCTTCTGTCCCCCCTGTGTTCGGTGGGCGAGGCTCCTCGTTGTCATCCTTCCTGGGCGACCCTTTCCCCGTGTGCTCGGTGTTTAACTTACCGGCATGCTTAAAGACCCAACAACTTCTGTTGGTATGGTTGGCAGGCTTGTCACGGGTGCCGTGAATCTGGCAAGGTCGATCGAGTATTCGGTCCAGGCTAGATGAACCATCTTTGTTTCTTTTGAATGGCTTCTTCCATTGACCGGGTTTGGAGCCGCTGAATCCGGCATTGACCGTTGTGTCTTCGGCATTGTCAGTGTTACTCCGACGCTTGTTTTTGTTGCGTCGGGGCCTGTTGTTGCTGTTTCTAGCTTCAGAGGTGCCAGAGTCGCTGATATTGTTGCTGCTACGGTCTAGCCAACTATCTTCACCTGCATAAAAGCGGGTCATGAGTGATGTGAGGGCTGCCATGGACTTTGGTTTTTCTTGGCCGAGGTGTCGGGTGAGCCATTCGTCACGAATGATGTGTTTAAAGGCTGCTAGAGCCTCCGCGTCAGACAATCAACAATTTGGTTCTTTTTAATTAGGAACCGGGTCCAAAATTTCCTGGCTGACTCTCCAGGCTACTGGACTATGTGACTGAGGTCATCGGCGTCCGGAGGCCGGATATAAGTGCCTTGGAACTTGTCTCTAAAGGCAACCTCTAGGTATTCCCAGCTTCCAATAGAGTTTTCTGGGAGGCTGTTTAACCAGTGCCGAGCTGGTCCCTTAAGTTTTAGGGGAAGGTATTTGATGGCTGTAAATCTTCACCGCGAGCCATGTGAATGTGGAGAAGAAAGTCTTCAATCCATACTGCGGGATCCGTTGTGCCATCTTAGGATTCAATGTTCACGGGTTTAAACCCTTCTGGGAACTAGTGCTTCATTACCTCATCGGTGAAGCATAGGGGGGTGTGCGGCACCTCTGTATCGGGCAACGTCATGACGCAGTTCGGATGGAGTCCGTATGCAGTTTTAGGCCTGGGTGAAGGTGTGCTTGTGGCGCCAGGCCTGATGGCCGTCTTCTCGCACTGGGGCATGCCCCCTTGATCCATAGATTGATCTGGTCTGAACGGCTCTATTATCCAGGTCCTATCGTAGGTCATAAGTGTATCCTGCAGCCGCTGTCTCTCTGCCTTTATGGCGGGGTGGTGCATGCTGGTGTTCGGCTTGAGTTTCCGCTCTGTCCCGGCCACGTGGTGGTCGGTCAGGTCCATCGGCAGCGTTATGCGTTGGTGGTATAGGCTCTGGGGCCTCATCGTCGAATTGGGGTAGCAGCTTGCGCTTCGGGTAACTCTTGGTTGGGCATTCGAGGCCGTATTCCTCAGCTGCCATGACATTAGTCCATCTATCATTGAGCAGATCCTGATCAGCTTGAAGCTGCTGCTGCTTCTTTTTCAGGCTTCTTTTCGTGGCTATTAGCCGGCGCTTAAAGCGCTCTTGTTCGAGGGGTTCCTCTGGCACGATGAAATCTTCGTCGCCGAGGCTCTCGTCCTCTTCGGAGATCGGTAAGTAGTAACTATCCTCCGAGCCCTCGTTCCCAATAGGATCGTCGGGGTTGACTTACCCATCCTCCCAATCATCATGCTCGGATGTTGGTTCAATAGGGGCTTCTTGGTCTTCGGCGTTATCCGGAGTATTGTTGTCTCCGGTGCCGGTATTGCTGTCTGCTACCTCTTGAGCTTGCGTTGGTTTTTTCCTTGAAGAGGAAAGGGTGATGTAGCAAAGTAGTGTAAGTATTTCCCTCAGTTTTGAGAACCAAGGTATCAATCTAGTAGGAGACGACGCACAAGTTACCTAGTACCTGCACAAACAATCAAGAACCTTGCAACCAATGCGATAAAGGGCTTGTCAATCCCTTCACGGTCACTCGCAAAAGTGATATCTTATAGAGATAGTAAAGTAAATATTTTTTTGGTATTTTTGTTGTATAGATTGGAAAGTAAAGAATGCAAAATAGTAAACGAGATGCGATATAATGGAAAAGAGATGTAATATAATAGAAAAGAGACCCGGGGCCCATAGGTATCACAAGTGGCTTCTCTCAAGATAGCATATATTATGGTGGGTGAACAAATTACTGCTGAGCAATTGATAGAAAAGCGCATAATTATGAAGATATCTAAGGCAATGATCATTAACATAGGCATCACGTCCGTGTCAAGTAGACTGAAACGATTCTGCATCTACTACTATTACTCCACACATCGACCGCTATCCAACATGCATCTAGAGTATTAAGTTCATAAGAACAGAGTAACGCATTAAACAAGATGACATGATGTAGAGGGATAAACTCATGCAATATGATATAAACCCCATCTTTTTATCCTCGATGGCAACAATACAATACGTGCCTTGCGCACCTACTGTCACTGGGAAGGGACACCACAAGATTAGTCATCTAGCTAATAACTATGGACCCGAAGGTCTGCCGTAAACTACTCACGCTTCATTGGAGAGGCAATGGTGTTGATATAGAAGCCCTCCGTGATCGATTCCCCCTCCGGCAGATCGTCGGAAAAGGCCCCAAGATGGGATCTCATGGGTATAGAAGGTTGCGGTGGTGGAAAAGTGGTTTCGTGGCTCCCCTTGATGTTTCTATGGTATAAGAGTATATATAGGCGAAAGAAGTATGTCGGTGGAGCTACTAGGGGCCCATGAGGGTGGGGGTGCGCCTACCCCCTGGGCGCGCCCTCCTACCTCATGGATGCCTCGTGGCGTTTCTGACTTCAATTCCAAGTCTTCTGGTTTGCTTTCGGTCCAAGAAAGATCATCGCGAAGGTTTCATTCCGTTCGGACTCCATTTGGTATTCCTTTTCTGCAAAACTCTAAAATAGGCAAAAAAACAGAAACTGGCACTGGGCCTCCGTTTAATAGGTTAGTCCCAAAAATAATATAAAAGAGCATATTAAAGCCCATTAAACATCCAAAACAGATAATATAATAGCATGGAACAATAAAAAATTATAGATACATTGGAGACGTATCAAGCATCCCCAAGCTTAATTCCTACTCGTCCTCGAGTAGGTAAATGATAAAAACAAAAAAATTTATGTGGAATGCTACCTTACATAATTATCAATGTAATTTTCTTTATTGTTGCATGTCAGATCCAAAAGATTCAAGACAAAAGTTTAATATTGACATAAAAATAATAATACTTAAAGCATTCTAACAAAGCAATCATGTCTTCTCAAAATAACATGGCCAAAGAAAGTTCATCCCTACAAAATCATATAGTTCGGCTATGCTCCATCTTCGTCACACAAAATGTTCAAATCACGCACAACCCCGGTTTCAGCCAAGCAATTGTTTCATACTTTAGTATTCTCAAACTTTTTCAACTTTCACGCAATACATGAGCATGTGCCATGGACATAGCACTATAGGTGGAATAGAGTGGTGGTTGTGGAGAAGAGAAAAAAGAGGAAGATGGCCTCACATCAACTAGGCATATTAATGGGATATGGAGATGCCCATCAATAGATATCAATGTGAGTGAGTAGGGATTGCCATGCAACGGATGCACTAGAGCTATAAATGTATGAAAGCTCAACAAAAGAAACTAAGTGGGTGTGCATACAACTTGCTTGCTCACGAAGACCTAGGGCATTTTGAGGAAGCCCATCATTGGAATATACAATCGAAGTTCTATAACGAAAATTCCCACTAGTATATGAAAGTGAAAAAATAAGAGACTCTCTATCATGAAGATCATGGTGCTACTTTGAAGCACAACTGTGGAAAAAGGATAGTAGCATTGCCCCTTCTCTCTTTTTCTCTCATTTTTTTGTTTGGCTTCTTTTTTTATTTGCTTCTTTGGCCTCTTTTTTTATTTCCTCACACGGGACAATGCTCTAATAATGATGATCATCACACTTCTATTTATTTACAACTCAAGGATTACAACTCGATACTTAGAACAAAATATGACTCTATGTGAATGCCTCCGGCGGTGTCCCGGGATGTGCAATGAATCAACAGTGACATGTATGAAAGAATTATGAATGGTGGCTTTGCCACAAATACGATGTCAACTACATGATCATGCAAGGCAATATGACAATGATGAAGTGTGTCATAATAAACGGAATGGTGGAAAGTTGCATGGCAATATATCTTGTAATGGCTATGGGAATGCCATAATAGGTAGGTATTGTGGCTGTTTTGAGGAAAGTAAATGGTGGGTTTATGGTACCGGAGAAAGTCACGCGGTACTAGAGAGGCTAGAAATGGTGGAAGTGTGAGAGTACGTATAATCCATGGACTCAACATTAGTCATGAAGAACGCACATACTTATTGCAAAAACCTACAATTCATCAAAAGCAAGCACTACGAGCATGCTCCTAGGGGAAGGGTTGGTAAGAGTTAACCATGCGCGATCCCGACCTCCACACATAAGGAAGATAATCAAATAAACACCTCATGCTTCAAATTTGTTACACAACGGTTACCATACATGCATGCGACGGGACTTGCAAATCTCAACACAAGTATTTCTCAAACCCACAATTACTCTACTAGCATAACTATAATATCACCATCCTCATATCTCAAAACAATCATCAAGAATCAAAATTCTCATAGTATTCAACGCACTTTATATGAAAGTTTTTTTATTATACCCATCTTGGATGCCTATCATATTAGGACTAGTTTTATAGCCAAAGCAAATTACCATGTTGTTCTAAAAGACTCTCAAAATAATATAAGTGAAGCATGAGAGAACAATAATTTCTATAAAATAAAACCACCACCGTGCTCTAAAAATATATAAGTGAAGCACTAGAGCAAAATTGTCTAGCTCAAAAGATATAAGTGAAGCACATAGAGTATTCTAATTAATTCCGATTCATGTGTGTCTCTCCAAAAAGGTGTGTACAGCAAGGATGATTGTGGTAAACTAAAAAGCAAAGACTAAAATCATACAAGATGCTCCAAGCAAAACACATATCATGTGGTGAATAAAAATATAGCCTCAAGTAAAGTTACCGATAGATGAAGACAAAAGAGGGATGCCTTCCGGGGCATCCCCAATCTTAGGCTTTTGGTTGTCCTTGAATTTTACCTTGGGGCGCCTTGGGCATCCCCAAGCTTAGGCTCTTGCCACTCCTTATTCCAAAATCCACCAAATCTTTACCCAAAAACTTGAAAACTTCACAACACAAAACTTCAACAGAAAATCCCATGAGCTCTGTTAGTATAAGAAAATAAACCACCACTTTAAGTTACTATAATGAACTCATTATTTATTTATATTGGTGTTAAACCTACTGTATTCCAGCTTCTCTATGGTTCATACCCACCGATACTAGCCATAGATTCATCAAAATAAGCAAACAACACACGAAAAACAGAATCTGTGAAAAACAGAACAGTCTAGTAATCTGTAACTTTCGAATACTTATGTAACTCCAAAAATTCTGGAATAAATTTTTAGACGTGAGGAATTTGTCTATTAATCATGTTCGAAAAGAATCAACCTAAAGGAACTCTCCAGTAAAAAATGGCAGCTAATCTCGTGAGCGTTAAAGTTTCTGTTTTTTACAGCAAGATCATAAAGACTTCACCCAAGTCTTCCCAAAGGTTCTACTTGGCACAAACACTAATTAAAACATAAAACCACATCTAAAAAGAGGCTATATGAATTATTTATTACTAAACAGGAACAAAAAGCAAGGAACAAAAATAAAATTGGGTTGCCTACCAACAAGCGCTATCGTTTAACGCCCCTAGCTAGACATAAAAGCGAGAATAGATCTAAGTATTGCCATCTTTGGTATTCAATTCATAGGTGGCTCTCATAATAGATTCATAAGGTAATTTGATTTTTTTCCTAGGAAAGTGTTCCATGCCTTTCCTTAATGGAAATTGGAATCTAATATTTCCTTCTTTCATATCAATAATTGCACCAATCTTCTAAGGAAAGGTCTACTAAGAATAATAGGACATGTAGGATTGCAATCTATATCAAGAACAATAAAATCTACGGCAACATAATTCCTATTTGCAATAATAAGAACATCATTAATCGTTCCCATAGTTTTCTTAATGGTGGAATCCGCAAGATGCAAATTTAAAAAACAATCATCAAATTCACGGAAACCTAGCACATCACACAAAGTTTCTAGAATCGTGGAAACACTAGCACCCAAATCACACAAAGCATAGCATTAATAATATTTAATCTTAATCTTAATATTAGGTTCCCACTCATCATAAAGTTTTCTAGGATAGAAACTTCTAGTTCAAGCTTTTCTTCATAAGATTGCATCAAAGCATCCACGATATGTTTAGTAAAAGCTTTATTTTCATTATAAGCATGAGGAGAATTTAACATGGATTGCAACAAGGAAATACAATCTATTAAAGAGCAATTATCATAATTAAATCCATTGAAATCCAAAATAGTGGGTTCATTGGTATTTACAGTTTTGACCTCTTCAATCCCACTTTTATCAATTTTTGCATCTAGATCTAAAAACTCCGAATCATTGGAACGCCTTTTAACTAAAGTTGACTCATATCCAGTCCCATATTTATCAAGATTAATTTTGGAAAACAAATATTTAATAGGAGTCACATCAATCACTTTTAGATCTTCATCATTATTATCATGAAAACTACAAGAACACGCTTTCACAAAGCAATCTTTTTTTAGCACGCATCCTAGCGGTTCTTTCTTTGCACTCATCAATGGAAATTCTCATGATTTGAGAGACTCATTGATAGCTAGCTTAGGTGGAATAGATCTAAGTTTAAAAGAATCAACATCAAGAGAAACTCTATCCATGTTCCTAGCCACCTCATCAATCTTAAGCAATTTTTCTTCAACCAAAGCATTGAAATTGTTTTGTGAACTCATAAATTCTTTAACATTATTCTCAAAATCAGAGGGCATATTATTAAAATTTCCATAAGAGTTGTTGTATGAATTACCATAAGTATTAGAGGAATTACTAGGAAACGGCCTAGAATTAAAATTTCCTCTATACGCGTTGTTACCAAAATTGTTCCTACCAACAAAATTCACATCCATAGATTCGTTATTATTCTACATCAAAGTGGAAAAAGGCATATCATTAGGATCAGAAGAAACACTTTTATTAGCAAACAATTTCATAAGTTCATCCATCTTTCCACTCAAAACATTAATTTCTTCAATCGCATGAAATTTTTAACTAGTGGATCTTTCGGTGTGACATTGAGAATAGTTAACCATAATATTTTCTAGGAGTTTAGTAGCTTCTCCTAAAGTGATTTCCATAAAAGTGCCTCCCGCGGCCGAATCTATAAGATTTCTAGAAGCAAAATTCAATCCGGCATAATTTTTTTGTATAATCATCCACAAATTCAAACCATGTGTAGGGCAATTACGTATCATTAATTTCATCCTCTCCCAAGCTTGTGCAACATGCTCATGATCAAGTTGCTTAAAATTCATAATATCGTTCCTAAGAGAGATGATCTTAGCTGGAGGAAAATACTTAGAGATAAAAGCATCTTTGCACTTATTCCATGAATCAATACTATTTTTAGGCAAAGAAGAGAACCAAGTTTTAGCACGATCTCTAAGCGAAAATGGAAATAGCTTTAACAATATCATTTTCCACATCTTTCTTCTTTTGCATATCACACAAATCAGCGGAGTTGTTTAGATGGGTTGCGGCATCTTCACTAGGAAGGCCAGAAAATTGATCTTTCATAACAAGATTCAACAAAGCGGTATTAATTTTACAAGATTCAACATCGGTAGTAGGAGCAATTGGAGTGCTAATAAAATCATTGTTGTTGGTATTGGAAAAGTCACACAATTTAGTATTATCTTGAGCCGTCGTGACAAAAATCAATCCAACACACAAGCACACAAGAAGCAAGCAAAAAGAGACGAACGAAAGAGGGGCGAAGAAAAGGCAAAGGTTTTCGAAAATCATTTTAGAAGTGGGGGACAGGAAAAGGAGAGGCGAATGGCAAATAATGTAATGCGAGGGAGAAGATTTTATGATGGGTACTTGTTATGGCTTGACTTGACGTAGATCTCCCCGGAAACGGCGCCAGAAATCCATCTTGCTACCTCTTGAGCTTGTGTTGGTTTTTCCCTTGAAGAGGAAAGGGTGATGCATCAAACTAGCGTAAGTATTTCCCTCAGTTTTGAGAACCAAGGTATCAATCCAGTAGGAGACGACGCACAAGTCACCTAGTACCTGCACAAACAATCAAGAACCTTGCAACCAACATGATAAAGGGGTTGTCAATCCCTTCACGGTCACTCATAAAGTGAGATCTGATAGAGATAGTAAAGTAATATTTTTTGGTTTTTTTTGTATAGATTGGAAAGTAAAGAAAGAAAAATAGTAAACCAGATGCGATATAATGGAAAAGAGATGTAATATAATAGAAAAGAGACCCCGGGGCCATAGATGTCACTAGTGGCTTCTCTCAAGATAGCATGTATTACGATGCTGAACAAATTAATGCCGAGCAATTTATAGAAAAGTGCATAATTATGAAGATATCTAAGGCAATGATCATGAACATAGGCATCACGTCTGTGTCAAGTAGACCGAAATGATTCTGCATCTACTACTATTACTCCACACATCAACCGCTATCCAGCATGCATCTAGAGTATTAAGTTCATAAGAATGGAGTAACGCATTAAGCAAGATAACATGATGTTGTGACAGCCTGATTTTTGGCCCTTTCTTTTTCTTTTGTTTTTCCGAGGTTTTTGCCTGAGTTTTCTTTTTTCGTGGCTTTGTGGTCTAGAAACTGAAGAAGATGCCCTCTTCTTTGCTTCCAGAGTGGCTTGCATTCCCAAATCTTTCCCTAGACCCTGTCATTTCCATCCTAGCCCAAATCCCAATATTCTTTTTATTGGGAATATTCCTTTTCTATTAAAGGAATAACTCAAATGGCCCTAGGTTGTGAAGCAACCTATATTTCCATCACTCCAAAAATTCCAAAATAATTCTCATAAATTGTTTGGGTCATATCTTGATAAAATATGGCAAAAATTTTCATTGCCATGTTAAAAAATAATCCCCCAATAATTCATTTCCTATTCTGACCTGAATGGCACTTTGTGAAGGAAGTGTCATTTATATTTTTCCTAGTGGCTCCCAACCTTTTTGGGCATGTTTATATGTACAAATAATTGCCTCATGTACAAGTTCAAATTTATTTGCCTAGCCAATCTTCCTCGGTGATTTTTCAAAGTTTTTGTCAAACAGAAGGCTTTGTGAAGGAAGTACTAGCTAGGAGTATCCAAATGAGTTGAACTTTTGCACACTCCTTAGTGTGCTCATATTAAACCCCTCCACCTATTTGCAGCCCCATCCAATTATTTATGTGAGCACAGGAGCAAATCTTTGTTTCTGACAATATTTTCAGGTTGTGAAACAAGTATATTTTATATTGCTTCAAAAATCCTGATAAATTACCAGTTTGGCATCATTTCAATGAGCCATTTGATCACCATAATTATTCCAAGTTTCTTTCCAGAGAAGATGTTTGTGAAGCAAGTACATGTTGGCTTTGCCAAATGGAATGATACTTGGTGAGCATCATCATATGACCAAATGACTCAGCTTTGCCCAAAATTAGCCCAATTGAACACTCCATGTGAGTGCATCTTGCTGATCTTCATTTCTGGACCAAATATGTAGTTGTGAAGCAACTGCAGTAAATCTTGATCCATTTACCCTCAAAACCTCCAGGATCATAGTCCCTCCATAGCTAAACATCCCACACAACTTATTTGGCCTCAAGTAGTTCCTTATTGATCACCAGTGCACAGCTAAGTTTACTGCAGTAAACTTCAGGAGTTGATAACTATTTAACCCTAGTTGTTTTCACCAAGTTACCACTATAGTTGAGGCCTCCCTAGGAAGGACTAAACCCCAGGCATCAGTTGGCATCGATTGTGGCCCTGTGTGCGCCAGTGCGCGCGATGACCGCCTCTCTGGCATGCCATGGACGCGAGCTGGATGTCTTCTTGCTCGGGCCCCTCCTTTGCTCGGCGTCCCAACGAGCACGGGCCTGTCCAGCATGTTCCCCGCGTCGTCGCCGTCCTCCTGGAGCCCTCTCCCCCTCCGTCAGCCCCTCTATCAGCGCTCGTCGCCGCGCGCCCACGAGAGATCTATGGCTGACCGAGCTTTTATGGCGCTCGGCCTCTTCCTCTGCCCCTCCCTTGGTCGTCTCTTCCCCGTGAGCTACTCCCTGTGCCTCTCCGTCGCCTTCCCCTGAGCCCATGCATGAGCACACGCGTCCGTGGCGCCGGCCACGCGTCCACGGCGACGCCAGCGCGGCTCCCTCTCCCCCTTGGCTATTTAAGCAGCCCCGAGGCCTCCCGATCACCCCAAGCTCTTCGCCTCGCTCCTATACTGCTGCCCAACCCCTCCATTGAGCTAGACCAGCTCTCCTCGACTCCCCTCGCCGCCATGCCCGCCATCGGCCTCGGCTAGATTAGCTTAATGCTGGCCCTCCCCCTCCTTTCTGTAGCCACTTGAGGAGTCCCCTCGACCTCCTGACCCTCCCCACCTACTTGCCCCTCGCTGGAGTACCCCGCAGCCCCATAGCCCAACCTCACCCGAGGCCATCTCCGCCAGAGTCCACCGCCTAGTCGCTCCGATCCTCCTCGGCGTCCGTGTCCTTGCTGAATGGATCCGCCTCGTCCTGTTGAGCTCGTCGGCAGGTCACGCGCCCCGTATGGTGGCCGGGATCACCGGCGAGCCTCGTCGGGGTGAGCTCCCCTTCTCGGCCTGATGCGTCCAGGCGGGAGGGAGAAGAAGGAGGTTAGGAGGAGAGAGAAGATGCGGCGGGCCCCACCTGTAAGCGACCCAGCCACCGGGCCCGCGTTGACCCAGCCCAGCCCTCGTGGATAAGTGACGGGCCCCACCCCGCGGGACCCGCACGCGTCTAGCCCCGCCACTATTCAGATGGATAAGGTGAAGGCGTATTTTGCCAGATTACGCTTTCACTTTTTCTGTTCCAGACCCTTGTTGAAAATATTTTCATTACAGATGGGTCCCTGGCAGAAAAACATCCATATCTTTTTAACCCTAGCTCCAAATAAGGTGAAACCAATGCTCACTTCTTTGTTTCGTCGAGCCCGTTCTGTTGGTTTCATTTTCACTATGGTTTGACACTGTGAAAATGACCTTTTTGCCTTTGCACGTAAACAGCC
This sequence comes from Triticum dicoccoides, assembly GCF_002162155.2. Lineage (NCBI taxonomy): Eukaryota > Viridiplantae > Streptophyta > Magnoliopsida > Poales > Poaceae > Triticum > Triticum dicoccoides. Next base: position 555,227,117 of record NC_041387.1, read on the forward strand.
CCCTCCGAGAGAGAACTGTTTCCGGCAAATCTTTCCATGACTTCACCGCACTTCTCCCAGGTGCCTTCTTCATCCCCAAGCAAGCCACAATACCCACTTGCATGATAGTCATGCAGTAGCCATGGTTTTCAACTTGAATCCTTATTAAATATTTGCTTGTTGAAAAGATGGTTATCGTTGTTCGAGTGATGTTTAGATTTGCATGTTCACTTTTGTGCTATGTTGTTTTGTACTCTGTGATCATGTTCTACCTGCTAGTATTACCTTTCATATGTTTATGCTTGCTAGAATTACATGTTGATGTTGGTGATGGTCAGTATGCCATGCCCAGTGGATATGATTTATTGTTGATATGGTGGATAGTTATGTTATACCCTCATGATTATGTTGATATCATGTTCATGCATTTTATCATGGCTCAGCATATTTGCATTCAAGTTAACCGGATTAAATTGAACTTGAAAAATTATTGGCTAAGTCATGGTGCCGCTGAATCGATACTAACCAGTGCAACCACGCTTACCGGTATGGGACGGTCCTAACTGGGTCTATTGTCGTGCCTCTCGCTGGTGCCTCCAACGCGGGAAGGTTATGGGCGCGCACTACCCTGATCAGGTAGGCAGACATAAGCCTTGTGTACCCGTTGTTGCTGTTATGTGCACATGTCCCCGTTCGGGATGGTTTATTGTTTTGGGCCACGACGGTGGTCGTTGAGGTGTCTGAAGGTAGACACGGGGCCACCCATGACTTAGCCCAGAGGGGAGTGAGTCGGAGTGGCCGGGAGAGTGTCATGGCAGTAGGACGGTTTTGTCGGAATGCCATTGGTCCACCCGAATGGGAGTGCGAGGCCATGGGTTCCGTAGTGTGGGTACAGTGTACTAACCTCTGCAGAGTGTATATTAAATCTATCGAGAGCCGCGCCCGCGGATAAGGGCCTAGGTCGAAAGTAGGTCACACCATGAGTCAATAGTAATAAGAATAATGTGCTTAATAACAATGGGATAAGTTGGTTATGATTGCTGTAAGGATCACGGGCCATTTAGTGGTCGGGTTGTGATCGCCGTAAGGATCACGGGCCAAGTGTTGGTCGGGTTGTGATCGCCGTAAGGATCACGGTTTGGGACCAAGCGTTGATCGGGTTGTGATCGCCATAAGGATCACGATGGTATCGAGGATACCGAGTTATTGTATATTCGTGATGTGGTACGAGAATTGTGGGTAAAGGTCAAGCTCCTTGTGGTCATTTAATGATTACTACGGTATTGTTCATACCAAGCTTGATTTGATCCTGAGATGATCGTGTGAAGTCCGAGGTTGGTAAGTGAGGGAGTCCGGGACTAGGGGGTGTCTGGATAGCCGAACTATCATCATCGGCCGGACTCCAAGACTATGAAGATAGAAGATTGAAGACTTCGTCCCGTGTCCGGATGGGACTTTCCTTGGCGTGGAAGGCAAGCTTGGCGATACGGATATGTAGATCTCCTACCATTGTAACCGACTCTGTGTAACCCTAGCCCTCTCCGGTGTCTATATAAACCGGATGGTTTAGTCCGTAGGACGAACAACAATCATACCATAGGCTAGCTTCTAGGGTTTAGCCTCCTTGATCTCGTGGTAGATCTACTCTTGTAACACACATCATCAATATTAATCAAGCAGGACGTAGGGTTTTACCTCCATTAAGAGGGCCCGAACCTGGGTAAAACATCGTGTCCCTTGTCTCTTGTTACCATCCGCCTAGACGCACAGTTCGGGACCCCCTACCCGAGATCCGCCGATTTTGACACCGACATTGGTGCTTTCATTGAGAGTTCCTCTATGCCGTCGCAATCAGAAATGATGCCTTTTCCCGTCTTTAAAGACGGCATCGTCGTCAAGGGAGCTTTGGCCGCCGGCCAAACTATCCGGCTAGGTGGTTTTCTTATGACCGCCTGTTTGGCCACCGCTCCGACGATGACCTCTCAGGTCATCAAAAGCGATCTTCACGTCAGCTCGGAATTTGCTGAGCAGCTAGATCCGATGGAGCTCTCCTCCGTAAACGAGCTCTTGGATCGCATCGCCGCCCTGGGAGTCGCTACAGACTACGATCAGATTGGGCTTAAAACCGATCTGAGAGAAATTAACTCTCCCCAGGCTACCCACCACGTTGTTGTGGTAGAGGAACAATGTGGCGACTCTTCTTCTATGTTAAAAACTAGCTATGTCCGGATTCCCGATCCCTCCATGCCAGATTCCCGCGGAGGGATGGACGTCAATCAAATACTGAACCTAAAGTCAGGCATCGGACCAGATTCGTTGGAAAGCATCCAACAAACCAAGCTTCCAAATCCGGAAACTTCTTGGCCTTTGAGCCTCAGATCGGGCGGGGTTCCGAACTTAATTCCACCCGCCCACCCAAACATAAGCGATCTATCTCAAATACGGCAAGAGCCCGATGAAATAGTACATCATTACTGGGCCAGATTCCTCCTGGTTATGAACAGGATAAAGGACTACCGTGAAGAAAGCGCGATTCCAATTTTCTGCAACAATTGCACGGACAAGGGAATCATAAACGCCATAAGTCGTGCGAAGTTACACGCTTCGCCGACCTAGCGACCATTGTACAAAAATACTGTGCGATGGAGAGTGCCTGGAAAACCGAAACCAGGTTTTGGGACAATCCGGCCCTGAATACAACCGCAGTCCGAAATAAAAGGGTGCGTCATACTCAAGCACCTGGATTAAAAACCAAAAAGCAAAACCCCCCTAAAGGGCACGGAACCATACTGGAGGGATGGCTCAACGGACCCTGCAAAATCCACAGTACGGAGGGCGCCACTCGAACACATAGCCTTCGAGCATGTTGGATACTACAGCAGGTGGCCAAAAGTGGCGAAGGCTTTCTAGCCCCGGGCAACCAGCCCAACAGTACTAGTACGGTATTAACAGTCTTCGAGACTTTCGCATCAAATAACATGCGGAAGCGAACAATCCGCAGCCTTGCCGAAGTCTACCAAGTAGCAACAACAAATCCATGGAGCGACACGTCCATCACCTTCAATGCCAGCGATGATCCTAAATTTCGAATAGCTCGAGCACCAGCCGCATTGGTCCTCAGTCCAATAGTGGACGGCTTTCGTCTTACCAAGGTACTCATGGATGGCGGCAGCGGATTAAACCTCATCTACGAGGAAACCCTTCAAAAAATGGAAATTGACTGGAGCCGCATTGAGCGAAGCAGCACAACCTTCAGGGGAATAATCCCTAGTTGAGAAGTACGCTGCACAGGAAAAATCACACTAGACGTAGTGTTCGGCTCGCCGGATAATTACAGGTCCGAAGAGGTCACGTTCCAAGTGGCCCCATTCGGTAGCGGATATCACGCCTTGTTAAGGCGAGAGGCATTCACAATCTTTCAAGCTATACCCCATTACGGGTACATGATGCTCAAAATGCCCGGGCCCAATGGAACAATCACTCTCACCAGTGATCCAGATATGGCACTCCGCGCTGAAAATAAGACAGCCGCACTGGCCCTAGAGGCATTATCCGAAGCCCTAGCGGCAGAGGAACTCACTGCGCTGCGCTCCATGGTGGATAGGGACGATGTGATACTCGATAAGAGGTCCAAGTCCACCTCCTTTAAACCAGCGGACGAAGTAGTCAAATTCCAGGTCCATCCAATGGACCCCACAAAGATGGCCTCCATCGGGTCACAATTGAATCCTGATGTAGAAGCCGCACTACGAGAATTCCTTCGGGAAAATTGGGACATTTTCGCCTGGCATCCTTCAGATATGCCAGGAATCCCACGCAGGCTGGCAGAACACAGCCTAAACATCCTAAAAGGATTCAAGCCAGTCAAACAGTCTCTTCGGCGATTTTCCAAACCCAAAAGACAGGCAATGGGAGAGGAGCTAGCCAAACTCTTAGAAGCCGGATTCATCAGAGATATAAAACATCCGGACTGGCTAGCCAACCTGGTAATGGTACCAAAAAAGGACAAATCCTGGCGCCTTTGTGTCGATTTCAAAGACCTTAACAAGGCCTGTCCAAAGGACCCTTTCCCTCTCCCTCGCATCGACCAAATCATCGATGCTACCGCAGGGCACGATTCATTATGCTTCCTCGACGCATACTCCGGATACCATCAAATCAAGATGGCGGAAAAAGACCAGGCCGCAACGGCACTTATTACTCCATACGGACCATTCTGCTTCAACACAATGCCCTTCGGACTCAAAAACGCTGGCGCAACATATCAGCGCATGATTCAGACATGTCTGGCCACCCAGATAGGCAAAACAGTAGAGGCATATGTAGACGATGTGGTCGTCAAGACCAAACACGTCGAAACTCTAGTAGACGACTTGAGGGTGACATTCGACAACCTCCGAGCATATGACATTAAGCTCAACCCGGAAAAATGTGTTTTCGGCGTACCAGCCGGAAAGCTCTTGGGCTTCATTGTATCCGGTAGAGGAATTGAAGCAAACTCAGCCAAGATCCGAGCTCTGTCACAATTGGATATCCCAAAAGACCTCAAGCAAATACAAAAACTAACTGGATGCATGGCGGCTCTAAGCCGCTTCATCTCCCGTTTGGGAGAAAAGGCACTGCCCCTCTATCGCCTCCTCCGGCGCACCGAACATTTCGAATGGACGGATGCTGCCACGACCGAACTCGAAGAAATTAAGGTCGTATTGGCAACAAATCCGGTCCTGGCCACGCCCAACCTGGGCGAACCGATGTTATTATATATCACAGCAACACATCAAGTTGTCAGCGCGGTACTCGTCGTCGAACGAGAAACAGAAGGGCACAAATTCCCTCTTCAAAAACCAGTGTACTACGTATCCACTGTCTTAACTCCATGCAAGTCCCGTTACCCACATTATCAAAAGATAGCGTATGCGGTGTTCATGGCATCCCGGAAGCTGCGACACTACTTTCAAGAGTGTTCCATAACGGTGGCCTCCGAAGTACCTCTCAACGATATTATGAACAATCGCGACGCGATGGGCAGGATTGCAAAATGGGCCATTGAGCTCTTACCATTTGACATAACCTACAAACCACGGCGAGCTATAAAATCGCAAGTTTTGGCTGACTTCATCGCCGAATGGACCGAAGCCGAACTCCCTAAAGAGTATGGCGCATACTCCAATTGGATCATGCATTTCGACGGCTCCAAAATGTTGGCTGGCTTGGGGGCTGGCATCGTCTTGACGTCCCCAACCAGAGACACAGTACAATACGTGCTTCAAATAATGTACACGGACTCCAACAATGCAGCCGAATACGAGGCCCTTCTACATGGCCTCCGGATGGCAATCTCCATGGGTATTCAACGCCTAGAGGTGCGCGGGGATTCAAACCTCGCAATATCCCAAGTAAATGGAGACTTTGACGCCAAGGATCCGAAAATGGCAGCCTACCGTAACGTCATCCTAAAAATGTCAGCCCGGTTCGAAGGACTCGAATTCCACCATGTAGCCCGGGATAATAACCAGGCAGCAGACGTGTTGGCACGCATCGGCGCAAAACGCGACGCCGTCCCTCCAAACATCTTCCTGGAGCGGCTCTTTAAGCCATCTGTATTATGGGAAGAGGAGTCCGGAAATAACAATCCGGAACCAACTGCATCGCCTAACACAGAACATTCTGACACAATCGGTGGCTCAGCCAATGAAATAACAGATTCAGCCCACAAAATACTGGCAGTAATTGCCCCGTGGACGGAACCATTCCTAGCCTACTTAATCAGGCAGGAACTCCCCGAAGACCAAAATGAGGCCCGCTGCATAGTTCGGCGATCTAAAGCCTACAAGGTCCATGAGGGAGAACTTTATAAGAAAAGCACAACCGGAGTCCTTCAAAGGTGTATCTCCAAAGAGGAAGGGCGAAATCTCCTGGCTGAAATTCACGCCGGACTCGGCGGGCACCACGCTGCCGCCCGGGCCCTTGTAGGCAAGGCCTTCCGTACAGGATTTTATTGGCCGACCGCCCGGGCAGATGCTCAGGACTTAGTCCAACGATGCGTCGGTTGCCAGCTCTTTGCTAATCAGAGCCACATGCCACCCACCGCCCTCAAAACTATACCCATCACTTGGCCGTTCGCGGTCTGGGGGCTTGACATGGTTGGACCCCTTAAAGGGGGAACCCACAAGCACAATACTTATTGGTCATGGTGGACAAATTCACCAAATGGATAGAGCCCAAGCCGGTTAAAACGGCAGAATCCGGACCTGTGATAGAGTTCATATCCGGGGTAGTACACCGTTTTGGCGTCCCCCACAGCATCATCACTGATAACGGCACGAATTTCACGGCCGACGAGGTTAAACTCTGGTGCAAAAACATGGGCATCAAGCTTGACTACGCTTCAGTCTACCACCCTCAAACTAACGGTCAAGTGGAATGGGCAAATGGTCTAATCATGAGCGGCATCAAACCCAGATTAGTGCGGCCCCTCATGGAATCTAACACGCACTGGGTAGAGGAGCTCGACTCCGTACTCTAGGGGCTGCGGACGACGCCAAACCGCACAACAGGATTCACACCATTTTTTATGGTATACGGCGCTGAGGCAGTTTTGCCCTACGATATAATTCATGACTCACCTCGCGTGCGCATGTACGAGGAATGGGAAGCCGAGTTGGATCGGCAGGACAGTTTGGACGCTTTGGAGGAGGAGCCCGACGTGGCAAAATCCCGTTCCGCATTCTATCAACAGCAGGCTCGAAGATATCAAAGCAGAGAAGTACGGGCCAAAACTTACAATGTTGGCCAGCTAGTTCTCCGCCTGTCGGACAAGAAAAAGGACAAACTTAAGCCCAAATGGGAAGGTCCCTTCATCATCGACCAAGTCCTTACCGGTGGTGCATACCGTCTATGCAACGCATCTGACAACCGACTCGAGCCAAACCCATGGAACGCAACCTGTCTCCGAAGATTTTACGCCTAGCGCCGAACTCAGGGTTCGTCTCCTTCCTCCGTCCACCTTTCATTTTTTTTCTGTCTTTGTTTTCCCTCCTTTTTCCTCCCTCTTTCAGTACAAACCCCTTGAGGGCTGATCTGCGCTTTGTTTGCACTTACTCGATGTGCTACTCGCACTCGTTATACCTGGGGGCTTCTTTAACAGAAGCTTATTTCTATGGGCTTCATGCCCAACACATGTGTCATACTTCCGCATGTACCTTTTGATCACCATTATATGCATCGATATGACTTAAGTTTTGGCCAAGCCAGGTTGCCTGGCTCTTGTTCTTACCCCTACGTTCCCGATTATTCGGCTAGGAGGTAAAGGGAGCACCTCTACGATTGTTACTGCCGGGTCAGCCGGATGTGTACCTCAGACGGGTGAAGCCGAAGGCTAGCATTCTTAAGGGAATATTTGGTCGGTGACCTGAAAGATGATTTATTACTTACTTATTTATCTGCCCCCAGATGCTTTTTCTGCTATTTTCGCAGTCCGGACATGCACTTTAGGGCATGCCTCCCAGGGAAAGGAACCCTTAACGGAACTATTCTCCCTGGAAGATGTTTCTTACTAACCATGTAATATAACATAGCTAGTTGGGCACTTGTCTGATAAAGCAATTATGACCCCTACGCCTTGTCTCCATGCATGCCCCAGTTCTTTTATAACCGTAAGGGTATTCGGACACACTCCGGACTGTTGGGTCCCGAGGTTGAAGCGAAAAGGTCCGCAAAGACAAACGATCTACAATCCGGCTAGAAGGCATTCTATATGTCATTTTAAAATTACATCATCAAGCTGACTGATTGTACTCCTCTTAAATCCCATCTAACAGGCTGTCTAATTTATAGTCCTATTGGGAATATTTTGCGGCCAACTCTACTTGGCCGTACATCAAGCTCACAGGGATCTCCTTCCTATCAGGCCCCACAGGTCCGACCTCGGCCATGTGGTTTGGGTCAGCCTTCGGGTACCGTGTCTTCACCATGGCCCAGGCCTCCCTGGCGCCTTGACGGCAGGCCGATATCTTCCACAGACGGAGACGTCGCTGTACTCCCTGAAGTTTCTCAGCAAGCCCTCCAAGACCCTCGGGTAGGGAGACGGAAGGCCATAAGACCTGAACGACGCTGCTCATCGCCTGCCGAACACGTTCGTGTAGTTGCAGCAGCTCGGGAAGAGGATCTCCCGTGGAACCAGGCATCTCCTCAGCCGGACGACCCGTGAGCACACCTACAGACACATTTCTGTCAATCGACTTCCTCGCCGAACTCTTCTTTTCAAAAGAGTTTGCTCAAGCACTTACTATAAATGCCGCGACGAAGCCGGCGATTCTCCTTTACGGAGTTAGACAGCTGGACCCGAACATCTTTTAGTTCTTCGCCCAGCTGGGTGTTGGCATCTTGGAGTTTGTTCCTCTCCTGCTGCACCCTCATAAGCACCCTCTCGCCGGCCTTCAACTGGCGCAGCAGCTGTTGCTTGTCCGGATCTAGTCCGGCACCCTCTGCAATATTATTGTCAGACTATACACGCACGCTGCACTTCATAAACTACTTCTCTTTTCAAAATATGAATTACCAGAGGGGGTCTCCATGGCTCCCCCGGCAGCGGCTAGTCCGGACTCAAGTTGGGCCTTGCATTCTTGAAGCTCCTGGGACAGGTGGGTATTCTTCTCGATAAGATCCTGCATTACAAATGATCCTTAAATCAGTTAGTTTAACTATTTTAAGTCTCGGGGGCTACTGGCATATATAACTATTAAAATTCCTCACCCGTATGTCTTTTACATACTGCTCCGTGGCTCTGGTTAAACCATCTTGAGCAGCACGGAGGTGCGCGTCTCCCGCATTAAAGGCATTCAATGCCTCTGGGGAGAAACACGCGTCACGAAGAACTGTCCGACGGCGCCTGTGATTCATGGCGCTCTCCACCTCAGACCCGGTGGCGGACAACCCGTCGGCATCCTCCGTTGGAGGAGCATCCGGCTCGCGCCTTGCGCCTGCCTCCCCCTCCGGACCAGGCGTTCGAGCCTGGCTGGCGGAGGCTTGGTTGGCACCCTCTCCGGACTCAGTCCGGCGAGCGCTCTTTCTCCTGGAAGAATCATGAGCATTAATATACCTCCCAGGTGTCTCTCCCTTAAAAGACAATAGTGCACCATACCTTTGCGGCGGCGTTTCGATTCGCGCCGCACTCCTCTTCCGCCTGCTGGGCCGCACTGACCTCATTTGGTTAGTCGTCGCGGGCTCGGCTTCCCATTGTAAAGGCACCTCCTGCGAAGCACCATCGGTACACGATGGTCAGGAATAAGCATTAAAAAAGTAACGGTGTCAGGACTTCGGTCGTACTCACCTGGGAAGCCGGACATAAACCGGGGTAGTCAGCCGTAATGGCGACTAAAGCATTGTCTATGCTGAGCTGGTGGAACACCCCGTCAACCAAATCCACCTTTATGTCCGGATCCTCTTCGGAGGCCGGATCAAGGGATCTTCCCAGATCCTCGGGTTGTGGAGTTGGGCTTTCTATGCCCTCCACATCCCGGCGCAGTTCCTGCATCGAAATCATAAAGTAAGACACTTATCTTTGAAAGCACGGATCAGATATATAAGCGTCCGTTTACCCAGCTCCGAGGGTTATTCATGGAGAATCCATTCAATGGATTCGTGCGGAGGAAGTCCTCCTTCTCCCTCTTGTACAAGCCGGACAGGATCTTCACCAGATCGGCGGCCGACCCCGGCCCCGTGCGGCCATGACGGGTGGCGTCATTCTCCCCGTTGAAATCCCACATGGGGTGGCCCCTATATTGGAGCGGCTGCACCCCTTGCATAATGCATGTGGCCATGACCCCAATCATGGTTAATCCGGAATGGGCTAGTAACCGTATCCGGCCCATCAGATAGTGGACGCTCCTGTCATCTTCCTGTTGAGGGCTCCGTGGGCGCCAACTCAGGCGTTTCTTCAGAGGAGCGTTGCTAAACTCCGGGAGGCTGATCCGGACTGGATCCGGCAGCGGGGTGTCTTCCATATAGAACCACTCCGGAGGCCAGTCTTTGGACGCCTTCTTCGGGGTTCCGGATAGATATCCGGTCCCGGCGATGCGCCATATTTCGGCTCCGCCCACTTGATATATCGACCCCTCGTAAGAACGGGGTACGAGGCAAAACAGCCTCTTCCACAGCGCAAAATGGGGCTCGACGCCCAAGAATAGCTCGCAAAGAGCTACAAAGCCCGCGATGTGCAAAATGGAGGCAGGCGTGAGGTGGTGAAGTTGGAGTCCATAAAACTCCAGGAGCCCCCGGAGAAACGGATGTATAAGAAATCCGAGTCCCCTTATTAAGTAGGGGACGAAGCATACCTGCTCTCCTTTGGAGGGATTGGGGACGCTCTCCGCCTGCTTCCCACCTTTGTAGGTGGCCAGTCCAGCTCGAACCGGAACCATAAAGGCCGGGGGACGATATCCCTCTGCTTGGAGCGTTACTAACTCGCTATGCGGGACTGAGCATCTCCTCCAATCTCCTGGCTGAGGACTGGGAGCGCGAGAAGAGGAGCCGCGTCGACTGTCCATGTTGGAATGGATTTTTTGTCAGATGCGCCTCGGTGAGTACTTGCGGAAGGAGGATGGTGTGATTTGGATCTGGATCCTCGCCTCTCTTATAGGCGGCTTATTCGCACAGCTAGGGGGTAAAACGTAAGAATACCCTGGCTTTTCGCATTCGTACGACACGTGGAAGAAGGTCATTATTGGACGTAGAAGCCAAGGAGCGCAACATTTATGAAGCAACCGGACACTATCCGGCAAACACATGAAGCATGAAGGAGAACCCGCCTTGCAAACGCCGAAGACAACATACGCGCCGGACTCGTCGTCATTGAAGCCTGGTTCGGGGGCTACTGATGGAGTCCGGGACTAGGGGGTGTCCGGATAGCCGAACTATCATCATCGGCCGGACTCCAAGACTATGAAGATAGAAGATTGAAGACTTCGTCCCGTGTCCGGATGGGACTTTCCTTGGCGTGGAAGGCAAGCTTGGTGATACGGATATGTAGATCTCCTACCATTGTAACCGACTCTGTGTAACCCTAGCCCTCTCCGGTGTCTATATAAATCGGATGGCTTTAGTCCGTAGGACGAACAACAATCATACCATAGGCTAGCTTCTAGGGTTTAGCCTCCTTGATCTCGTGGTAGATCTACTCTTGTAACACACATCATCAATATTAATCAAGCAGGGCGTAGGGTTTTACCTCCATCAAGAGGGCCCGAACCTGGGTAAAACATCGTGTCCCTTGTCTCCTATTACCATCCTCCTAGACGCATAGTTCGGGACCCCCTACCCGATATCCGCCGGTTTTGACACCGACAGTAAGTGATGCATGTGTTGGTTACGAGGTAATCCGAGCAGAATAAGTGGTGCATATAGTGTCATCATGTTGCATGATAGTATTGTTGGATTAATATGTTCATGTTGTGTTAGCTGTATCATGTTCATGTTATATTGTTCTGATGATATCATGATAATTCATGTTTAACCTGTAATTGCCATGCTGTTGTTTGTCTTGAATGCTTCTGGTTGTTGTGAGCTTGCAAGTACATTCAATGTACTGACCTGGCGTGTCATACTAGTTTGCAGGTCATGCCGGATTTGATTGCTTGCTTGTCGTGGTTTCCGTTCGTGCGAGCTAGGATAAGCGTTCCAGCCAGAGTCCCTGCGGAGTGGAGTTCACCACCGTCGTCGTTGTTCCGCTGCTAGAGTTATTCCGCTGCTTTGAGTTGTTCAGCTGCTTGCATAGAGCAACTGAGGATGGCGTAGTGTCGTCGTACCAATGTTATTCATTGTAATATCGGAGACCTTGTATTCATATTCGTGTAATAATAGAAAGCTGGTTTGTTCTATGCTAAGAAGTGCCATATTCCAGAAGACTTCATCTTGATCACTAGGCTGGAATACGGGGCATTCCGGTTTTATCTGAGCCGGGGTGCCACAGGCTTGGTATCAGAGCAGGTCTGGCTGTAGGACACCCTAGACCGCGCGAATGTTAGAAAGCGGTAGTATAGACCCCAGTTGGTTTGTTGCACTTGATTTCTGCATTTGTTTGTCGCATAGCATGCATATAGATTATTATTTAGTCGCTAACGGTTTATCTGGTGAGTGTAACTGGCATCGGTTCGGATCCACTACAGATTAACCTTTGCATTTCTCCAGTTCCTTTTTTTTCTTTCGGTGTTTGGTGTCATTTCTGTCCTAGCAGAGTGATGCCAAGTGATCCCGGCACTGTTTGCAAAAATGGTGCTCAGGTATCGCGTCGATGTCTTTCTTTCAGTCCCGTCTATCGTTTCGGTGATGGACATGTTTCTATCCCGGATCGTTCTTTTATTTTGTCGTGTTGGCAACCGTTAATAATCTTAGTTATCAAGAAAGGGCAATGTCAGCAGCCTCAGTGTTTTCCCCGCTATCCTATTTCTTGGACGAGTACAGACCTTTTTCCAACCGCTTTATAACAATGTGGTTGCGACCTTCGTGTCCCACTACATGATTACCGAGTACGTCCTCGCTTCCGAGCTAGTTCAGGTTGTCACCTGGCTAAGCTAGCACTTGGTGTAGCGTTGTTTACACCAATTCTTTCACACATTTATTCGTCCTCGTGCACATCATCACATCTTATTAGACCGCAATACCGGAGTTTCCGCGAGATTTGTGTGCTTAGGTGTTCATGCATATTATTGTGTGAATAGCAGTAATATGTGATGATTGCTTGATTAATTATATTAGTAGAATGCTTGTGTGCTTTTGTTTTAGTCATTTCTGTTGTTCCTTTCTTTGGGCCTTCGGTGTTATAAATTTTTCCCCTATGAAAGTTGCTTGTCAGCCGACACTGGACCCGAAGAGTCGGCAAGAAATGCATATATTTGGAAACTCAGCTAAACAGAATGGAATTATGAGCTGACTGCAGTGAAATTGGGAATATTTTGTCTGGATGCAAAAGAAATCCTGGATGGACCGTCAGTATCAAGTTTTCATTAGCATGCACTCATCACCACAAAATGATTAAATCAGCAAGAAGATAAATTGTGTGCAAGGTTGACAAAATATTATCAAAGGTATGGCTCAGATACAAGTTTAATTTTTTGTTAAGGATGATTTTGGAACTCGATGTACCTGGAAGCAAAAAAATATATGGCATATACTCAGAAAGGAGGATAGTCCAGTAAAACCCTGTTTCATACAAGAATTCAACATCAGAAATATTAAGATGGTATGTATATGTGGAAATCGGTCCGATATCACAATAAGAAGTTTCTGGTGTAAGCAACCCACTTTTCCCTCGCAAGATACCAGAGAAGTTTCCAAGGCAAGATTCATCTACCTTCCTCAGTACGATACACGTGTGATTTTCCATACAAAGGTACTCTGCCTTCTTCAGTAAGCAACCGCAAAAGCTTCCAGCATACGATACTGAGTCTTTCCCCAGCAAAGTCTTTAAGGGGGTAAGCTTCTGAAGCACAATACCCAGTCTTCTTCAGCAAGTTGTTCGATGAAAGTTTTGAGCACAAGCCAGCAAATATTCCTTAGTAAGACATTGGTACAAGGTAGTACACTGTGAATTGACAGCATATGGCAGTGAATCCCAAGTCAGATCCGCAACATTTTGGTCAGAATCAAAAATCAGTCAGAATACACATCTGTCTTAGAATCATATATATATATATATATATATATATATATATATATATATATATGCGGTGAGCATACCATCTAGATCTTACAAGTCACTAGGATGAGGATCTGACAACCACGTGAGGATGGCTAATAGAAGAAAGCCCGTATACACAGCAGTGTGACAAAGGATAATGAGGATAAACAACAATTGCCGAAAAATTGCACCGACAGTAGATACCTATGGTCATTCGAAGAAGCAACATGGCCCAGCTCTTTCAGCCAAAGATCCATACCAAGAAAACAATAATGAAGGAGCAAGACCAGTGATGCAGGTATGAAAATTGTACACGGCCCCCATGGTGCAGATCCCCTGGATAGTCTAAGTCAGTATTGACCCACATGGATATGCCTACGGCATGAGTAATCGGCATGAGGAATAACAATCTGGAAGCCTGAGTCCTCACTTATATGAATCATCGTGGATAGCCTGTCGTGAACAAAATTTTTCCGTCAGAACCATCGTCAATCAAGTCTGCAGATATTATCATACAAGCCAAACCCTTTATGCTGGCCGCGACAGGAGACAATCAAATATTTGGTACGGAACCGATACTCACGGCAGTGGAACCAGTCAGGATGATTCAAAAAACTACTGCAATAAGTCAGAACCTGTCAGAAAACGGTTATGCCTGAACTCACTGTTTGAAACCCAAAGGACCTGCATTTAGTGGGGGAAAACCCAATGCAATGAGTCAGAGCTTGAGTTTTCTTCAGAAAAATCTGATCATCATTACATGAAAGGTTGTCAGTGCCGGATGACACAACCAGCGGAAATCACTTTTGGATTTGTGAGACGGACATATATTTCGGTCGTGATAATTAAATCACACTCAACTAGTCAGCAGATCTAAAAAGAAATTGGAGCCTATATAAGCATGAGCAAGCCAAGTAAGATCTATCAGAATGTGGATACAGTAAAGCAAACCACCCAGGGTCAGTCAGATGAAAATTTAATGGGAACAACAATAAAGGAAAAAGGATACCCGAGTTGGAAACGGTTTCCTTAAGTCAGAATATTCATACTTGTTCCCTGGGCAACCAAATCTCGAGGACAAGATTTCTTTAAGGGGGTAAGGTTTGTGACAGCCTGATTTTTGGCCCTTTCTTTTTCTTTTGTTTTTCCGAGGTTTTTGCCTGAGTTTCTTTTTTCCGTGTCTTTGTGGTCTGGAAACTGAAGAAGATGCCCTCTTCTTTGCTTCCAGAGTGGCTTTTCATTCCCATATCTTTCCCTAGACCCTGACATTTTCATCCTAGCCCAAATCCCAATATTCTTTTTATTGGGAATATTCCTTTTCTATTAAAGGAATAACTCAAATTGCCCTAGGTTGTGAAGCAACCTATATTTCCATAACTCCATAAATTCCCAAATAATTCTCATAAATTGTTTGGGTCATATCTTGATCAAATATGGCAAAAAAAAAATCATTGCCATGTTCAAAAATAATCCCCCAATAATTCATTTCCTATTCTGCCCTGAATGGCACTTTGTGAAGGAAGTGTCATTTATATTATTCCTAGTGGCTCCCAACCTTTTTGGGCATGTTTATATGTCCAAATAATTGCCTCATGCACAAGTTCAAATTTATTGGCCTAGACAATCTTACTCAGTGATTTTTCAAAGTTTCTGTCAAACAGAAGGCTTTGTGAAGGAAGTACTAGCTAGGAGTATACAAATGAGTTGAACTTTTTAACACTCCTTAATGTGCTCATATTAAACCCCTCCACCCATTTGCAGCCCGATCCAATTATCTATGTGAGCACAAGAGCAAATCTTTGTTTCTGGCAATATTTTCAGGTTGTGAAACAAGTATATTTTATATTGCTTCAAAAATCCTGATAATTTACTAGATCATTCTTATACCCATAAAACATCTCTCCACCCAATTTGGCATCATTTCAATTAGCCATTTGATCACCATAATTATTCCAATTTTCTGTCCAGAGGAGATGTTTGTGAAGCAAGTACCATGTTGGCTTTGCCAAATGGAATGATACTTGGTGAGCATCATCATATGACCAACTGACTCAGCTTTGCCCAAAATTAGCCCAATTGAACACTCCATGTGAGTGCATCTTGCTGATCTTCATTTCTGGACCAAATATGCAGTTGTGAAGCAACTGCAGTAAATCTTGATCCATTTACCCTCAAAACCTCCAGGATCATAGTCCCTCCATAGCTAAACATCCCAGACAACTTATTTGGCCTCAAGTAGTTCCCTGTTGATCTCTAGTGCATGGCTAAGTTTACTGCAGTTGATAACTATTTAACCCTAGCTGTTTTCACCAAGTTACCACTATAGTTGAGGCCTCCCTAGGAAGGACTAACCCCCAGGCATCACTTGGCATCGATTGTGGCCCTGTGTGTGCCAGTGCGCGCGGTGAGTGCCTCTCTGGCATGCCATGGACGCGAGCTGGATGTCTTCTTGCTCGGGCCCCTCCTCTGCTCGGCGTCCCAGTGAGCACGGGCCTGTCCAGCGTGTTCCTCGCGTCGTCGTCGTCCTCCTAGAGCCCTCTCCCCCTCCGTCAGCCCCTCCGTCAGCGCTCATTGCCGCGCGCCCATAAGAGATTTGTGGCCGACCAAGCTTTTATAGCGCTCGGCCTCTTCCTCTACCCCTCCCTTGGTCGTCTCTTCCCCATGAGCTACTCCCTATGCCTCGCCGTCGCCTTCCCCTGAGCCCATGCATGAGCACACGCGTCCGTGGCGCCGGCCACGCGTCCACGGCGACGCCAGCGCGGCTCTCTCTCCCCCTTGGCTATTTAAGCAGTCCCGATGCCTCCCGATCACCCCAAGCTCTTCGCCTCGCTCCTATACTCCTGCCCAGCCCCTCCATTGAGCTAGAGCAGCTCTCCTCGAGTCCCCTGGCCGCTGTGCCCGCCGTCGGCCTCGGCTAGATTAGCTCAATGCCAGCCCTCCCCCTCCTTTTTGTAGCCACCGGAGGAGTCCCCTCGACCTCCTGACCCTCCCTACCTACTTGCCCCTCGCCGGAGTACCCCGCAGCCCTGTAGACCAACCTCACCCGAGGCCATCTCCGCCGGAGTCCACCGCCTAGTCGCTCCGATCCTCCTCGGCGTCTGTGTCCTTGCTGAATGGATCCGCCTCGTCCTGCTGAGCTCGTCGGTAGGTCGCGCGCCCCGTATGGTGGCCGGGATCACCGGCGAGCCTTGTCGAGGTGAGCTCCCCTGCTCGGCCCGATGCGTCCAGGCGGGAGGGAGAAGAAGGAGGCCAGGAGGAGAGAGAAGATGCGGCGGGCCCCACCTATAAGCGAGCCAGCCCAGCCCACGTGGATAAGTGACAGGCCCACCCCGTGGTACCCACACGCGTCCAGCCCCACCATTGTTCAGATGGACAAGATGAAGGCATATTTTGCCAGATTACGCTTTCATTTTTTCTGTGCAGGCCCCTGGTTGAAAATATTTTCATTACAGATGGGTCCCTGGCAGAAAAACATCCATATCTTTTTAACCGTAGCTCCAAATAAGGTGAAACCAACGCTCACTTCTTTGTTTTGTCGAGCCCTTCTGTTGGCTTCATTTTCACTATGGTTTGACACTGTGAAAATGACTTTTTGCCTTTGCACGTAAACAGCCCCCTCCGAGAGAGAACTGTTTCCGGCAAATCTTTCCGCGACTGAACTGCACTTCTCCCCGGTGCCTTCTTCATCCCCAGGCAAGCCACAAAACCCACTTGCATGATAGTCATGCAGTAGCCATGGTTTTCAACTTGAATCCTTATTAAATATTTGCTTGTTGAAAAGATGGTTATCGTTGTTCAGTGATGTTTAGATTTGCATGTTCACTTTTGTGCTATGTTGTTTTGTACTCTGTGATCATGTTCTACCTGCTAGTATTACCTTTCATATGTTTATGCTTGCTAGTAGTACATGTTGATGTTGGTGATGGTCATGCTGGTCAGTATGCCATGCCCAGTGGATATGATTTATTGTTGATATGGTGGATAGTTATGTTATACCCTCATGATTATGTTGATATCATGTTCATGCATTTTATCATGGCTCGGCATATTTGCATTCAAGTTAACCGGATTAAATTGAACTTGAACAACTATTGGCTGAGTCATGGTGCCGCTGAATCGATACTGACCAATGCAACCACGCTTGTCGTTATGGGACGGTCCTAACTGGGTCTATTATCGTGCCTCTCGCCGATGCCTCCAATGAGGGAAGGTTATGGGCGCGCGCTACCCTGATTAGGTAGGCAGACATAAGCCTTGTGTGCCCGTTGTTGTTGTTATGTGCACATGTCCCTGTTTGGGAAGGTTTATTGTTTTGGGCCACGACGGTGGTCGTTGAGGTGTCTGGAGGTAGAAACGGGGCCACCCATGACTTAGCCCAGAGGGGAGTGAGTCGGAGTGGCCGACAGAGTGTCATGGCAGTAGGACGGTTTTCTCGGAACGCCGTTGTCCACCCGAATGGGAGTGCGAGGCCATGGGTTCCGTAGTGTGGGTACAGTGTACTAACCTCTGCAGAGTGTATATTAAATATATCGATAGCCGCCCCTGCAGAGAAGGGCCCAAGTCGAAAGTAGGTCACACCATGAGTCAACAGTAATAAGAATAATGTGCTTAATAACAATGAGATAAGTTGGTTGTGATCGCCGTAAGGATCACGGGCCATTTAGTGGTCGGGTTGTGATCGCCGTAAGGATCACGGGCCAAGTGTTGGTCGGGTTGTGATCACCGTAAGGATCACAGTTTGGGACCAAGCGTTGGTCGGGTTGTGATCACCGTAAGGATCACGATGGTATCGAGGATACCGAGTTGTTGTATATTCGTGATGTGGTACGAGAATCGTGGGTAAAGGTCAAGCTCCTTGTGGTCATTTAATGATTACTACGGTATTCTTCATACCAAGCTTGATTTGATCCTGAGATGGTCGTGTGATGTCCGAGGTTGGTAAGTGATGCATGTGTTGGTTACGAGGTAATCCGAGCAGAATAAGTGGTGCATATAGTGTCATCATGTTGCATGATAGTATTGTTGGACTAATATGTTCATGTTGTGTTAGCTGTATCATGTTCATGTTATATTGTTCTGATGATATCATGATAATTCATGTTTAACCTGTAATTGCCATGTTGTTGTTTGTCTTGAATGCTTCTGGTTGTTGTGAGCTTGCAAGTACATTCAATGTACTAACCTGGCGTGTCATGCCAGTTTGCAGGTCATGCCGGATTTGATTGCTTGCTTATCGTGGTTTCCGTTCGTGCGAGCTAGGATAAGCGTTCCAGCCAGAGTCCGTGTAGAGTGGAGTTCATCACCGTCGTTGTTGTTCCGCTGCTAGAGTTATTCCGCTGCTTCGAGTTGTTCTACTGCTTGCATAGAGCAACTGAGGATGGCGTAGTGTCGCCGTACCGATGTTATTCATTGTAATATCAGAGACCTTGTTTTCATATTCGCGTAATAATAGAAAGCTGGTTGGTTCTATGCTAAGTAGTGTCATATTCCAGAAGACTTCATCTCGATCTCTGGGCTGGAATACGGGGCATTCCGGTTTTCTCTGAGCCAGGGTGCCACAGATGTAGGGGGATAAACTCAAGCAATATGATATAAACCCCATCTTTTTATCCTCGATGGCAATAATACAATACGTGCCTTGCTGCCCCTACTATCACTGGGAAAGGACACCGCAAGATTGAACCCAAAGCTAAGCACTTCTCCCATTGCAAGAAAGATCAACCTAGTAGGACAAACTAAACTGATAATTCGAAGAGACTTGCAAAGATATCAAATCACGCATCTAAGAATTCAGAGAAGAACCAAATAATATTCATAGATAATCTTGTTCATAAATCCACAATTCATTGGATCTCGGCAAACACACCACAAAAGAGTATTACATCGAATAGATCTCCAAGAACATCAAGGAGAACTTTGTATTGAGAATCAAAGATAGAGAAGAAGCCATCTAGCTCATAACTATGGACCCGAAGGTCTGTGGTAATCTACTCATGCTTCATCGGAGAGGCAATGGTGTTGATGTAGAAGCCCTCCATGATCGATTCCCCCTCCGGCAGATGGCCGGAAAAGGCCCCAAGATGGGATCTCACGAGTATAGAAGGTTGCGGCGGTGGAAAAGCGGTTTCTTGGCTCCCCCTGATGTTTCTAGGGTACAAGCGTATATATAGGTGAAAGAAGTACATCGGTGGAGCTACGAGGGGCCCACGAGGGTGGGGGTGCCTACCCCCCTGGGCGCACCCTCCTACCTTGTGGATGCCTCGTGGCGTTTCTGACTTCAACTCCAATTCTTGTGGTTTGCTTTCGGTCCAAGAAAGATCATCGCGAAGGTTTCATTCCGTTTGGACTCCGTTTGGTATTCCTTTTCTGTAAAACTCTAAAATAGGCAAAAAGAAATAGAAACTGCCACTGGGCCTCCGGTTAATAGGTTAGTCCCAAAAATAATATAAAAGAGCATATTAAAGCCCATTAAACATCCAAAACAGATAATATAATAGCATGGAACAATCAAAAATTATAGATAAATTGGAGACGTATCACTGTCTTTTTTGCGACGCGATTTCGAACGGCGCCGCTGACGTCGACGGTTTGGTGGTGCCATGGGAGGCTTGTCCTCGACTAGATCCTTCCTACCATCCCCGTCATCCTCTTTAGGTGTGTCCACCATGTACACGTCATATGTGGAAGTGGCCGTCCAGCGTCCGGTAAACGGCGGGTTCTGGCTTTGCTCTTCTCCGGCATCGTCGCCCATGTTGTCGATGTCTTTGGAAGCGTAATAGATCATGTCGATTAAGTCCTCGGTAGTGGCTATGAAGTGGGTGGTGGGTGGGACGTAAAATTCCCCGCTCTCAGCCCCTAGTGTGGGCTGGGCATAGTTTGGCAGTGATTCTTCTGCAATGGCGAGAGATCGCATTAAGTCTAGGGCCTCATTTAAGAGTGAGGTTTGGGCAGGAAAGCGAGAGTCCGTGGAGCAGTGCAGGATAGAAGTTATCTGGCCAAGCTCATATGACGTGGATCTCGAGAGTTTGGAGTTAGTGTCCGGAGGCGATTCTGGCTCCATGAGGATAGAGGGAGCCTGGCGTGACTCCAGGCCCTCCGGTGATGCGATCCCCTCCGGTTCTTCGATGCCAGGCTCTATAGCTGCAGAGAGTCCGGCGGGTTTTAAACTCCCGTCTTCGGACCTGGTGGTGCACTCCGGATCTAAGGCCAGAGCGGTGATTGGGGCTGCGAACCCTTGGAAGATCAAGTCTCCTCGGATGTCAGCGACATAGTTCAGATTTCCAAAACTGATCTGATGACCAGGGGCGTAGCTGTCAATTTGCTCCAGATGGCCAATCAAGTTATAGTGCGAAGCCGCCGAATACGAAAATTTGGCCGGGGAGAAAAGTCTCCCTCAAGGCGGTATTGTTGTAGATGATCGATGGAGCCATCGAGCCTTCTAGCGATGGCACAGTGGAACTCTCAATGAAAGCACCAATGTTGGTGTCAAAACCGGCAGATCTCGGGTAGGGGGTCCTAAACTGTGCGTCTAAGGATCGAAGGTAACAGGATGTAGGGGACATGATGTTTACCCAGGTTCTGGCCCTCTTAATGGAGGTAATACCCTACTTCCTGCTTGATTGACTTTGATGAGTATAGGGGTTACAAGAGTTGATCTACCTCGAGATCATAATGGCTAAACCCTAGATGTCTAGCCTATATGATTGTGATTGTCCCTATGGACTACGCCCTCCGGTTTATATAGGCACCGGAGGGGACTAGGGTTGTACAAAGTCGGTTTACAGAGGAAGGAAACTATACATCCGGACGCCAAGCTTGCCATCCACGCAAAGGCGACTCCCATCCGGACACGGGAGAAGGCCTTCTATCTCGTATCTTCACGACCCATCAGCCCGGCCCATGTCACATAGGCTGGCTCCCCGAGGACCCCACAGTCCAGGACTCCCTCGGTCGCCAAACTTCTAACCAACAAGTTAAAACCCCTTACACTACAAAAAAAAGACACATCCGTGACATTTTGGGCCGAACAATTTTTTTTCTGTCATACTTATGACACTTCTATGATAATAATTGTGAGAAAACCCGGTATCATCATAGATGTGGTGGGCTCCTACTTCTATGACAAAAAGTCATGACAGAAAATGGCCTTTTCGTCCTGGGCAGGCCGGAGATGCAGTTGCATGCCATTCTTTGCGCCGTGCATGGCGGAAAAAACTGTGGTAGAAGCATGGGCGAGGAAAATATTGGGGAGTTCCCGGTTACGGTGGGTGGTCGGGGGCTGAGCGATGCGCGTTTCTCTCATACACATATGTGCGTGGGTGCGAGGCATTAGGATCTAACTGAACCCGAGCGAGGCCTTCGCCTACTGAACCTGAGCGATTGCACTACAAGCTACGCGTTACTGAACCCGAGCGATCGAGCGATTCCTTCGCTACTGCTGCTAACTGAAGCTGGTTGATGCTGCCTCTGGATGAACAGTGAGCGTCGTTGGGAGTTTGGATGAAAAGTTCCCGGTGGGGGTTGGATGAACAGGACCCCGTGGTGTTGCCGCTGGATGAACAGGACCCTAATCGATCTAGCCGGTTGGGCGTGGATGAACAGGACCCCATGGAGGGCTAGATGAACAGGACCCCGTGGAGGAAAGGTTGAACAGTAGCCAGTGGAGGGCTGGATGAACAGTAGCCCATGGAGGGGTGGCTGAACAGGACCTCGTGGAGAGGGCTGGTTGAACAGTAGCCGGTGGAGGAGCGCGCAGTGGAGGCTAGATGAACAGGAGCCCATGGATGAACAGTCGCAAGTGGAGGATGGAGGAGGTCAATGGTGGATGAACAGTAGCCCGTGGAGGCTGAAGGAGGTCGACGGTGGAGATGAACAGTATCCCGTGGAGTCCCGTTTTGCAGTACACCACACCCCTCCCGATGAACAGGACCCCCGTTTCGACTGTAGGGATCCAACACAAGTCCATTTCCTCCTTTTTGCGGTACGCCACACCCCTCCCGATCAACAGGACCCCGTTTCGATCGTAAGAGGTCCAACAGAAGTCCGTATCCTCTGTTTTGCGGTATGCCAGACCCCTCCCGATGAACAGGATCCCGTTTCGACCGTGGCCGGTCGAACATAAGGCTGTTTCCTCCGTTCTGAAGTACGCCGGGCCTCATTTCCATCGGATGTTCCATCCAAGCCCTCCCGATGAACACGACGACACATTCCGTTCTGACCCAGCATGTTGGCTCCCCATTAAAACGATGACGACGCGGTTTCTCCGTTCCGACCCAACCATGTACACGAGCCCTAGCCGTACGTATGCGCGAGTAGGCGTTCGAGACCCCGCTTGTATGTACGTATGTGGTTGTATTTACTTTCTTGCACCCTGGCCACTTTACATACGTGTACATGCTACGTGCGCGCCTCTACTACAACACATGCGCGCCTCTACATCGACCACTATGTACGTACACGTTCGCGACCAGCATGACAATGCTACATATGCTTCGACCAGGTGGGTCCCGACTATCAGGCACTTCCTTACATGCGAAGATGTAGCTGGTGGATCCCAGCAGTTAGGGGGGCGAATCATTTTTTTCCCATAATATGGACGCACTTCCTTATGTGCAAAGATGTAGCTGGTGGGTCCCATCCGTCAGGGGGGAATGTTTTTTTGTGAAATACGGTGGCCCATCTGGTGGATCCCTTCTGTCAGGTGGAGGAATCATTATTTTTCGCGTAATAAGGAGGCACTTCCTTGTTGCGGCCGTGGACCCAGCTGTCAGCCTCTCCACATACAGTACTCTTCTGATGGAAGTCGTTCCTTGACCATGTTGACCATGCTGCGCTGAGAGCACCAGGGCGGTGGATGACGACGAGGCCTAGGAAGGTGACGACGTGGAGCCGGGGAAGATGCGGTAGTGGATGCCCACGCGGAGAGGAGTACGAGGGTTCATTGGTTCGGCTTCGGTGTGAGGCTGTTGTCGCCGCAGAATAATAGGGGGTGTGGGTGAGTGGAGGGATGGCCTGGCCAGCGTGCGAGTAGTAGGGGCGGTGAGGCCTCTGCATCAGTACAACTGGCCACTGGAGGTGGGAGCAGGCGGCACGACCGGCGCTGCTTTGGGCGGCTGGAGCAAGAGGACCAGAGGTTGAAGAAGCACTACGGCCGTTGGATGGACATCGTACGGTCATTGGAGCTAGAATCATTCATATTGACTAAGTTGACAAAGCCCTCCGTACCCGTCAACTTAGTAGGCCCACAAGTCAGCCTCCCACTATGCTGGGTCCCAGCTAGCAGGGGGAGTATTCATTTTTTTGTGCGTAATAAGGAGGCACTTCCTTGCGTGCGAAGATATAGCTGGTGGGTCCGACCTGTCACTGGGGGAACGTTTTTTGCGAAATACAGAGGCCCTTCCGGTGGGTCCCAGATGTCAGCTGGAGGAATCATTATTTTGCGCGTAATAAGGAGGCATTTCCTTGTGTGCGGCCGTGGACCCAGCTGTCAGCCTCTCCACGTACAGTCCACATCCGATGGAAGTCATTCCTTGACCACGTTGACCACGCCGCGCCGAGAGCACCAGGGTGATGGACGATAGTGAGGCCTAGGAAGGGGACGACGCAGAGCCGGGGAAGATGCGGCAGTGAATGCCCACGTGGAGAGGAGTACGAGGGTTCACTGGTTCGGCTTTGGTGTGAGGTTGCCATCGCCGCAGAATAACAGGGGGTGTGGGTGAGTGGAGGGATGGCCTGGCCAGCGGTTGGAGTAGTAGGGGGCGGTGAGGCCTCCGCGGTAGCACAGCTGGCCATGGGAGGCAGGAGCAGGCGGCACGACCGGCGCTGCTTTGGGCGGCTAGAGTAAGAAGACCAGAGGTTGAAGAAGCACGGTGGCCGTTGGATGGACATCGTACGATCACTACAACTAGAATCGTTTATATTGACTAAGTTGACAAAGCCCTTGGTACGCGTCAACTTAGTAGGCCCACACGTCAGCCTCCGAAATGGTGCGCCCCAGATGTCAGGGGGAGGAATCATTTTTTGGCGGGCTGAAGCTACAATGTCCGAGATTGAAGAAGAAGCACGAAGTCCGTTGGATGGACATCCAACGGCCACTGCTGCTAGAACCGTGTGTTGACTATAAGTTGACAAAGCCTTGCATTCGCGTCAACTTACTTTTTGTAGGGGACGCGTCAACTTAGTAGGCCCACAAGTGTGTGGCAGAGAACTTATAGCCTATTTGCGATTTGTAAGAATGTACAACCCATTTTTGAATTCTAATAGAATTTACTACAACCCATTTATAGTTTGTTAAAAATACAACCCATTTTCTAGCTAGGACAATGATTAATAATTTCAACCAACCGTTCAAAACAGAATTCAAAAAAATTCCCCACATTTTGATGGGATCCAAAATATTTTTATCCCAAAATTTCTAGTCAGATTAAATATAAATTTGTATTGCGTAAAAATCCAATGAAACATTGCGCACGCAACAATTAATGAAATTAAAATTTTCAAAATCCAAAAATAATGTTATTTAAACTAATTACGTGTTTGGTGCATTTTTTATAGTTACTGCCCAGTTTTTATAATTACAACCCATTTATTATTTCTTAAAGCCCATTTTCGTTTTAAGCCTAATGCATCCCTCCTAGAAAAGATTTGCAGCCCAGCGGGGCGGAGAATAACAAGTTGACCTTGCCTGGGTATTCCTCAAAAAAAAGTATAGCTGGGCTAGCCATTTTAAGCTTGAAAAAAATTAATATCTGGGCTGGATATCTGGCCTGGGCTAGACAAGCCACGGCCCGCCTAGTTAATACCCTGTTGTCCTCTGAACAACAACAAAAACATTGCTCAAGAAAAACTCTGCAATGCTCACACCTCAAAAACACAAATACCGCTCGAGCTGCTTGGTCCCAGCTATCGGCCGCTCGTTGTGCAATTCTCTCGTTTATATTGACTACATAGGTTGACAATGGTGTGGGACCGTGATGTCAGGAAACCAGGAGGAAGCAAAAAAAATATAGTTGTACATAATAAGGAGGCACTTGCGTACATACGGCCATGGCCCTAGTGGGTCCCTACTGTCATCCAGTCAAAATAAAGTCATCTCCTGAATCCTCATGTTCGTTGACTATGTTGACAATGCTCGGCGCCATGGTAAGCGCAACAACTCGAAGGACAACGGAGAGGGCCTCGTGGGCCCTGTGGATGGTCTGATACATCCCTCGCTACTCATTCAGGAAGCCAGGATCATCGGACACCTATGAGCACCTTCGAGAGACTGAGACGACATGAAACGGTAAGGCCGCGCTTGGGAGCTCTGGTTTATTTCACACATGTATTAAGATACAAGTGTAATTTACTCATCACCGGAAACAACGCGTAAAATACAGGTGTAATGCAACCAAGGGCCCGAGGTCTGTAAGTAAAACTGGCGGGTCACGCATGTAATTTGAGAGACCAGTGTATACTTTACTAGTCGAAATCGACCAACCAAGCGCTTCGCCTGAGACCATCTGCTTTTATTTACAAGCGTCAGTTTTACAAGCGGTTTTGGTTGGAAAACGACGATCCAATCACGGACTAAGATGATGAGTTGGTCGGAAGATCATATGGTTTCACGTCTAACCTACCCGACTTGTCGTATAGTCTATGAATGAAACATAAGATGGTGAACTTCTTAAGCACAGAAAAAACAGAAGAGGATGATCTTCTTAACAAGCAAATAACTGGCATTAGATCAACATGCAAAACAATATGAAGCGTTATTCTCAGGAGGCACGGTGAACAGCTCGTGATGCCGCATGCCACAACATTCCAAGCTCAACTTTGCAATCAAACACACAAGGCATGGCATTACATAGACAATATGCAGAACAAACTCTTAAAATACCTTACATAAGTCAACATTCATGTGACTATGCATGTCAGCACAGTAACTATTTACTTCTAAACTGAACACATGAATAGGAAGAAACGATCGACGCTGCTCACAGCAAAGGGCGTCCCACTCAAAAATATCAAATGCATGTCTTCTGGCTAGCATCAATGAGCAAAATTTGACAAGGTTTTCCAATTCCAATATATTGAACTAATGTCTTCTTGCTAACATCAATATTTAAACTTTGAGAAGTTTTTCTCATTCCAAAAATGTAATGCCTAAACGGACAGGGTTTTTCATCAGTTTGTCAGCTGATAGTCCGGTGGCTCAAGGTGACGATGAATGATTAGAGAACCATTCGATGTATTGTGCATGATGAAGTATTATGGAGGACACAAACCATCTCAACATTTTGTGCAGTTCCACTAAAATCAAGCTGAGCATCCCTGTGGATTTCGTATTTATATGCTGCAAAAAACAAAGACACATCAGCACACACATGAATATTGTTCCCAGTGTCAACCCACCAATCGATGGACTAACAAACTGAAAGTACGGTAAACAGATTACCATACCCAGATGCCCCATCATTGTTGCTTAGAATGACATTGACAAACTTGGAGTCCTGTCATGGCTTCTTGTACTTGTTTGGGCACTTTTTGCCCAGTGCACTCCATGTGTTGTAGAGTTGCCTATGCTCTCTGCAGACTAGTCATGTCACCAACGTCTACTAATACTCTATAAAGCTTCTTGATCATTCCTTCTGTAATGTAGCGCAAACAGTGACTGCTTCTTTATGCAAAATGGTATGACCAACTGGACCCAGTAATGCAGCAGTTTGCCTTAGACACATTGGCTCCTTTTGTGCAGTTCAACTAAAATCAAAGTTGGAATAAAACTGAGCTTTCATTTTGATATCCCTGTAAGCAACAATAGGTATAAGGGAAACAATTACTGAGAAATAACGGTTGATGACTTGTACTCCCAAAAGAAGAACATCTACAAATCTGCCTTATCTTAATGGGAAACAAAGCAGGAGAGTAGCAATTCTCCATCAGTGTGATTCATTCATATTAACTGAGACATTATCTTAACAATGCCTTGTTTCAACATGTATAAAGAACGACAAAGCAGAAAAGTACAAATCCTAAAACAATGTGACTGATTCATTTTAACAGAGACATTATCTTAACAATACCTTGGTTAAATATGTAGAAAGAACTACAAAGCAGGATAGTACCATTCCTAAAACAATGCGACTAATTCATTTTAACAGAGGCAAAAAAGGAATCAATTACTGGCCAATAAAGGAGGATGAAACATGCGGCTACAAAAATGGTAATCCTGCCAATCCCTAACAAGTGTTGCAGTTTTGAACTAAGATTCAATAGTTGATTAATTCTGAGAGTGGCATTGCTTAATTTTACCAGCGGCATTAGATTAACAAAAATCATAAACAGTTCCAGCGGAGAGTGGGCGCAACACCACCATGTGCTTCCATCTACTTATAAAGGGGGTGATGCAGAGTTTTGTTGTAATAAAGAAATAAGCATCATGTCTGGGTTGGAACAAATTTTGCTCACTTAATGGTAAAAGATAGCAGTTCAATAGCTTCAATTCAACATTTATCCAAATCAGTACCAATACAAGTAGCACAACATCTCAAAGCACACTGCAACATCATGTGGATGAAAGTTGGTACTGACCTTTATTGACCAAGATTTGAAAAAGCTCGTGAGGAGGACTTGAAAGAAATCCCAACACATATATGAAATCTCGATCTCCTTTTGTCCAGTTCCACCAAAATTAAGCAAAGTCGCCGGTGTGACATTCAAGTTGAACTGCACAAAACACTCTTAAAACATAAGTGTTTCGCATAGCGAAGCAAAATGTCGCAATAACAACAAGTTGAATAGACATCCCATGTTTTAACAGAGGCAAAAAAGGAATCAATTACTGGCAAATAAATGAGGATGAAACATGCGGCCACAAAAATGGTAATTCCGCCAATCCCTAACAAGTGTTGCAGTTTTGAACTAAGATTCAATAATTGATTCTGAGAGTGGCATTGCCTAATTTTACTAGCGGCATTAGATTAACAAAAAGCATAACAGTTCCATGGGAGAGTGGGTGCAACACCACCATGTGCTTCCATCTACTTATAAAGGGGGTGATGCAGAGTTTGTTGTAACAAAGCAACAAGCATCATGTTTGGGTTGGTACCATTTTTGTTCACTACTTAATGGGAAAAGAGAGCAATGCAATAGCTTCAATTCATCATTTATTTAAAACAGTACCAATACAAGTAGCACAACATCTCAAAACACCTGCATGATCATGTGGATGAAGGCAAGTACCAACCTGTCATGACGCACACAAGATCACCTACGAATCTGCCAACACGAATAGGAAATCCAATCTCGCTTTGTGCAGTTGCACTGAAATCAAGCAAAGTCATCGGTGTGACATTTCTGGCCGATAAAGGAGGATGAAACAAACAACGACAAAAAGAAGCATCCAACTTATCTTGATGGAAAACAAAGTAGGATAGTACCATTTCTAAAACAGTTGTATTGATTCATATTAACAGAGACATTCTCTTAAAACAACATTCGTTAAAAATGTAATTTACTTTTAACAGTGGTATTGCTTCAGTTTTCTAGCGGCATTCTTAGATTAACAACAGCAAAATAGTTGTATGGGACATGCCAACACCATGTGCGTCCACATGTATAAATGGGTGATGCAGAGTATGTAGCCAAGCAGCATATCTGGGTTGGTCCCATATTTGTTCTCTTTGAACCTTTTTCCTATGTGAGGGCAGCAAATCTAGTCATGCACAAACTACCCGACCCCGCAGTTTCTTTCCCTTTTCAACAAAGAGATCGGTTCCTTATAGATGTGTGTACTGGGTTACCCACTTTTTCCCTTTTCGACCAACAAAGCGGCTGGATAGCCAGTCCATACTACTTTCCCTCCCTCCTTTCCTCATTGAACCATGTCCTAGATTCATGCTCCACCCCACCGCACCCTTCTTTCCTCTTCGAACCAAGACCTAGATTCGACTACATAATCGAAAAAGATCTGCATGCAGCTAGAGCAATGACGGTTTCAAAGAAACTTATACCTTAGGGTCGGCGGGATGTGGCAAGGCATGCGGCAGGAGGCTGGATCTGCCCACACTATGTACGACAACAAGGAAGAAGGGATCGGTGGCCCTCCTGCACAGGCGCTGGGTGAAAGAGAACAGCGCAGCGGGCAGTGGATTGCCTCCCTCGCCGAAGGCGATAGAGTGAACGATGCACCTCCTTCCCTTCCCGGTGCGACGGGATCTGGACGCCTCCTTCGCCAACTGTGAGGGGGGGGAGAGAGACAAGAGGCCAACGCAGTCTTGTTTAGATCTGGTGAAGAGGGTGAGAGACTATGAATATAGCAAACCCTAGCAAAGGAATGATGAGCCTCCAGCGTGTATATATATGTAGTGCAGCGAGAGTGTGGAGAGTGCAAACCCTAGCGAACAAGCGCTGAGGCTCCAACTTATATAGTACTACATATATATTATAGTACGGACTGAGCTCCGGTGCCTTAACTGCACCTGCTTTTGGCTGTATGACAGGTGGGCCAGCCACATTGAGCCCACCTGTCATAAACCCAAAGGCAGGTGCACTAAGTCAATGAAGCTGCATCCATATAGTACTCGTGTATATGACTAATATATAGTGGAGTGGTTTTCTTATTATCTCCATAACAATCATTTTAAATTATGTAAGTACAAAACGAAACTCTTTATTTAACATACCAGTGAAGAAAACTACTACTTCCAATGAACTAATGATCCACACGTCCTGGTCGCACTTCCTGTCCTTCACGTGTGGTAGACTACCCTCCCTTAAGTGAACGACCACACATGCGCCAAATTATCGGAAACGTGTGAGAGTGTGTACAAATAAAGAATTTTAATTTCAATTATCAGAAAGTTTGAGAGTATGTACAATTTGCCCTCTCTCAATAATTATGGTTTGTTGTGTTTGGCCTAAACTTGGTCAAACTTTACAAAGTTTGACTTCAATCAAATCTAATATGCGGAGTAAATAAAAATGGAGGGCTACTACGTCCATCTGGGTTTTTAGTCCACACCATTTTTTAATCAAAGTTAATAGCTGGGCAAATAAAATTACAGGGGAGCTGAAGACAAAGTTGTGAAGGCTTAGAAATCAATACAAAACTTATGCTCTTAGTACCAACGTCGATCCTTCTTCGAGGAAACATTTGGCTCATAGCCAATTGTGTGACACCAACGTGAAAGACGACTGTGTCTCCAATAGAACCAAGGTGAACTGATGAAGGATATCATCTTTGTGGGTAACAAGAAAAGAGCATTGATGGAAGACAACTTGTTTTTCATTGAAAATCGATCAGCTTCACCAGCTGATGCAACCATGAGGCGCAACCATGAGCATCGATAGGTCATCATGGTGATGCATCATCCATTTGGCATCAACTTTGGGTGAGGCACCTATGAAGTTCGACCAATCCTCACTATGGTCTGTTTCTTCTCAGTAATCAAGCTCGAGGAAGGAAGAACCACGTGGCAGAGGACGGTGAGGCAGAACAACAAGGGCTATCCAATTTTGTGCAGTTCCACTAAAATTGAGGAAGACATGCCCGGGTATGGAGATACGTATCGCTATTTGCAAAAATATAAAAAAAGGGATATAGTGTTCTTACTTTGTTTTGGCAGTGGTACAAGATTAACAACGACATCTTAATTGTCAATAAGAATTAATGAAAAGTACACCAACAAACAGAAGCATCATGATTATCTTGATGGGAACTAAACCACGATACCCGAGAAAAAAAGCATTTATTCATTTAACCAGTGATAGTATTAGATTAGCAGCAGCAATAGGAGCATATGGACAATGACCGCACAACCACAATATACTTTTTGTTGAAACAACATGTATACCTCCACCGAGGCATAAATCAGGACAACTTTTCGAGTGGCATTTCCTCTATAATAGTAGGTGATGTTAGACCAGCCGACGAACCCTAGCTACTATACATGAGGAGCTGGGGAGTAGTCACATAGAAGAAAACCAGCATGCAGCGACCTGGGGAGCTAGACCAGTACAAGAAGTTATACCTCAGGTGGACGAGATGTCGCTTAGGCGGGCGGGCGGGATCTTCCCACACGACGGCAGCGAACAAGGGCGCGGAGGGCCTTTGTCTGCGCCAGCGCCGGCTCCGAGAGGATGGTGCACATCGGCTTCCTCCATCGCCGATGGCGACAACGTCAACACTGCACCTCGTCACCTCCCGCAGCGGACGGGATTCGGCCGGATCTATGACCACCGGTGAGGAGAGACATAGAGTGGACATTGTCATCTTGTTTTGATATGGAGAGGGTGAGAGAGCGAGACGCGAGAAACCC
Source organism: Triticum dicoccoides (assembly GCF_002162155.2). Taxonomy (NCBI): domain Eukaryota; kingdom Viridiplantae; phylum Streptophyta; class Magnoliopsida; order Poales; family Poaceae; genus Triticum; species Triticum dicoccoides. Next base: position 555,259,067 of record NC_041387.1, read on the forward strand.
TATCAAACAAGATGCTATAATGGAGTAAAAAAATCTCTCCATAGTAGTGATTTTAAATAGAATACACGCGTTCCCGGAAAAAAGAAACAAAAACTAGCGGGCAATTTTTTAACGTACCAAGAAAGAAAACTCGATCAAAAACACGCCCTCGCTTCCAGGTCGCGAGAGTCATCGCGCACACACACATAAACATAGACATGCATATCCGTGTTTATGTAAAATTCCATGTCCAATCATATTTGTCCAACTGGCACATTATTTACGTTGTTAATTATTATGCAGCAATACTAATGTACAACATCTCTTGTTTGCGGGCGTCCGGACCGCTGCCACGCCTGCTCCAGACCAACCCGAACACTCTTCATCACCCGCGCGTGCTTCCCGCCCAAAACGGTCAGTGCTGCATTCATGCCTGACCAGAGCGGACACGACCTCTCATTGGCGCCGGCATTGAAGCGGCGTGCCGGCCGAGAGAGCATCGCCCGTGCCGCTTCCCGGTGCACGCGGCTACTCCATGTTCAAAGGTCGCAATAGCCAGCCACAACATGCATGTAAAAATTTCTTGGGAGTCCGTGCTATAGCTAGTTGTCCTCCCCCAACTTGTCAATCTCTTCCAGTAGTGCTAGTACTCCATGGCGCGATCCATCGACAAGCAAGCGGGAAAGTTATCGTATACTCGATTTGCGGTGAGTGGCATGCCGAGCGATCGTGTGGGGTCGAGCCGTTGAGGAGGATGAGACACGAACACGACATATGTGATTTAAATGTTGGTTTTGTTCGATGGCGCGATCTAACGAAACGAAACGTTGGTTTCTCTCTATTTCCATTTTTTCTCCGGAAAAACGGAAACTTTCCACTCCATTTTCATTCCTACTCCAAGGTTGCCCCATTACAACATAACATCAAATACAAAGGAAAACTAACACGCATGCTGATGCATCTCAATGATTCACAGATCATAGCCAATATTTACTTCACAACTAAAGACAAAAGTTGTGAGAGCGTGTATAAAAGAGAAACTACTGATGGGGTCACTACGACTTAAACCCTAAACCCTAAAAAAGATTTAATTTCTTGGCTAGGTAGAACCTGTCGAAGGAAAGATGGCTGGCACCCTCGGATCATACGATGCTTTTGTGCAGTTCCAATAAAATCAAGCTGAGCATCCCTGGTGGCAAAGATATTAAAGAAGTGTGATTAGAATAATAGTACTGGCACTAGTTCATGAGACATAAAATCATCACAAATAGAAGCCGGTAGAAGTAGAGAAAGATCAACATGGAGATGGAGCTACGTGGGGAGCTGCGGTAGTGGAGCAAGCCGGCTCGAAAAGGAAGATGTACTACCTGGGACGTCGGGTTGTAGCTAGAAGGGCGGTTGGGATGCGGCATCAGCCCATACTGCGGGGACCCCCGATTGGGACACATCGACTGTGGGTTTTCTCCCTCGCCGTCGCCGATTTCGACTGCGTCTACGCAAAACATTGTTCCCTTCCCCTAGCGGCGGGATCAGGCCGGATATGTGACCAGCAGTGTGGCCACCGTCGTTCTATGCTTGTGAAGAGAGCAACCCAAGCAAGCAGGCTTGTAGCTTAGGCTCGTGCTAGTGTATATATAGTGGTTTTCTTTCTCTCTCCATATCAACCATTTTATATTGTGTATGTGTCATTGAAGAGTGAAATGATGATTGCTTCTTCCGACTAACTTACTGTGTGATTTGATTGCTCCTTAGTTGCCCCTACATGTACTCCCCCTACGTGTATGACCGTTCCCGAGTCTCACTTGTACTTATCTCTATTTTCTTGCATGACACGTAGACAGGATGCACATAGAAGAATTTTGTTACTGCACGTTGTTACGTAGTACTGTACTACTAGTCCCTACTCCCTCCTTCCGGTTAACTACTGGTACTCCCTCCGTCCTGGCTTATTGGTGCCCTTTTTACTCAATTCATGGGCTCGTTTTCCTCAAGAAAATTGTCTTTACCAACGTATTAATATCAGGAATGCATGCATGAACAACGAATGATAAAACCTTGCATGCAATGTTTTGACAAAGCATTGACTTATGAACATGTGAATGCAAGGGACTACAACCTCATGCATGCATGCAACAGTCACACGTACACATGGACGCAAAAATGCGCGCGACACCCTAAAGCATACATGTTCGAGCACACGACGGAACACACACGGTCATGCTCAAGTGCTCAACCTACACGTGCATGCACACACATACTCAGCCAGGGTGAGCTAGTGACCGTATAAACACCGAAAAATGTATATATTGAGCGCAATGAGCGTATTATGAAGTCCACTGACCGTATTTTTACAAATATATAGTGACAGACAGTGTATTTATCTCGTTTGAAATTAAGCCATATTAACTGGAGAGGAGGTAGTATGGACTAGCATTACTTTGTTGTGTCCCGTCAACTTGCCGAACGAGGAGAAGCTTGCAGGATGGGAGAAGCTTGCGCGCGGTGGCTCGCAGGACAAGCAGAAACTTTTGACTAATGCAAGCTCTCCCTTGCTCAGGCGGTGGACGTGCAACAGTTAATTCGGTGTCAGATTGCCAGAAGCATACACTATACTATTACTATTATTGTTCGATTTCCCAAAGAGGCGAACAACCAAGCGCAAAGTTTACTAGTACTAGTACTACTACTATAGTCTATAGAGGTATATACTATACTACTAGGAACCAAATGGAGGAGCGCCTGCATTCTTATTATATTTTAAAAATGTGATAAATAAATCTTCAACACATTTGGTTCTCTTTGAGGGTTCTCGCATGTGATAATGGAAGTTGATTGCATGGAACACTCGCCACAATTCTCGCTTAATTCTGGCTCATATCCTGTTACAAATAGGAGCGCTCGGTACTATTTCCTCTTTTTTTGTTATTCAGCATGTAAACAGGTCAGCAAACCTTGCAGCGCATCTTTGTGTGAACCGTGCTTGCTGCACTTTGATGGAGCACGTCGTTGAGACGCTAATTCGTGTGTGTAGACGGCCCGATCTTTCACGGCGATGCTTGATCAACAGTTCTTCCCCCTGTTCCTCCTTGCAACCTCCAAGAATAATTTTCACTCATGTACAAAAATATACGAATAAAAATAATGACCCTCTTGGATCAGCACGTAGGTGTCGATGTGATGATCAACCCTCCGTCGCTAGTAAATTTCCACAATGAAAAAATCACAAATGATACACAAGATATGGTCGCCCGAAACTCGGACGTTTTACTGTGTTGTTCATAACTCACGAATAAACTCAAAACTAATCTGCTTACAACTTTTGCTTACAAAACATTCATGCCCATCCTAGAACAACTCCCTCTCAAGTTTCTACGGACTTAAAAAACTTTCTCAATATGGTGTGGAAGCACAAATCTTTGCTTCCTAAAATTAAAACGTTTGTTTGGCGTCTTCTCAGCAATGCTCTGCCTACTGGTATGAGAGCAGGAAGATTCTCCAACCATATTCCTCAAATTTGCTCCAGATATACTCAACAAGAGGATGATTTTCATCTTTTTTTCCTTTGTCATTTTGCTAGAGCTGCCTAGTTTGCTCATCCTTGGTATATTAGATCTGATGCTCTCGTTCACAATCAGGACTCTTTGCTTACCACCATTACTTCTTTAATGGGTTCACATCATCCTCATGCTTTGTTCCAGAATATTTTCAATTTTTATGGACCTTATGGAAAGCTAGGAATGATTGTCTTTTCGAGCGCAGGAAAGGGCATCCTAATAGGATCCACATTATGGCTGCTAGTATGGATTGTGCAATGCAGGCTGAGGCACTTTTGTCATCTGATGACCAACATAATGTTACTAACAATCTTCATAATGAACAGCAAATTCCTATACAGGGCAAATCCATCCAATCTGATCTCATTATTAAGGGGCCAAAGATTTATTCCGATGCGGCTTTTCGAACTTCAAAAATACCAGGTGCTCTTCGAGGACAGGTTGGTACAGGTATTGGTATCTACTTTTCTCTCCCTGCTGATCATGGGGAGCTCAACATTCAGATTCAAGCTTCTGCACCTGTAACCATTGATCCCATTCTGGCGGAAGCCACGGCCCTAGCTTGTGCTGCTATGCTAGCAAACTTCTTAAATGTGCAGCAGCCTACTTTTTTAACTGACTGTCTTCCGCTTGCTTCTGCAGTAGCTTCTAAGAATATCTTCCATCCTGCTACGCCTTGGAATATCAGAAATTACTTGGCTTCTTTTATTAAAAGTTATACTAATCTCAATGCTCAGGTCTTTCATATTTCCAGGAATCTAAATGGAGTAGCTCACAACCTTGCTCAACAGGTGTATCAGGCAACAAATCAACCTATAATGTCTTGCTCAACTCGATCATACGCTGCAGACCTCTGTCTAGTGGCGGCAGCTTTAGCTCACTTCTCTGTCACAGGTTACCGTCTACACAAGGTGTACTGCTACTAAGCTCAGTGGACGCTTCAACAAAGTTGTGATTTCCGGGCTTCTTCTTTAAAGCTTTCTTCAGGATTGAAGACACTTTCACGCTTCTTCTTACTTTCAAGATAGATCTACTAAGTTCCCTTCTCTCATTCTTTTAGCTACAGATCAACTGGTTGACTTGTTTCAACCTATCTTTGCTATTCCATTCAGCTTCTTTTTTTGGTTGTATCTCCTACTCTGTATTCTCTGGCCTCTGAACCTTGTAATGACTCTTTAGGCTGTCAATGGAAATTGGGCACCTTCTTGGTGCCTTGCTTTGTTCAAAAAAAAATCAAAACTAATCTCCCCCGTACACGGCCGCAGCCTGGCCTTTAAATAGCCAACTTACGCCCCTTCCAACAATCAAAATAACTAACAAGAATATCTTGCCTAAACAAGTGGTGCAAGACTTGGACTATGAAAGGAAACGAAAATAAATCTTAGCTAACTAGCCAAACCGTGACTACTACTCCATATAGAAAACCTCCTAATAAAATATTCTAGACAATCCTATACGCACGCATGTACTTTTCAGATTGCATGCACCGTGGACACCTTGCTCCATCGCAATTAAAATTGCACCGATCCTGACCCACCCTGGTGGAGTTCTGAACGTGGGTCGCACCTCTTTTGGTTCTGGTTCATTGCTCTTCATCGGTTGAGCAATGTTGTAATGAACCCCGCGTGTACACATTTAACCCCTTGCCGATGTATATATTTATTTTCATGTTTTATTCTCGGACCGCATAATGCTCGCAACTTTCTGTTTGTTCCACGATGAATTTTATGTGGCACCACATTGGGTCTGTTCTGACAAGCGGGTGTCGCCGTGGTCATATCATCCTCTCGCCCTTGAAGCGAAACCGTCCCTGGTTTCGTATCAATTTTCTGCAGCTCCTTCTTTGTAGTTTGTTGCTCTATCTTGATTGCCTTGTCTACCATCGGTTTCAACATGTGTCTTCTTCCATCATGCATGAACGTGTATGTGTTGGATTTCCCCGCATGTACATCATCATGATCATACTGTCATGGTCTTCCTAATAGTAACTGACAAGCGTTCATTGGCACAACGTCACAATCCACCTTGTCAATATAATCTCCAACCGCAAATGTTACACATACCTTGTGTGTGATTTTTAATTTACCGGAATTGTACAACCACTCCACATGGTGCGGATGTGGATGCCGCCACATAGACAAGCCCAAAGTTTGCACTAGATCTTTGCTAATGGCGTTGGTGAAGCTACCACCATCAATTATCATCTTGCATGTACGGTCTTTGATTTTGCACTGTGTTTTAAATACAATCCATCGCTGGCCTTTTGCATCACCGTCTTGTACCTTCTGTACCAAAAGATTCAGCCCCTCTGTCGGTGCATCAACTTCTTCCTTTATTTCTTCTTGTTTCTCTCTTCTTTTTAATAAATGATTTTTCCAATCTGCGTTGAACACATCTATTGGCATGGGTATAAAACATATTTGTTGGCCCTTCCATGATACAGAGTATCTATTTTTCTTGGAATTCTGAACAGCCCCAACACGTTTGCACCATGGGTTCCCAAGTAGCAGATGACACAACACCATGGCCAAAGGACAAACGTGAAAAAATTCCGCACAACAATATTTCCCCAAAGTAAAAATTAGCAAAATCTGGTGCGTGATCTGGATTTCACCTTCAAACCACTTTAGTGTGTATGGTCTTTCAAGAGGTGTCATCTTCAGTCCCAATTTTTCCACCACCTCGATGCTCACCATATTGACTGCAGTACTCACATCGATTGTCAAATTGACACGTCGTTCATTCACAATGCAACGAGTGTGAAAAAGAATGACCTCGTCAATGCCTTCCTCCTCCATCAATATGTTCCTGCTCAACATGTTGATGCTTGCCTCCGCAGACGATATTGCAAATTGAATCGCCATGACCAACCCTACCTCTGAATACCACTTGATGGAGCAATAACGGCGAGACGCTAATTCGTGTGTGTAGACGGCCCGATCTTTCACGGTGATGCTTGATCAATAGTTCTTCCCCGTGTTCCTCCTTGCAACCTCCAAGAATAATTTTCACTCGCGTACAAAAATACACGAATAAAAATAATGACCCCCTTGGATCAGCACGTAGGTGTCGATGTGATGATTAACTCTCTGTCGCTAGTAAATTTCCACGATGAGAAAATCACAAATGATACACAAGATATGGTCGCCCGAAACTCAGACGTTTTACTATGTTGTTCATAACTCACGAATAAACTCAAAACTAATCTCCCCCGTACACGGCCGCAGCCTGGCCTTTAAATAGCCAACTTATGCCCCTTCCAGCAATCAAAATAACTAACAAAAATATCTTGTCTAAACAAGTGGTGCAAGACTTGGACTATGAAAGGAAATGGAAATAAATCTTAGCTAACTAGCCAAACCGTGACTACTACTCCATATAGAAAATCTCCTAATAAAATATTCTAGACAATCATGTACGCATGCATGTACTTTTCAGATTGCATGCACCATGGACACCTTGCTCCATCGCAATTAAAATTGCACCGATCCCGACCCACCCTGGTGGAGTTCTGAACGTGGGTCGCACCTCTTCTGGTTCTGGTTCATTGCTCTTCATCGGTTGAACAATGTTGTAATGAACCCCTGACGCATGTATACATTTAACCCCTCGCCGATGTATATATTTATTTTCATCTTTTATTCTCGGACCGCATAATGCTCGCAACTTTCCGTCTGTTCCACGATGAATTTTATGTGGCACCACACTGGGTCTGTTCTGACAAGCGCGTGTCGCCGTGGTCATATCACACTTTGAATGTGGCCGAGAGCTGGCTTGATGAAACACCTCGCTTCCTTCTTTTTTTGTGGGGTACCTCGCTTCCTAGTGACCAGTCTCTTGGCTGATCATCCTAAGAATGCTTATATATGAATATAGCTCTCTCATTTACCCGCAAAAAATATTAAGCCATATTAACCGGAAAGGAGGGAGTATGGACTAGCACTACTTTTTGGTGTGTCTCGTCAACTCACAGAACGAGGAGAAGCTTGCATGACAAGGTGAAGCTCGCTGACGCCTTTTGACTAATGCAACCTACCCTCGCCCAGGCGATGGACATGCATCAGTTCACTCGGTGTCATATTGCCAGAGACATACACTATATATAGTACCCAACATGTGGAGTACCATCATTGTTCGACTTTACGAAGAGGCAGAGATCCAAGCGCAAGGTTTAGTAGTATGAGTAGTACTACTACTAGAACCGCATGGTGGAGCATTTTTACTCTTATCTTATTTTAATCTCTCATAAAGTACACATTTATTCGGGAGAAGGGCGGAAAACGGCAGCCCAATAGTATAGTATTAAAGAACATCAAACATGTAATGATGATATCGATCAACCATGCTCTAATACATCTTGGCCTCCGTGCGAGCCCGTCTTTGTATTCTCGCTCCTCGTCTCTCTCAAGGAACGGCGGGTTGGACATTTCACCGTCAATTGAGATCGTTTTGCTCACACTCCGGTCCCACATGTCAGTGATATGCCAAGAGGAGGTGCGTTGACCGACTGCACATTCTTACTACTCCTCCCTCCATTACAGTTTATAGGGCGCGCTTCATTCTGATGCATTTCTCTCAATGCACCACCAGAGATACTTTAGACACATTTGGTTTAATGCTCAATTAATTAGGGCGTGGTGACCGCAATCAAGTCCACAATTTTCTCTCGATGTACTACGGAATGGAGTAAGTGCATGCATGTGTGTACCCGGGGTGGAAGCACTGCATGCATGTGTGTACGCATTATTTCCTCTAGTAATAACGTCGTGCTATAACTACCAATGCTATTTTTCAGGCCGATCGCTAGTCGCCTTGGATCCAGAGATTTTTTTTTTAAGAGCTCTCTATAAACAGTGACAGATGCAATAGTATGAGCGGATTCAAAGAAGAGCGTATAGATGGTTGCTTCTTCCGAGCAACTTATAGTGGGAAAGGTGGGTCTTATGATTTGACTGCTCATTACTCACTATTAATGCGGCGCAACGACCGGGCTGAGTCTCCCATGCGGTTGTGCACTACTCCCTCGGTTCTTAAATATACTCTGGAGTATTTGTCTTTCTAGAGATTTCAATGAGTGACTACATACGAAGCAAAAATGAGTGAATCTACACTCTAAAATATGCCCATTTGAAATTTGTAAAAAGACAAATATTTAGGAACGGAGGAGTATAATTTTGTGCATGGCACATGGACCCGGATGCTGAAGAGGCTTCTGGCAATGCTATCAAACTTCCAGCATTTGTTTACATAATTGACATACTATACAAATAATTTTCCAGCAACATGAAACTGTACAATGCTCTGAGCTTTCAGCTTTTGTTTCGTGTGTCTTGCCATCGATGCTCTTTCGGAAACAATAAAAAACTAACTTCCTTGCTAATGCATCTCAATGATTAGCATATTAGAGCTAATATTTACATCACAATTGAAGACAAAGTTGTGAGAAGGTGTTAAATTAAAATTGATCCATGCTTTCATTAGCAGCAATGTCCCCCTAGCTCTGTCTAAATCAACAAGGCATGTTGGGAAAAGAAGTAGCTGTCTAGAGCATGCAACATTCCGATCATTTTGTGCAGTTCCACTAAAATAGAGCTGAGCGTCCCTGTTCCAAAGATATTAAGTGTGGTTACGATAATAGAGGACTGCTGATGAAACAATAAACACACAAATAGAAGTCGGTCACCTTTGCAGTCTCTTAAGACTAACTAGTTGGAGAAGATTAGGCTCGGAGTTGGATGAGGAGGATAGAGCAAAACCAATCTCCCTTTGTGCAGTCGCATTGAAATGTAGAGACAATGCCCGTGTGACATTTTAGTACAACTTCACAAAACACTCTTAAGAAAAAAGTGAGTTGTGAAGTTCACCAAAAGGTCACAATAGCAACGAGGTGAAATGAATAGCCCTGTTTGCAAAAAATAGGTAGAAAGGAAACAATTACTGGCCAATAACAGTTGATGACACATGCGACGACAAAAAAGAAGCATATTCCTTGTCCTAAGGGAAGATAACAACAATGTTGTGTTTGTCTAAAACGGACTGAGGACGAGATTGCAATATGAAAAGTACGTTGGACGAGCTACATTTTGGGCAAAGAACTATGGAAGATCCACATGCAAGATTTTCCACATGCAGCGACGTGGGAAGACGGGCAGTGGAGCAAGGCCGGAGGGGATACGTGGAGGTCGTCGGGATGTAACTAGGTGAGCGGCGGCGGGTGGAATCTGCTCATACTACAGCAGCGAGCAGGTGGCGTAGGCCCTACCGTGCTGGAGCTTGGTCAGAGAGAACGGTGTGTATCGCAGATCGGGACGTGCTGCCTCGGTGTCGTCGAACAGAGAAACGATGCACATCCTCCCTTTTCACCGGCGGACGAGATGCGGCCGGATCAGTGACCAACGGTGAGAGACAGAGAGAGAGAGAGAGGCCACCGCAGCCTTGTGTGAGATACTCTGAAGAGAGGCAAACCCACGCAGGCAGGCTCCATTGTATATAGTGGAGCGGACTATCTTTTTCTCCATAAAAATCATTTTATATTCTGTGTACATGCCATTGAGCGATATAACTTTATTTATAAATAACGCACCAACGCATCAAGTCGGACTTTGTTTCGTGCACGCGTGGTACACGACCTCCATAGGTAAACAACCGCTACAGGCGTTCAAATTAGCACGTGGGCGGCCATTTCATATAGAAATGAGCTCCACCGTGTACCCGCGCGGGTGTGGCTGGGCAAGTACGTGCACCTATTCTCTTCTTGTGTACGTACACCACCTACATGGGGTTGTGTGAGAGAGATACAAACGTAGAGAGATATGGTGTGTGGGTTCATGGGTGTTTTTTTGGGGGGGTCAATAAAAAAATATAACATATGCAATGTGTGTGAAATAGAGTCCTGGATATATCATATATATATATATATATATATAGAGGGGGCGATCCACGAGAAGAGAGTGGAGGTATCATCGGCTTGAGGTATCCATAGAATCGAAGAGAGGGATAATGTGTGTGTGTGCGCGCGCGCGATCGATAAAGAGTGCCATCGAATTTGTGTGTGCCCACGTCAAAGATATAGAGTGGCTGGCCTACTGAAACGTGAGAGGGGACAGGTGCAGTTTTTCTGTGTGGCATGGATACCTACCTACAATGCTCAACTATCGGTGTGTGGTGGTGGGGGAGGCCAATTAACTATAGAGGTACGATGGCTGGTATATGTGTGGAGGAGGAGAGAGGCCTACCTTATGTATTAAGGGAGATCGATCGGCATCCATGCATATGTGTAGGAGAGGAATAAGGTTGGGAGAGAGACAGAGCTAGAGTGTTGGAGGGGGTGGTAGTGGAGTTGCTTCTAACAAATGGTGGGAGAGGCTTGCTAGACAAACGAAGGGCACGCCTGCAATATCAATAAGAAAGGGGATGGCTGCCTATCTGTGCACATGCGTGTGAGAGACGAGCCAGGAGGCATGCATGAATGATGAGGGGGGATGATATGGCTGTGGTAAGCAGACATAACTACATAGGAAGATCAATCGTCCTTTGTCAGAGAAAGGAGAGACATAACTTGTGAGGTACGTCGATGGATGGGTGGGGGGGATAGTTAAAGTCGACCTAGGTATATGTTGGGAGATCAATCGGTATACATGCATGTATGTGTTAGAAGCAAATAAGGCACGGGGAGAAGGATAGAGAGAGAGTGATGCATCTAGGAGGTGGTGTGAGAGGCATACTAGATCGAGGGGGAACGAGTGTGCGAGTACGAGATCGATGAAAAGAGTGGTTGGAGTGTGGCATGGACGGTGATAAGGGAAGAGGGTAAGCTTCTGTTTGTGGTAGGCACACCTAGCTAGAGAGGCATATCGGTTGATGTGTGCCGTAAAGGAGATGGGGGGCCTACACACACCATGGGTGAACGACCTAAAGTGAAAAAATGAATTTGCGCGATGGAGCTAGAGAATGCTGAGGGAGGGTGAGAGGGATGTGGGCGTGTGCATGCGCGAGAGAAAGTTAGCACTAGCTACAAAGATAAGAGGATTGTGTGGGTGTAAAAGACGAATAGAGATCATAATTCATTATAAAAAGCGAATTCGGATATTTGAAGAATTTATCATAGTGTTTTAAACTGACACATGTGTGAATATATATAACGGTGATACACATGGTGTGGTTATGAACATGTTATACTACATATAATATATTTTATCTCTACTCTTATAAAAAACAGAGTTGTTGATGATGGTGTGCCCGCCATCCTGCAATATAGGTTGTCCGATTTATATCTGATGGATAGGAAGGAAACTATGGCAATTTTGAAAAAAATATACCCACACCCCTCTCCATATTTGCAAATAAGGCCTCCCCTTGATCATGTTGATGTTCCGTGGAACGCATGGGCATCTTGCTAGTACTACATATAATATATATATATATATAGAACATTGATTATAATTTGGGCTAATGTGTGGCTTTTGCAGCTCAGGGCTAAATACTTGTCATAATATAGGGGGCGGGGCACTATACTTTGTGTGATAAACACGGTGTGCATATGGAACATGGTTTAGATTATGAATATATAGTTAGTACATCAAATATACTATTATTTGGAATCAACATCAAGTGTATTCAAAAAATTGAATTCGAGTTCATATAGTACACATATTTCATCTCTATAGTAATCATGTGGTGTGGTGTTAAGGTAATACACGAATGATGGTTGAAGTTGGCAACAATCATGATTGTAGATTCTTATTGAAATAGGGAAACAAATTCGAATTTAGTTCGAATTGCAGCGGTAGTATAAACATTTGGAATGCACTAAAATGTTGGTATGAGTAGGTTACATGCATTATACAGCCAGCGAAAAAATTTAATTGGACATAACATGGATTTATACTCCCTCCTTCCATCTATATAGGGTGTAATGCGTTTTTAAGACCGCCTTTGACTATTGACAAGATTAATAGTACATGACATGCACAATGTGAAAAATATATCATTGAAAGCTCCTTTCACACACGAATTTAACTATGTGCTTTGTGTAAGTTGCATGTCATATATTATTGCTCTAATATTTGGTCAAAGTTAGCATCGAAAAACGCATTAGGCCATATATAGATGGAAGGAGGGAGTAGCTTTGAATAGCATTTGCATAGTAAAATGGGACAAGACTCTCTCTTTGTGTGGTGTGAATAGTTTTATCATTTTGTTTTTTTCGTTGAGGGAAGTGCGAATTGATTTGGTACGTACAAGTACAATACTACACGTTAGGCTTGTCCCTAAAATTCAACCCACGCCTTGTTATATCCCGAAAATTCAGATCTCGTGCTCCCAAAACTGGCGCCTTCACAACCCGCGCTTGCTATCCCGAAATTACAAGGCGCGCGAAAACTCCCTCTAGCTGCCAAATCCCGACACGCGAAATCCCCCTTCTAACCCTAAGCCGAAAGGGACGCTAGTTCAAATCGGTGGGGGTACTTTTGTGACACACCCTACATTTTGGGCAAGCGCGTCCCTAAGTCATGGTTCGCCCCCTCCCATCGCCTCCTTTTCGCCATTCGAAATCCCAGGCCACCATAACCTCTCCGCCCCAGCTGCGAAACCCCACCCTCCTCCATCCGCCACCTCACCGCTGCCCAGCCGAAGTCTCTTCCCCGACGACATCGTCCACCACAATAGCTCAACGTCCCTCGTCCACCTCCCCGAATGAGGATCCGTCGTCCATCTCGTCGTCCCGCCGGTTCAGCCGCCCCATTTTCCACCTCCAAGGAGCTGCTCCGACGATCGCCTCGTCTATCGCGGCTGCTCTACCCCCACAGCGCTGCCTTAACCTGCTCCACCAGAACCGCAACATCCTCACCGACTCCTCGGACGAAGCCAAGGCCTACTCAGCTCCACCAAATAGGTTGTACACTCATCGCATCACACCTTCTCCTTAACTCGACCTCCCGACGCTGACGATGCTCCATCCCGTACCCCCATGGAGCGGCTACCTTGAAGCCGGCACCGCGGGCGACATCTCCATGGCGGCTCTCCCCCAGTGCGATGCCCCTTCGGCGGCGGCGGCCATACCAGCCGGATATGCTGCTGCTGCTCCGGCTCTCGCTCGCGCTGCTGCTGCTCCGGCTCTCGCTCGCGCTGCTGCTGCTCCGGCTCTCGCTCGCTCGCTTGCACTGCTGCTGCTGCTCTCACCCTTGCTCGTGTTGCTGCTCTGCTCCGATTTAGCTACACTTTAGTCGACTGAATCGACTTTTGGGTCAGTGCCAGAGTTAAGGAAGAACCACCCACAGCGGGAACGAGGGCTCACCGTAGAGGTACCCCACTATCTATCTTAGGGTTCACGGTGGGGGCAGGGGAGGGGGCTAGAGGGCTGGCCGGGACGGCGGCGTGGCGGCGGATCGGCGGCGTGGCGGCGGATCGGCGGTGGGGAGTTGTTTATGGGCGGCGAGGCGGCGCGGGGGCCGGCGGTTCGGCCGGTGGTTCCTGGCGGCTCAGGGGGTGCAGGTTGAAGATGAACTGCAGGCCCTCCCTAAACTACATGTCAAGTGCCTCTCTGCTACCATTGCGTTCAGTTTCGACAGTAACATTCATATTCCATAGTAAATTTCAGTTTCGACATTTAAGTTCAGAGTCAACAGTTTTTACATCATCTGTTGTAGTCAGGTGGTTTTTGGTGATGTAAATTTTACATCTATTTTACATCATCTATTGGAGATGCTATTAGAATCCCACTTGATATTAACAATGTCTGTCTTGTGCTGCTTCAGCCTTGACGTCTTACGGCTCACCGGAGCTGCTCCAACGACAAAACGATCCATCACAACAGAGCAGTGCCCTGGACGCTGTCTACAGATTCCTCAGATCTTCCTCCACACCTCCGACAGCCACCTCTGCCTCAACTTCTTCAGCGACCAACCCAATGATGCTGAGGTTGACACGGCTACGGCAAAGATGTTGTACACTTGTTACATCACTTATTACTCTACATTCATGTTGATCCATTAGGGCTATTTTGGTTCAATGGAAAAACATAGCAATAGGAAATTTTCCTATGGCACTCTACTATTCAATTATTCATGCATTTTTTTGAAAGGAATGGAGCAAAACATCCACCTGGACCTACTTTTCAAAATCCTAAGCATGAAAACAAGACTAAGTGCATTAGTGGCAGAATAACATTCTAACTGTACATGCTTTCATATGGTTTCACTTTATTTTGGACATGTTTCTTTGCATTCCTCTGCTCTACCAATTCTTGTGAACCAAACTCCCAAGTTGATAGAAATCCAGTGTTTACAAATGCTCTGTTTACCATGTGCATTCCTATCCTATTCCGGTGTTTTTCCTATCCATGCATTTTTAGAATCATGCAAGCCAAATGAGCCCTTACAGAATTACTTCAGTTACAGGTAGGTGTCGAAGAAAACTTTGTGTGGTTTGTCCTGCTCCTGCCGTGATGTCATCCACCTCACCTGAGTTGCTCCATCAATAGAAGCATCCACCAAACCAGACATCATGACTCCTGACCGTCTTTTGCCGCCTCAGACCTCCTTTCTTGCCTCTGGCACCCACCGCAATGGCATCACATCATCGACTCAGCAAATGAACCTGAGGAGTACACGGGTCCACAAGAGAGGTCGCACTCTTTAGTTTCTGCTTATGTTATGCATTGCTTAATATTAGCTGCTACTTTATTTTCTTGTTCACCTCTTAGACTCCAAGTCAGGTCCAAATTGATGTTCAAACTTGAGTTCTAAATTAGTTGTGAGGCACATATCAAGGCAACAATGAATAGTATCTATGTCTAATATCTGGTTCACCTAGAGTATGCCTATGTTGCTCATATTGGGTGGGAAACAAATACAAATAGTAAAGCAATCATCATCTATTTTTTAAGCAATCATCATCTTGGTATCATTATTTTTGGATCCATCCACTGGTTGTTACCATTACTCTAGATTTCTGCATGCTCTCCTTACATAATCTCACTATATTTTTTGTATGCATGTCAGATATTGTACACAGTCATGTTGAACATGTAGAGAAAAAGAGAAGAGTTTTGCGCGGCAATACAATGTCATGCAGACATCGCTCCATGGTGGGTTCAATGACAAACCCTCCCCCCCTCTCCAGATTGTAATCCATAGGAAGATATCTGTTCTGAGGCGGATTCCGACGCAGTTGGCCACTCCTATTTACGCCCAAGGTGTTTGCTCTAACTTTGCATGATGATGTTAGTCATATCATGCAAAAGTTGCCTTGCACTGCCTACTTTCGACATCATATATGTCATCTTCTTAGTTTAGACATGTTCTGTAATTCCACCTGTTTAGTTTCAATATCATATATGGGAATTATGCAGTCTCATGTCTTTTAGCCAGCCATAATATATGTGAAATGTTCAATGCCATCCTATTTAACCAGGCATCATATATTTGAATGATATCTAGACCATCCTTTTCTTCATTAAATTCCATTTATCGACAATGTTTGTACATTAAACTACTCTTCCTGTGAATCAGCCATTTGTGTGGGTGATGGAAAAAACTGGAGTGAAAACAAGGCCTTCAAAGCAGACAATGCTACCTGTCAAAGCAGATCTCTTGCTGGGTCTCAATAGCTCCTCAGAGATGGATTCAGAGACAGATGACCGGTCCTATTCCCCCACCGAGGTGTATGCTCTAACTTGGCACAGTTCTACTGCTCATATCATGCATATGGTGTCTTGCATTGGATAGTTTAGACATCATATACACAATATTCAACACCATGTTCTTAGTTCAGACATCATATATGCGAATGCCCTCCACTTAGCATATAAATCACATATGTGAATTAAATCATGTGATCCTGGTTACTTAGATAACATGTATGTGAATTATGTCATGCAATCCTGTTTAGTTAGCCATCATATCTTTGAATTATGTTATGTTATGCTATCCAGTTTAGATAGACATCATATATGTGAAATTATGTCATGCTATCCATTTTAGTTAAACAATATACATGTCAACTATTTAATGACCTCTTTTTTCCACACTGTCTATTGCATCTGTCTCTCATACAATGTTTGTACATTCAACTATGTTTCCTGTTTATCAGCCATTTGAATTGGAGCGGGTGATGGCAGTATCTAGCGGAGTAAAAACACAGTCTTCAAATAAAACAATGCTACCTCTTGGTGGAGATAGCACCACGGTTGTACATGCACGAGAACTAGCCCTACCACACATAACCCAGACTCTCGCAGATTTTACCCCTACTACGATGGACAGAGAACCAGTTTCACCTAATATAACCCCAACCCCAGCAGATAGTAACCTAGTTCCTGTTGACACAGCACCATCTCCACACAGAGCTCCCAAACAAGAGCAGTTAGTAAGGCAGCTCCAGTGCCCAAAGCGCCAGTACTACCATGGCAAACCCCAACTCCACAAGTTAGTACACATATTCCTTTGGAGGAAGCACAACCAGCCATTCATAGTTTAGCATGTATCGCATTTGATGTTGTTAAATCCTATGTGAGTATCTTCCTATCATGGAAATATTATACTGAAGATGAAGGAAAATGTCAGTTGCAGGTGTTTGTCAGGAGTTATGTGTAAGTAATGTTATTCATGGAAATTAGTTTGCTTTGTCCCATACATTCTACCTCCATGATGGTTATAATACAACAATTTTTCCCATTTTTTCTCTATAGAGAAGGACCGACTTGGAAACTTAGGATGAGGTAACCTGTGCTAATACCTCTGCTATCTTCAAGAATGCTTGGTGGCAGTATCAGAATTACCTAAAGAGAACTTACTTCACTGGCAAAGAAACTCATCAAATTCCCTTACGTTCTCCCGAGACACATTTACTGGACGATGACTGGGAACGCCTTGTTCTTTACTGGTCCCGAACCAAGAATGTGCGTCTATGAGCTCATTTTATTTTAAGTACTATATGCTTGCATCTTACTGTACTCTGTTCATGTAGAACAAGTGCTTAAACCTAAAGAACAATTGTTCTCATTTAAGATTTCATTGTTATCGTGCATACTGCTTTGCTCTTGTATCACTGTATTTACTCGTACAAACTTATTTTTAAATTGAACGATCCAATGGAAACTCCAATGGAACAACAGGTATGTTTACGCATGTTTCTTTAATAGGTTTCCTCTTATAAATAGCTCTGTTGATTTCAGTTTCAATTGTGTATACAGTTGACTTCTCATATCATGCACACTAACATTACTAGCATCATAACAGGGCCAATAGTGTTGTTGTACATGTAGACCCGTGGTAACCATATGAAATCTTGGTGTGTCGTGTAGTTTCCCACGCTTTGTATTCTTTCGGTGTTGCTTTCTCTTGAACTGATATGATTTGAACCGTGTCTCTATTTTGATTTGGCAAGACAATGCAGTGACCATAGGACATAGATATATGTTTGTTTGATGCTTTTATAATGTACTACTTGGTAATAGAAGACTTGGTTGTTTAATCTTGTCCACCTTACTAATGAACTGTATCACCGAAATGAGTTTCATATACTAGTACGTGCTAAACCTGTTATGTGGCTGCTTGTTTCTTCTTTTAGAATGGTGAATGAATATTGGGGAAGAGTGCCTTACTAAGCAATGATAAAGGAAGTAATGCAGATAAGGTTCAGGATCGTGAGATATCCTTGTTGGTCTCCAACAAAGCTAATAAAACAGCTAAGGAAAACTATCTTGAAGACAGTGAGGCAACCCCAAAGTCCTGTCTTGGTTTACTGTTTGAGTTACTGGCCACTACCGCTTGCACAAGCTATTCAAACTCACTGTCTGAATCAGTTCGATTTCTTGAGTCTCAACTACAAGCTGAAAGACATCGATCAGTTGTGCTGCGACAAGAAGTGGAAGGACTGCGGAAGTCCCTGGAGCACCAGATGCATACTTTCTGGTGCAACAACAAGTGTTGGAGGATTTTAGCGCCAAACAGGACAAAGCTAATAAGCTTGCTAAGCTTATTGCCAGCATGGTGGATACCCAGGATAACGTTTCTTGAGCTCTTCTGAAGTTCTTTCAGTTATGGACTTGTTTTGTTGCCTCGTTTATTTGCACTAGTGGCCAATTTTAACGGCCAGTGTATGTAATATGCTGCTTTGTTCCCTATATTTGCACTGGTGGTGAACTTTGATGCCCAGTGGATGTAATATTTGTAATAGCTATAATAGGCTAGCGTTAGTTGCTTGCTTATTTATTTCCTTATTGTCTTGTTAGTTGTTTGCTTGTAGTCACTGCATTTCTTTTTCCGCGTTTTTCTAGTGGCCACAATAACCTATTCTTGGTAACTAGGCCACAATAATCATGGCAGCACACGGACTGTTGTAACCATGGACCTCCTGCAGGCCGTAGAATCTGTGGGCCTTCTACGGGCCATAGGATCCATGGGCCTTCTACGGGCCATAGGATCCATGGGCCTTCTACGGGCCATAGGATCCATGGACTTTCTACGGGCCGTATGATCCATGGGCCTTCTACGGGCCGTAGGATCCATTGGTCTTCTACGGGTCGTAGGACCCATGGGCCTTCTACGGAGCGTATAATCATTTCGCAAAACATGGGTCATACTATTCGTGGACCATAACGGGCCGTTAATAGGTCGCATTTGATAACGCTATGAAAACAGCCCAACAGGTTAATGGGCCACAAACGGGCCAAATGTAACCATGGGCTAAATTTGGCCCACAAACGGAACAGGCTAGTAACGGACTATAACTAACCGAATTCTAGAAATGAGCCCAAGAATAAATGGGCCCTTAGAAGTCCGAAAGTTAACACAGGCTGAAACGACCGACGGAACAATGGGTTGTTAATGGGTATAAAGCGAGACACTGTTCATTATGGGCCAGTTTCATCTCGGGCCTTTAATGGGCCGAGAGTTACAGAGGGCCTCATATGGGCCGAAAGACATCATGGGCCATACATGGGCCAGAAGTTACAACGGGTTGGAATCATATTGGACGGCCGAGATGAAGGTAATGGGCTGAATTCCGATAGGCCATAACGGGTCGGGAGTTAGCGGGCCGTAAATGGGCTATATACGAACAGGCCGTTAACATGCTTTCCGTGGGCCGGCCCGTCACCTTTTGACCAAGTCAAATGGGCTGGCCTTTTCACCGGAATGGGCCTCTGTTGGGCCGTGCCACATGTCGACGTATCATAGGCGCCTCCTTCCAATGAGAGGATGACATTTGTCCCAACGGTGAGCCAACACGTGTTTCCTCTGGCCAATGATAATTTTACACATGGAAAATCCCCATTGGTCCGGGTTGTTAACGGGTTATCGGATCCAAAACCGAACCTAATAGCTTAACGGCGTCCCGTTATGGTGGATGCCATGTGTTGGTCACCCTTGATGAAAGCACTTCTGTGACGCGCGATTTATCGTCATGGAAGTGGACACTTCCGTGATGATAATTTTGGTAATGTCATGGAACACTTCTACGATAGCACATGTATGACTATCTTGATTCTGTCATAAAATCATCATGGATGTACATGCATGACAAAAAACGCGACCTACTGTGACAAACACATATCATCACGGAAGTGTATTTTTTTGTAGTGTTATCCCCCTCTTGGTTCTTGCTGACCAAACCGGTTTCCTGTCCGGTCGTAACATCTCCGAAAACTTTCTCTACGCTGCAGATATCCTACATTGTTGTGCTAAAAGGAAAGCTCCCTCCCTCATCATCAAACTCGACTTCTGGAGAGCTTTTGACTCTGTTTGCTGGACGACCCTGCTCCATGCCCTTCAGGTTAGAGGTTTCCCCCTCGTTGGTGCTACTGGATTCACTCTCTCCTAAACCCTGGATCCACTACCGTTGTGCTAAATGGCATCCCTGGGAGGTGGATTCAGTGTAAAAATGGCCTCCGACAGGGCGACCCTCTCTCCCCTTACCTTTTCATTATTGTCGCGGACATCCTCCAACAAATGATCGTCAAAGCCAACCGTGAAGGTAATTTGTTGCACCCCCTAAGTCCTCACATTCCCTGCCCCATCCTTCAATACGCCGATGACATGCTTATCATAGTTAAAGCTATGCCTGGGGCCGCCAAACACCTCAAGAGTATTTTAGACAGCTTCGCCGCGGCCACTGGTCTCCAGATCAATTTTGATAAGACCACTTTTATCCCTCTTAATGTTGACCCCACCGATGCGGCACTTATGGCAGCTGACCTTACCACTAACATCTCCTCCTTTCCACAAACTTATCTCGGCCTACCTCTCTCTCCTTACAAAGTTCCCCCCTCAGCCTTCCAACCAGTCATCGACCGTTGTGATATCTACCTAGCCGGGTGGTGCACGCTACTTCACTCTTGCGGTGGCAAGCTTGTTCTCCTCTCGGTCGTTCTAGACAGCCTTCCTACCTATTTTACGCTCTGTTTCTCTCTCCCTGTCCAGGTTATTGAAGCTATCGACAAGAAACGGCGTACTTTTTTTGGTCTAACAACGACACTTGCTCTGGGGAAAATGCCTAGTTGCTTGGGATAAAGTTTGTACCTATAGAGAAGCAGGTGGTCTAGGTGTAAAAAACCTTCGTGCACAGAACTTTTGTCTACTGCTGAAATTTGCTTATAAATTTTTACACTCCACAAACCTTTCCTAGAAGGATTGGGTCTTACACCACTCGCCACTTCACATTGGACATGGCAAAAATAGCTCCTTCCTAGCTAAAACCATCTTCAAGCATTTACAGAGTTTGAGAGAGATTTCCCAGTGCACTGTTGGAGATGGTTGCTCTACTTTTTTTGCTTAGATCGTTGGCTAAAGCCGGAACCCCTGTCTTTAGTGTACGATGCTCTTTTTTCTCACCACACAAACCAAAATGCCATGGTAGCCACTATTTTGCAAGATGGGATCGAACTTGCTCTTCGTAATCGACTAACCTCTACTGCGATTGCAGAACTTGCTTCTCTAAACTCCCTGTTGCAGGATTGTACACTCTCTCAGGTTCTGGATGATCGTCGACTGCTTAATGGCGCTGCCTTTTCCACAAAAGGAGCATATGCGGCCCTCTCGGATCCCATTCTTAATGATATTTGGGACTCAAAGGTGCCCAAAAAGGTTATGATTTTCGGTTGGCTATTCTACCTTGATCGCCTAAACACAAGGAAGAATCTGCATAAGAAGAGCATACTAGATACTAAAGCTTGTCCTAGATGTACTCACTTGGTGGAGGATCATGAACACCTATTTTTTACTTGTCCAGCAGCTCGCAGGATTTGAAGAGCAGTCGTCATATGTCCTCTATTCAGACCTATCAATGGTCTCTTCAGTACGACTCTTCCGGACTCGCTGCCTACCACGGTCCACCCCTTCATGCTCCTTCTGATTATTTGGAAAATCTAGTATGCACGGAACAAGAAAGTTTTCCAAAGTCTAGATGTTGCAGCTTCAAACTCCTTGAGAGCTATCTTAGATGATTGATTGTTTGGTCTCATAGACTTAAATCTAAAACTTTAAAGAGCCACACCGGTCTGTGGCATGAGTTCCTATCATCGCAACACTCTTAAATCTGTAACACCCGACAGGTTTTGAAATATATATTCA
>NC_041387.1:555281698-555297228 GCF_002162155.2 Triticum dicoccoides
AACATTTCAAAAAAAAATCTACTTGAACGCCACCCCTACGAGAATTGAAAGAAAAACTAACCTAACCTAAACTAACAGGGGTTGAGACACCAGGAATCCCCTTCATGCCACCATCCATCAGAGCGGTAGACAGAGGATAGGCTAATCGATGGATCTTGAAGGGGAGGCTAACTTCGCCCTAGCCACCTATGCGTGAGCCGACTCAACTAGAAGTAATACCGAGATCAGTTTCATAGCATCTTTCGAAATAAATGTGGATATCTACAATGGTGTACCATGTTTCTGGAAAAAAATCTAGCTCCAGTTCTTCAGAAGAATAGTGTTTTCTCACTGATAATATACTTTCTCCACATGGCGTAATAATGCAAGTTGTTGCAAGAACAGAAACAAGTACAAGTGAACTAGGGGTAGGGACCCGTTCAAAATTTGAAAATTCAATAAACTATGTTCATTGTTAAAATAAAGGCACAATTCCATTTCTCCCCCTAACTTGAGCCACCACCTGGGATTTGCCCCTAGTTTTCAGGTATGCTCAAAAATACCCCTCTTCCGTTTGTGGCCCTTACAGAAATCCCCCTCCGGGCCGTTTCCGTTGGGTCAATGGTCTTTGACTGGTAACTTGGCGTCTGTTGGACATTTTGGCCCCTGGTTCTTACATGTGGGCCCGTATCGAAATGCTATCCACTCGCTCACTCTGTTTCTTCTACCTCGCGACGCACCTCTTCTCTCGTTCCCCTCTTGGTGACCGCACCGGCGGCGCACGAACGGCATCGTTCTGGAGCTCGGGTAGTGAGGCCGCGTAGATGTGTACCTCACGCATGTCATCCGCAAGCTCTTCCGTCGCCATGGAGGTAAGTTATTCTTATCTGATTTGTGCGCGCCCGCGGATTTCTCGTTAGGGTTTGAGGTAAAATTGGGGATTTGCTCTCTCGTAGGTCGATGGGGGCGGCATAGTGCAATTCTCCTCCGAGTTCTACATGTCGGATCTGAGTTATTGTGGCCTTGAGAAGCTTTCCAAGCATCGGTGCCCGGGGCACGGGCTCGTTCCCGCTCGTCGTGTCACCTGGGGAGGAGCAAGCATGGGGAGACATTTTCTTGGATGCCCACTAGATGTAATTTGGTAGATTGTATCTGCTTTGCAACAAATTGGTGCGGAGATCACATTTTGACGATATTTTTTATGTTGCAGCTTCCTAATGAATGTGAATGGGCTGTGTGGGTTGACCCTCCTCCTCTAGATCTTGTGGGGCGTGCATTTGAGACACTACATGATGGACTAGAAGCAAATTGGCTCATATCTCATCGTTTAGAGAAGAGGGTGACACATCTCAGAGAGAAAAAGAAGAAGTTAAAGTTACAGTTGCAGAAGAAGCATGATCAGATGGAAACATGGGCATTTTTTATGATAATTGTTGGCATATTCATTCTATCATATTTTTTTGGTTCAAAGAATGCATATTAGTCAGTGAGAACAAGCTAGTTTGGCACCGAGTAGAGATTAGCTTGATGTTGTGAACTTTTTCATGATGTGAGTAGTTCCTGGTTGTGTAACTTTGATGCTATGCATCTTTTGGAAAGACAAAGTAATTGAAAAGCATCAGTTGGATCTTGTGATCTCTCTCTGTCTTATTGTTTTTGTTTGTACCTCTCCAATCCATATTACTCATCGATCAAATGGTCCCAACGAAACATGATCGACATCCATTTGAGCGACAAGTAATACGTGCCGGAGGAAGTGATCGACAACATCAATGATAAATGATACTGCATCATTGTGGTCACTCAAGATACCAACAATGTATAATAGGGTCAACATCAATGATTAACAATAGCAACTTATGACCAGGATCAATTCCAAATAATACCAACAAAATGCCAACATCGACAACAAGGTATGACAACATGATCCATTACATAGGTTCACACAGCAACATGAGACAACATGATCCATTACATAGTTCACACAGCAACTCAACTAAATAATTCAAACAAACAGATGGTTCAAAGCTTCTGCTACATAGTTCGAACATGACTCAAATGACATGATCACACAGTGTTCGCAGCAAGTTTCCCCTCTTGCTCCTAGTGTTGCATGCAGGATTAGAAGAGAGCTTGGACTTGCTCCTAGTGCTCCTAGCATCAGCTGGCACCTTCTTAGGAGAGGCAGACCTGCTAAGCTGGTTGCTTCCAGTTACAGAACCACCAGTCATGAGCGTATTGCCTTTCGACTTCTTCTTTGGTGAAAGAGGGTTGTCACCTCTCCCTGCTGGCCTTTTGTAATTTTCCTTGGGCTGAAAAGTAACAACACAAGCTTTTATTAGGTAATAATGAAGTAATTTGTTAGATAAATCAATTAGTTGTAGTTATAATAGTAGGTTACCTCATAGTAGTTCCTGCAGCACTTGCTACAGTTGGTGCATCAGTTACAGGAACTGGTGCATCATCTTCAAGATCTGCTTGTGCTTCTGTTTCTTGTACTACATCATCCTCATTTGTTGCTGCAGGTTCATATGTATCAGATAGTACATCATTGTGTTCAAGTGCATTGTCAGTACCCCAGTGCTCATCCTCTTCTCCAAAAGCTGGGTCAATTGACTCTTTGCACTTATTGCCATGGTGACCAAGTCTGCCACATCTAGGGCATTTCTTTCTCCTGCCCCTAGTCCTTTTCCTTCCGACTTTGCCCTAATCCTGGTCTTTCTAGGTCTACAAGGGGGCCTGTTTTGAACTGGAGCACATAGTTTGAACCCAGGATCAACTGCATCCCACTGTTTCTTCCCCTCCATTGCAGGCAAGTTGTCAGCATATGTTGCATTGAACATTTGTACTGAGTAATATGGGTGCACATACTGGTCAATCTCACTGGCTGGACCTCTCATTGATGTAATGAAGTATAGTGCATGTATGCAAGGTTGGCCTGTAATTATCCACTTTCTGCAGCTACAAGTGTTAGCTTTCAAGTCTATAGGATATCTCCACTCCCTCTTTTCTCTGTCAACTGCAGTGACCTCTGCCTCATGTGTAGTTCTTTTCACTACAGTCATGTCCAACCCCTTTAATTTTGCAAGCAACATTTTCATAACTTTTGGAATTATTACATGACCAACATATGTTGTTGCAGCAATGCTTTGCCTAATGTCAAATTTATCCATTATGTATTGTCTTATTCTGTCAAGCAGATAAACAATGTGTAGCCCTTTCCACTTGCTAATCTTTGAATTAAAAGACTCTGCAAGATTATTATTAACATAATCTAGCTTGTAAGTTTCATTGAAAAGAGCCCTTGCCCATAACTTAGTGTGGTGCTCCTCTATGTACTCTTGCACACCTTGCTTGCTGTAAAACTGAGTGAGATGGTACTTGTGCTTTTTCAAGCTGTGGGTCAAAGAACAGGCCCACAAGTTTTCATCAAAGAATTTTCCTCTAAACTTTTTACTAAAATTAGCTGCAAGATGCCTCATGCATTCCCTGTGCTCTACACCTGGGAACACATCTTCTACAGCTGACTCAAGTCCCTTGCAGGCATCAGTGTGAATAACCAATCCCTCTGGATGGCCTATTAGGTCTTTCAAGTTCTCTGTCTCTAGCACTCCATATGCAACTGGAAAGATCCAGTTGCATGCATCTATAGCACAAGCACTAGCAAGCTGTCATCTATACCTTCCATTTAATGATGTTGCATCTACTGCTAGATATGGTCTACAGCCAGCTAGAAACCTTGCCAAGAGGCCTTAAATGATACAAAAACTCTCCTAAAGCACTCTTTGTACTTTTTCTGTCCATTGAGTTTAAACTCTACAGTGTGTCTATCAATATTAACCACACTACCAGGAGATGCCTTTTCTACTTCAGCTTTGAAAGTATACAAGAGTTGGAATGAATCAGTCCATTTACCATAGATGTTATCTAGTGCCATTTTCTTACCATAAAAAACTCTCATGTAAGGGAGCTGCACCCCATACTTCTTTTTCAAGTCTGTCTACAGAGTTGGCACTGAAATATTTGAGTTCTCCCTCACCCAGTTCTTCACAGCATCTGCCACCCACCTACTCTTTGCAGACCTGAGCCTTTGCCTCCTTGTAACACTTGGGGGCATATGTGAGCTGTCTTGTTCACTTTGACCTGTAGCAAGTAATAGTCAGCAACAGTCCATACAATTATGAATGCACAGTTATTACTAAGGAAAGTTATTATTTACACTAACTACATTAGTCCTACAGTGTATTACCTGAAAAAGTGTGCTATTTCTCATTCTGGAGGCATGCATCCTCCACTTACACCTTTTATAAGCACAGTGAACAGTTAGTCTACTAGGCTCACTCTTGTCAATTATAAATTCACTCTAGGTCTTGATTGAAAAGGTGGCAAGTGCATTCCTACAATCTATGACATCTGAAAATATAGTTCCTTCTGCTAAAGAAGGATCATCTCTGTTATACTGCACATCAGGCCTACCCTCATCCTCTGTCTCAGATATCCCATGTCCATGTCCTCCTCTCTTTCATCAGAGTCTGTCTCCTCAAATTGTGGGGGTGGAATGTAATCTTCACCATGATCCTCATTAGGTGGTTTCCTAACAACAAACTATGGGTGCATTCTTTCATCCTCATCGTCTGTGGGCACTTCATCAGGAAATTCCTCTTCTTTGATTGGATATGTTGTTGGTTTGCTATACTCAGGACATGGTTGACTAGGCAAGTTGGCACCTGGGGTTCCTGAAAGTGCAACTATCCCTAGGTGGTTTTGGTAATTCCTAACAACATATAGCTCATTGAGCTAATGCTATTTCTAGATAAATATTTCAGGAAAGCTCAATGAATGGCATGGCATGGATGAGAAAAGTGGACCCCTCAAAATGCTAAAGACAAAAGGATTGGCTCAAGCTCAAAGCTCAAGACTCTATATTTTATATTTTAGTGATCCAAGATCACATTGAGTCTATAGGAAAAGCCAATACTATCAAGGAGGGATGAGGTGTTGCTTAATGGCTTGCTTGCTCAAAGTGCTTAGTGATATGCTTCAAAGCCCTCAACTACTTTCTCACATCCACATATGACCTAATCCATAAGTCAAACTCGGCCCCACCGATTCTTTCTATCCTGCGCCACCGAGTTCAGATGTCATAGCCACTGCCACAAACCCTACGCAAATCGGTCTCACCGATAGGGATCTCGGTCTCACCGAGATGGGATTGTAATCTCTCTGTTTCCCTTCGTAACGTTTCGGTACCATCGAGATGAGCGATCGGTCCCACCGAGATTGCAATGTAAACTCTCTATTTCCCTTTTGTAACATTTCGGTCTCACCGAAATGAGCGAACCGGTCCCACCGAGTTTACCTGACCAACTCTCTGGTTAGCTTATTACCAAAATCGGTCCCACCGATTTTGTGTAATCGGTCTCAACAAGATTACGTTATGCCCTAATCCTAACCATATCGGTCCTACCGAGTTGCATGTCGGTCCCACCAAAAATCCTAACGGTCACTAGATTTGTTGAATCGGTCCGACCGAGTTTCTCAATTCAGTCCCACCGAGATTGGCAAGTTGTGTGTAATAGTTAGATTTTGTGTGGAGGCTATATATACCCCTCCACCTCCTCTTCATTCGTGGAGAGATCCATCAGAACAAACCTACACTTCCAACTTACATTTTCTGAGAGAGAACCACCTACTCATGTGTTGAGACAAAGATATTCCATTCCTACCATATGAATCTTGATGTCTAGCCTTCCCCAAGTTGCTTTCCACTCAAATCTTCTTTCCACCAAATCCAAATCCTGTGAGAGAGAGTTGAGTGTTGGGGATACTATCATTTGAAGCACAAGAGCAAGGAGTTCATCATCAACACACCATTTGTTACTTCTTGGAGAGTGGTGTCTCCTAGATTGTCTAGATGTCACTTGGGATCCTCCGACAAGATTGTGGAGTTGAATCAAGGAGTTTGTAAGGGCAAGGAGATCGCCTACTTCGTGAAGATCTACCGCTAGTGAGGCAAGTCCTTCGTGGGCGACGGCCATGGTGGGATAGACAAGGTTGCTTCTTCGTGGACCCTTCTTGGGTGCAGCCCTTCGTGGACTCGCGCAGCCGTTACCCTTCGTGGGTTGAAGTCTCCATCAACGTGGATGTACGATAGCACCACCTATCGGAACCACGACAAAAACATCCGTGTATCCAATTGCGTTTGAATTCTCCAAACTCCTCCCTTTACATTCTTGCAAGTTGCATGTTGTACTTTCCGCTGCTCATATACTCTTTGCATGATTGCCTGAATTGTGTTAAGATTGCTTGACTTGTGCTAAGTTAGCTAAAATCTGCCAAAGACTAAAATTGGGAAAAGGACAAGTTTTTATTTTGTCAAGTAGTCTAATCACCCGCCCTCTAGACATACTTTCGATCCTACAAGTGGTATCAGAGCTTTGATCTCCATTTGCTTTGATTTCCATAGCTTTTGGTGGTCATAGCCTTGGTTTCACAACCTAGGAGAGTATGGCGTCTAGCGAGGGAAACTATCAATGTAGAGGTCCTTACTTTGATGGTACAAATTTTGCTAGTTGGAAGCATAAGATGAAAATGCCTATTCTTGGACATAACCCCGCCGCTTGGGTTATTGTGTGTATTGGCTTGCAAGGTGAATTCTTTGATGGGAGAGAACCAAACGGTGAAGCTAGCACGGATGAGTTGAAGATGCTGTAATACAACGCTCAAGCTTGTGATATCCTCTTCAACGGATTGTGCCCCGAAGAATTCAACAAAATCAGTTGTCTTGAGAATGCAAAGGAAATTTGGGATACTTTGATTGATATGCATGAAGGTACCGACTCCGTCAAGGAATCCAAGTTGTATGTGCTTCAAAGTCAACTTGACAAGTTCAAGATGAAGGATGGTGAAGGCGTCGCTGAAATGTACTCTAGGCTTGCTCTCATTACAAATGAGATTGCCGGCTTAGGAAGTAAAGAGATGACTGACAAATTCATCATCAAGAAGATCCTAAGAGCATTGGATGGAAAATATGGTACCGTGTGCACATTGATCCAAATGATGCCCAATTACAAGAATCTCAAGCCAACAGAAGTCATTGGAGAATTGTTGCTCATGAGATGTCACTCAAGGATAAGGAGGAGCTCCACAACAAGTCAAGTGGTGCTTACAAAGCCTCATGTGAAGCCCCCACATCATCAAGTGAGAAACAAACCTTCAATGAAGAATTGAGCCTAATGGTGAAGAACTTCAACAAGCTCTACAAGAGTAGAAGCAAAGAGAGAAGCTCCAAGTCAAGGTCCTACAATGACAAAAGATCTTCTAGTCAAGAGCATAATTGCTACAATTGTGGAAGACCCGGATACTATTCCAATGAGTGTACGGCTCCCTACAAAAGAAGAGAAGAATCACCTAAGAGGAGAAGTAGAAGAGAAGAATCACCACCAAGGGAGAGAAGGAATAGAGATGATAGTTATGAACGAAGAACATCCCGGAGGAGCAAGGATTCGGAAAGGAAGGACAAGTGTCGGTGTCAAAACTGACGGATCTCGGGTAGGGGGTCCCGAACTGTGCGTCTTAGGATCAATGGTAATAGGAGACAAGGGACACGATGTTTTACCCAGGTTCGGGCCCTCTTGATGGAGGTAAAACCCTACATCCTGCTTGATTGATATTGATATGGTGGATGTTTACAAGAGTGGATCTACCACGAGATCAAGGAGGCTAAACCCTAGAAGCTAGCCTATGGTATGATTGTAATGGTTGTTGTTGTCGTCGTTGTCTCTATCGACTAGCCTGGCCTCGGTTTATATAATGCACCAGAGGCCTAGGATAACAAGAGTCCTAGCCGAATACGCCGGTGGGGGAGGAGTCCTTGTCTTGATCTCCAAGTCTTGTTGATTCTTCCTTGTATGCGGCAACTGTCCGGACTGGCCCATGAGTATACGGCCATGGGGGTCCTCGGCCCAATCCAACTGATCGGGAGACGACGTGTTGAGTACCCCCTAGTCCAGGACACCGTCAGTAGCCCCCTGAACCGGTCTTCAACTTAGGGACGCTCCTCGATTCTTCCGAACTGTTCTTCATCTTCGGTTGCCGGTCTTGAAAACTGGTTTAACAAATCTGCTCATCTTCTATCTTGAGGATCGCCAAAATGCATTCGACGAGTTTACGCGTTGGGTATCCGAGGAGCCCCTTTAAGTTTACGGCCTTTATCAATGCCTTGTTATTTTTATGCCATGCCTCGGGTTTGAAGTTGTTCCCGGGTGGTAACGTCCTCTTGCGTCCGAGCTCCAACGCCGGACTGCATTTGAGGTATCTTTTGTAGCCGAGCACCAATGTCGGACTGCTTCCCAGCTCTAACGCCGGACTATGTATCCGAGCTCCAACGCTGGACTGTATCCGAGCTCCAACGCCGGACTATGTATCCGAGCTCCAACGCCGGACTTTATCCGAGGTGTCATAAATCACCTTGGTTCAAATAAGTTTGAAGGAGTTTAACCGAGCTTAATGCCGGAAATGCCCTCTAAGGAGCCAGCCACTTGCATCCGAGCTATATGTCGAACTGCTTCCGAGGTGGTTAAGCACCTCGGTCATGGGCTGATTTTTGGTCAATGTTTTTTATTGATGTAATTTATTCTCTGACGAGATATATAGCCAGTAGCCCTCAAGGTATGTATTGGTCTAAAACCCGAGATGCACCTGAAGGATGACATAAGACCACTGATCCCCGTAGCCGCTGAGACTTAGGTTGATTTACAAAATCGGTCTGGGGATCAAGTCCTAGCTCGGCAGAATACTTCGGGACACAAAAAGAGGCATGCTCAGTCCTCAAGACTCAGGTTGGGTGCGGCCGACCAACCTGAGGATCAAAATCTCCTCGGAAACTGTATTGCACTTAAAATTTTCTGCATAGAACAGGCAATGCAGTAGCCCCTGAGACACTGGCCGGGTGGCAACACCAGATCAGGGGATTGATGTGCCCCTTTAATATTTGTAAATAATAAGCCCGAAGCCCAGTAGCCCCTGAGCCTTAATGCGGGCACGGGAGGCCGAATTAAGGATCGATATCCATAGTAAAATCACAAATTATGTGTAATGACTCTATGTATCCAAGTACTTTACGTCATTAATGCTCGGATCCGCATTGTGCAAAACTTTGTTGACTGACCATCGGCTTCCACCTCCTCGGCCAATAGCCGAGGAGTGTTTGTCCTTCTTTATAAAGCCTTTATGAGGGCAAAGATTTACAACAAACAAGGCAATCTGGCCATACGGTTTTATAAACAAAGGTACGCGGAGAGACATGTTATATTACTGTTTAACAGAAGAAATGTCTTCCAGAGAAAATAGTCCCGCTATCGGTTCCTTTCTTTGGGTTGTCATGCTAAGCATGATCATGAAACCTCTGCTCCAATGTACGAGCAAAATATCGAGGATTTAGTTTGGGAGGCCAGTTAATAGCCCCCGATAGTGTTCGGCGACAGTTGAGGTCAAGCCGGAAACACTTCGGCCAATGAATGGCCCATCATTTAATATAGTCATCAGATCGCTGACCAGTTTACACCTATTGTGACAGTCAGTTTTCGGCTTTCGCCACTGAGGTGCTTGACCATGCAAGCTGGAAGCACAATCGCAGTGGTTCTCCCTTTGCACACCGAGCCGAACAAAGCGGAACGTAGGAGGCAAGCGCGGGAGCCGGGCAACCCAACTATTGACCGAAGACACAATTCGAAACTGATGCATATATAGCAATATCCGAGAATGTTTTTGCCGAATCTCTAAAGGAGTCCGGCGTTGCACTGCGAGACTTGTGCTGAAAACACACAAATAGTTTAAAAGTGCCATGATCTTGGAAAAGCAAAAAACGTCAGTAAAAACATGACGTCCGAACAAGATCAAGTGTTCGGTGCCAATCCGAAAATTGGACTTTAGAAAGAAAAAAAGTGCTTCTGCCGAGCTTTAACATGACACATCCTATCTCAAGACGTCAAGCGGGCCAGCCTACGGATTAGGCAAGTTTAGAAAACTAAACTCTAGCAATTTTGAGAGAGAAATTAGGCTCCTCGGCTAGTGACCGCACACTCGTGTCGAGAAAAGGAGTGATAAATAATAAAAACTTTGCAAGGACTAAGAAGAAAAACACTTAGTATGAAACGGCTCAAATAACATAAGAGCCCCCAAGTGACTTGGGTAAAAGTTGACTATATAATGTAAGGTGACATGTAAAATGCCTTCTAGCCGGATTGTAGATCGTTTGTCATAGCGGACCTTTTCGCTTCGACCTCAGGACCCAATAGTCCAGAGTGTGTCCGAATACCTTCGTGGTTATATAAGAACCGTGGTATGCATGGAGACAAGGCATAGGGGTCATTAGTGTTGTATCAGACAAGTGCCCAACTAGTTATGTTATATTACATGGGTAGTAAGAAACATCTTCCAGGGAGAATAGTTCCGTTAAGGGTTCCTTTCGCTGGGATGCATGCCCTAAAGTGCATGTCAAAGCTGCTATGAAAGCAGAAAATCATCTGGGGCAGATGGGTAAATAATTAAAAATCATCTTTTAGTTCACCGACCGAATATTCCCTTAAGAACGCTAGCTTTCAGCTTCACCCAGTCTGAGGTACACATCCGGCTGACCCGGCAGTAACAATCGCAGAGGTGCTCCCTTTACCACCTAGCCGAACAATCGGGAACGTAGGGGTAAGCACAGGAGCCAGGCAACCCAGCTTGGCCAAAACTTAAGTCATATCGATGCATATAATGGTGAATAAAAGGTACATGCGGAAGTGTGACACATGTGTTGGGCATAAAGCCCGTATTAATACGCTTCTGTTAAAGAAGCCCCCAGGTATAATGAGCGCGGGTAGCGCGTCAAGTATGTGCAAACAAAGTTTGGACAAGGAAAATTTTTACAAGCAACTTTTTTTCCAAAAAAAGCATAATGCTTGGTCGAACCGAACACAAGTTAGAAATTTAAAACTTTGAGCATGAAGACAACTTAGCTGGTTAATGTGTTCGGTATTGATGACGCGGTCCGAGCTTGATGCGGGACAAGGTTCCATCCCAGAGCCGGTCCCGAGGTGGCGGAGCAAAGAGCTCGGCCCTGTGAAGTGGTGACATAGCATGGTCAATGTAGGACGGCAGAATGATGCCGAAGTCCCTGGCATGGGGTAATGAAGTGTTGATGAAGCCCCCCGTCCAGCCGAGGTGACGTCAAAGGATATAGTCTGGCTGGATCATTTTCCTGTGCACAAAAAATAGTGCAAACCAGAGATAATAGTAAAAAAATCGTTGCATAATAAATAATTTATGCAAAGTGAGTAATGAAAGAAATATGGCCTGGCACCGAAGTCGATATCGATGCAGGTCGTCGGCGTAATGCAATAAAGGCGTGGCAAAGCCTGGATTCACAGGTCGGTCCGAGTTCCGGATGCGGTGTTCGCCGAACTGTGTACGGAAACTGACCGAACCATCATGCGACTGTCGATAATGCAGCCACCATTTGATAGACCTGTGTACATATGCTAGACTAACCAGAGTAATAATTCCTTGGGAAAAATTTAACCCAAACAAGCAAAAAGAAATACTAGGATTAATAGCACCTGGTTTATTTGTTGTAGCAATTCGAAGGAAGGTGATTCCCAAAATTGGGACTCGATCTGCGCGCCCATTGCTTAGTCGGCTAGTGACGCCGAAGTGTTCGGAGTAGGTTGATGAAGAGATGGCGAAGCCCCCGGTCCAGCCGAGATGTCGAAGTAGGTCGGCATGATGGACACCAGCTTGAAGAAGCAATAGTGCGGCCCTGCCGATGCAGGTCGTGACGTGGTCGATGCCGGCTTGATGAAGCGACTGTGCGGCTATGCCGGTATGCCCGCTCCGTGTAATTTGTGGGGCGGCGATGTTGGTGATGATTTATCCTTCGCGATGCCGGATTCTCGTTCGGCTTGCCGAGATGATGATCCGAAGAAATTGAGCTCGGCTCAACAAAGCGATGACGTGTCTAACGCAGGTCGGCCGCCGTGGAGTGATGTTGTCGGGCTGGTTTGACACCGGCGCGATGGTGAAGTTCGTATTGCAATAATACTTTTAATACTACTGGGACGTGTTTGAGAATAAAACACAACATCCCATACAAAAACTTCCTTCAAAAAGGATGTCCGAGATCCCGTTCATAAAGAAGATGAATTCGGGTCGGATTCGTTCTCGCGCAGAAAACAGATCCAAAAAGTGATGCACTAATCGGGAGTTTCCCGGAGTTTGGACGGTCGGATCGAGCTGAATTTTTGGTAGGTGGTAGATATGGGAATTCCGCAGTAAATCAACGGTTGGATCCTCCAAAGGACATCCGAGCTAGATGCTGGATACCACGCCCTAAACTCGTCCAGATTTTCATCCAGATTCAACAGGGCTCCGGTATATCGGAGATTGCCGGAGATTCCTCCATCGAAACTCGAAAAAAAATTTGCAGGGTTGTTGTAGACTTAATTCCGCATAATTCCACTGAAGTAATCGTTTAAGCGACACTCTAGGAGGTGGTGGCGGCGGATACAAATTTGTTGTCCAGAAAAACAGCACGGTTGCCTGAGGGCAATGTTGACGTTGAGCCCCCGAGCTCCATGGATGACTCCTCCATGATCTTGATAGAGATCGGAGTTGGTGTTGATGAAGGCCTTCATCCGAACATGACGATCGGAGGTAGGGCGCAGTCCTTGGTCAAGCCAAGGTGACCAGCCGAGCTGGCGACGAAGAAGCCGACGTCGCAGTTGACCTGCAGTCGAGCCATTGATCCTTTCGCCGATCACACAGCGGAACTCTCAATGAAAGCACCAATGTCGGTGTCAAAACCGGCGGATCTCGGGTAGGGGGTCCCGAACTGTGCGTCTTAGGATCAATGGTAATAGGAGACAAGGGACACGATGTTTTACCCAGGTTCGGGCCCTCTTGATGGAGGTAAAACCCTACGTCCTGCTTGATAGATATTGATATGGTGGATGTTTACAAGAGGGGATCTACCACGAGATCAAGGAGGCTAAACCCTAGAAGCTAGCCTATGGTATGATTGTAATGGTTGTTGTTGTCGTCGTTGTCTTTATCGACTAGCCTGGCCTCGGTTTATATAATGCACCAGAGGCCTAGGATAACAAGAGTCCTAGCCGAATACGCCGGTGGGGGAGGAGTCCTTGTCTTGATCGCCAAGTCTTGTTGATTCTTCCTTGTATGCGGCAACTGTCCGGACTGGCCCATGAGTATACAGCCATGGGGGTCCTCGGCCCAATCCAACTGATCGGGAGACGACGTGTTGAGTACCCCCTAGTCCAGGACACCGTCAACAAGTCATCAAGGAGCTACACAAAATGAAGACATCAGGCTCATGTTGGTGAATGGGTATCTGGCTCCGACTCCGACAATCACTCCGAGAGAAGCTATCACTCCGACTCCGAACATACTCAAGATGAAGGTGTTGCCGGTCTAGCACTTGTGTCAACCAACTCCTACGACATATTTGATTCACCAAATGAAGGACCTGGAAGATGCTTCATGTCTAAAGGCCCAAAGGTAACACACCCCGAGTATGTTGATTTCAATAGTGATGAAGATGACTTGTTAGGTGATGATGATTTACTTATTGACAACTCTAGTGATGAATACTATGATGAAACATCAATTAATCATACTAATCAAGATAAAACGAATGACAATGATAAGGAGAAGATTGAGCTCCTAACTAAAGAACTAAACACTCTTAAGTTAGCTCATGAAACTATCTTAGGGGATCATCAAGAACTTTTAAGGACTCATGAGAAGTTACGCTTTGAAAGGCTCAACCTTGAGCAAGAGCATGAGTTCTTAAAGGCAATCAATGATGATCTTCGCAAGAAAAGTTCTTCTTACATTGCCAAGAATTTACTCTTATCTACTTACATGCCTCAAGTCAAGTCTAGTAACAAGAACAAGAAGGATTCTTCCTCTAGTAGTAACAATAATCATGTTAAATCCAATGTTGTTGCTTCTAGTAGTTCTCTTGATTCCACTAATGATTCTCTTAGCCAAGTTACACTTGAGCAAGAAAATAGTTTATTGAAGGGAATTATAGAGAAAGGTGTTTACAAGAGCCTTGCCGGGAGTAAGCAATTCGAGGAAATTGTACGCAAGCAAGGAAGGCACCGGAAGAACCAAGGTGTTGGTTTTGAACGAAAGTTCAATGCCAATGGAGTTGAGTGGGAAGAAGATCAATACCCCAAGGCGAAGTTTGTTCCTCAACAAGAGAAGTATGATCCTACTTCCTTCAAAGGGACACAAGCTCAAGATGATCTTCCTCCACAAGACCACAAGCAAAAAAGGCAAGGATGAGCTTCAAGAGGAGATTGATGCATTTGAAGAAGCTCCCAAGGCCTTGGTCAAGTGGGTTCCCAAGACTACGTCAAGTTCTACTTCATCAAGTACGACTACAACTCCAAGGATTCCCATCAAGACGATGTGGATCCCGAAGAAGAAGAACTAGAGATTTCTTGAGGGTGACTCTGCCAACATACCTCACTCATATCATTTTGGCAAGGACAAGTGCAATGAACTTCCACATCTTGCACTAGTTCATGGAGTCACAAACCCTCTTGTTGGTAAGACAAGGGACAAGGTAACCTAATGCTCTCGTAGACATCATTTTGTGTGCATCAGTCTATGTCTATGGACATCCTTGTTTGTTCCTTGTGGGACTAACCCGTGTAGCTATTGAAAGTGCAACTCACTCCAAAGGATTGCTCCAAATGATCTACATCAACATTGATCATCCACATCTTCAACACCTACATGAAGTCATCATCGACAAAACCCAAGGTTAGTTCATCCCTCTAAGGGGGGATCTCACATCTTGGGGGAGCTTTACTCTAAGAATTGAGTTAAAGCAACTCTAATGGTGTGAACACAACAGATGCATTATGTAAAAGTGGCAACCCCACTTGAGCTTAAACGATGAGTATGACCTATGATCAAATGTTCTCATTTGACTCCTAAGTCAATATACTCATATATAGATGACCTAGTCATCACCAATTGCTTGATAGATGCTAGAATGGTTGTGCATGCTTTGCCACATATTTCATTTGTCATTTTATTGTGTGAGCATGTTTTTTTTTGAAGGTGATCGACAGTGGGAGAGGCTCCCACTGACTTTTGTATTACTCACAAGGGAACAATTACATATGTGTTACAATGGGTTTTGAGGGGCCCCGGCCACACAAGCTAGTAACAACACTAGTGTCCCAAATTTACAATGTAATCAGACAGGAAAGGATGAAGTTCCTCTCTACAGTTATGGGTCACCAGCTCCAAGAGATGTTTGAACCTAGCCAGCCATGCCCCGAAGGAATGCCGAATCCCTCTGAAGTGTTGGTTGTTTCTCTCCATCCATAAACTCCAAGCAACCAGCAAAAATATATCCATGAAGAGGGGCTGCCTCCATCTATCTCTACCCCCATGCAGCAAAGCTAATCTGTTGACTCCCACCGGCCATGATAGTTTAACTCTACTCCAGCATTGTTGATTGAAAGGGC
>NC_041387.1:555297490-555365252 GCF_002162155.2 Triticum dicoccoides
CATTGTGTGAGCATGTTGGTTGCATATTTCACTCATTCGAGGACATCCACTTGTAGTTTTGATTGTTTGGTTTCTTTTATTTTGCCAAGTGGATGGACAAGAATGCCTAAGAACCTTCTCTAGCTATCTATGTTTTTCTTGTCTCAAACTCTATTCATGCTACATCACAAAGTTTGATCAATTCATATTCGAACCACTCTGTGTGAGGAGCACTCAGAGTCCCCGATTCGTCATAGACTTAAATTTCCAAAACTTCTTTGTGTGTTTCGGTCTGACCGATTCTTCCATTTCGGTCATACCAAGATCACTAAGTCGATCTAGGTTTTGAATCTCGGTGCAACCGATTTGAACTTTTCGGTCACACGAGTTGCAGTAACTACTTGCAGTGATGCATCTCGGTGCCACCGAGTTGTTCCACTCGGTCACACCGACAGGGTCGGGCTATATATATCCACAGGCCAAATTTTGGAAATTTCTCTAAACTCTTTCACCCGCGCTCAGCCTGCTCTGCCTCCCTGGGTCTCTGGATCATCCTCCTCGTCGCCAGCTGCCTCCCACCGCTGGTCTCCGCTGCCGTCAATGGGAATCGTCTCTTCCGTTGCCGCCGTAGCAAGTCCATCACCGAACTAGGGTATGGACTTGATCCTTGTGCTAATCTCACTCTGATTCCTAGCACATTGTTTTTGCCATGTATCTTGCCACGATTGAGATAATCCTATCCAGCGAAAACACTCCATAGTTTTATTGTGAATTGAAAATTTAGGGTTAGGTTTCCGCTGAAACCATCTCGGACCAACCGAGTTGTAGAAATCGGTTCCACCGATTTGGCCAAGGCCATTGCACATGTGATTCTCGGTCTGACCGAGAATTGCAAATCGGTGTGACCGAGTTCAGGA
Organism: Triticum dicoccoides; assembly: GCF_002162155.2. Lineage (NCBI taxonomy): Eukaryota > Viridiplantae > Streptophyta > Magnoliopsida > Poales > Poaceae > Triticum > Triticum dicoccoides. The sequence goes on from NC_041387.1 coordinate 555,298,387, forward strand.
CTTTGTGAAATCCTAGCAGTCTTAGTGCCACCGAACTGTGACTCAGCCTGAACGAGTTCACTAGTTTAGGTTCCAAAAGTTGCTTCGGTATCACCGAGTTTACAAATCGGTAGATCCAAAATGCTTTCTGTGGAAAACTAAAACTAAGTTTTTGACTCATTCTTTTGCAAAAACCTCTGTATTTTGTGATGCTCATCCTATCTACCTCATCTATATCTATTCACAGACTCTACTGTCAGTGTTTGCAACATGTCTAATCAAAGTGACAGTCAGAACAAGTCTGAGGAACAGGTTCACATGAGTGAGGGCACTAGTCCCTCTTGCAGCTATGATGGAAGCAGGAGCACACCCATCAACTTGCCCAAGGCAGCCACCAGGGCCAGAAAGAAGAAAACCTCAGAGTCTGAGGATGAAGACTATGTGGCTGTTGAGGATGAGGCCACTTCCAAGAAGAAGGTGCTCAAGAAGGAATATGGCACAGCTGCTGCCACTAAGCTTGGTATGAGGACCAAAGCACCTGCTAGAAGAATTCCCATGTCTAAAGCCAGAGCCTCCACTCAAGTACCTTTGGAATCTGAACCCAAAGAGGCTGCTGAAGAAGGGAAGAAGAGGAAGGAAAGGGTCAAGAAGACCATGGCCAGGGTTGTTGGAAAGCCTTCCATGATGGAAGAGGAAGAAGAGGGAGAGGTTGCTGCACTAGCACCTATAGCTCAGAAGCTTATGGGTGATGCCATCAGGTCAGGGGCTGCTTCATCAAAGCCCAAAGAAGCTCCCAAGGCAGCTGCTCCAAAGCCTAAAGCTGCACCCAAGAGGAACACAAGGAATATTCCTGCTGGAGAGAAGAACAATGCCCCAGTGCCTGAAGCTGTTGTTGAATAAGAAGATGATGAGGAACATGTCTTGAGGAAGTTGAAGCCCAAAATTCCAGATCACAATGATGTTCATCCTCTAACTGAGGATATGAAGCTGAGAAAGGATGCATGACTCAAACAGTGGAGATTGACTGATCCCTATGCAGTCAGGAGGAGAACTGCTGTGGACTACAGGTTCCATACAAAGGAACATCATGATTTCTATGAGACAGTGCTGCTTGAGAAGAAGCCAATAGTTTGTGATATGAGATGGGTGGTGTCGGTGTCAAAACCGGCGGATCTTGGGTAGGGGGTCCCGAACTGTGCGTCTAGGCGGATGGTAACAGGAGACAAGGGACACGATGTTTTTACCCATGTTCGGGCCCTCTCGATGGAGGTAAAACCCTACTCCTGCTTGATTAATATTGATGATATGAGTAGTACAAGAGTTGATCTACCACGAGATCAGAGAGGCTAAACCCTAGAAGCTAGCCTATGGTATGATTGTTGTTCGTCCTACGGACTAAAACTCTCCGGTTTATATAGACACCGGAGAGGGCTAGGGTTACACAGAGTCGGTTACAATGGGAGGAGATCTTCATATCATATCGCCAAGCTTGCCTTCCACGCCAAGGAAAGTCCTATCCGGACACGAGACGAAGTCTTCAATCTTGTATCTTCATAGTCCGGGAGTCCGGCCAAAGGTCATAGTCCGGCCATCTGGACACCCCCTAATCCAGGACTCCCTTAGTAGCCCCTGAACCAGGCTTCAATGACGACGAGTCCGGCGCGCAAATTGTCTTCGGCATTGCAAGGCGGGTTCCTCCTCCGAATACTTCATAGAAGATGTTGAATACAAGGATAGTGTCCGGCTCTGCAAAAATTAGTTCCACATACCACCATAGAGAGAATAATATCTGCACAAATCTAATCTGCTGACGTATTCCGCAGCGTGACATCACACCACGGCCAAGCCTTTATTCGAATCATTTTACTATTCCACCTCAGCGTGTTTAGCGAGGCGGTTTCCTTGGCACGTCTTGTCAAAGCAGAGATCGTGTCCCCTTATTACGTGATTCTCATCAATACGGGCATGGGTAACCCAACCGCTCCATTAACTGTGGTGCTTGGGAGATAAGCGAGTTTTATTAGGCTGGTGGGGGCTTGTAGCTTCGGCCGCCCATATAAGGGGATAAGGATCTACCCTTTCCATTTAAACCTTCTTCCTCCTTTGCTTATCCATCCCTGCACACTCGAGCTCCAACACCCAAGTCCGCACTTCCCACCTCAACCTTCTCCAATCATGTCCGGAGCGGGAGGTAGATGGATGGCCTCCTCCGTGACGGAGGGACAAATCAAAAAGTTGAGGAAGGCCGGATACTTGTCTGACGACATCGCGCACCGGCTTCCAGATGAGGGGCAACTCATCCCCACCCCTAGGTCCTATGGTTCGAGGGCTCCCTTGTGGAGACAATAAAGGGGTGGCAATCGTGGTGGTTCTACATCACCGAGCCGCACGACCCCAAATGGGCGGCGGCCCCCGAATTCCGATCTGGCTTCCCCACACGGCTCACTTCCTGGAAAGAGACGGGCCTAACATGGGGAGATTCGGAAGAGCTGACCGGACTTCAAACCTGCGTCCAAAAGCTGGTGAACAAGAATCTCAAGCTTGTCAACGTAGTCCAGGTCATGCTCATCCGCCGGATCCTCCCATGCCAACAACATGCCTTCAATTTGTGGGAGTTTGATCCGGCACAGCACCAAACCTTGAGCAAGCTCTTCGACACTACGTACGAAGATGCCTGGAAGGTGCTATTTAAGGGCGTTGAGGCCCCCGCATCCGCTACTGAAGATTGCGGATTCAGCTCGCGGCATTAGGCCAGCGAGGTAAGCTATTCTACCCTTTACGGGACTCTTGTTTTCCAAAGTCTGACTCTATGTGGGATCTGAACTCCCTTACCTTTGACGGGACTGGCTGAAGAAGTCCGGGCAGGTTAACTGTTCGGCTCCCTTACCAGAAGACCCAGCGGACGCCCAATTAACGGGGCTGCTGGTTCCGGCACCTCACGTGGTGCCGGAGAAGAAGGCCAAGAAGAAGGCCACAGGGACTAGAAAGAGTTCCCGGTGCCTAGTGGTGTCGGACTCATCGCCTGACAACCCCGAAGCACACTCCGCCTCTGAGGACGAGGAGGAGGAAGAAGAAGAAGCCTCTCCCCCTCCAATGGGGGGAGGAAAGAAAAGGAAGGCCGCCCCAACTGGGGAGGCCGGAGGGTCCAAGAAGGGGAGAACCCTCCTGCCGGACTACACCTGCGATGCCGAAGACGGCGGGGAGGAATGGCCATCTAGGGTCAAGCCCCTGGCAAAATCGTAAGCATCCGGACATCCGAACAACTTATGGCGCTCCTCTATTATTCGGTATTTTCTGACGCCGAATTTGATCATGCAGCCCGCCCAAGGCTCAGCTCGGCGATTCGACGAGCGGCTCCTTGGGTTCGTCGGATGTGAATAGTGCTTCACTTCTCACGGCCTCCTCCCCGCTCCCTGCGGACGACACCAAGGTGGAGTCCCAAAAGGGACTAAACCAGGAGGAGGTGGTCCTGGAGGCGCCACAAGGCGACCTCCCGGACTCCAGGCCCAAAGGGGGTAAAGCCCCGGAGGGATCAAAGTCCGGCTCTGGGCCAGACACTGCTCCGGAACCATCAACGGTTCCGGAGACCGGTAGGCGGCGCCTTCGCAAGAAGGGCACGCCTACTACGCCGTCGGCCTCCGTCCAACCGGGGGCACCGGACGATTTGCTGGAGGCGCTTAACGGCGCCTCCATCGACGAGGAGCACCGCACTGTTATGAGTGCGGTGATTCAAAAGGTTCAGTCCGCCAAGAGCGGGCTGACCGAAGCTTGTACTAGCCTGCTAACAGGCTTTGAGGTATGTATTCAAAACATATAAAAATGTTACCGCATAGACAGTAGCCCCTGATGCTCAGTTTGGTGTTCGGAAAGAAAAGCCGAGCTGAGGATCTAAAAAGATATACGCAGGAGTCTAACATAAATATGTCAATATGGGAAAGCAGGCTGCGCTGCTGACCTCTGCCGCACTGACTACGGAGGTCAATGCATTGAAGGAGAGCCTTGAGCGGTCCGAGAACGAGCTCGGCCGTGCCAAGAAGCAACTCGAGGACAAGGAGGGTATGTAATACCGTATGTAAATGTATATAGAAATACCTGGTTGCAAATAATGATAGGACCAACGTGAATGTTGCAGGGGCCACGACCGAGGTGGCGACCCTAAAGGAAGTGGTGTCCAAGGCCGAAAACAGTGTGGCCTTGGAGCACACCGAGCGAGAGAAGCAGGAGGCGCGGGTGGCGGAGGTGCGGCAAGAGCTCCAGGCTCTCGTGGAGAAACACAAGAGTTTGGAGCGTGACTCGAAGACTCGAGAGTCCGAGCTCGCCTTGGCTCTTGAGAGTGCCAAAACCGCTAAGGCCGAAGCCCAGAAGGCCCTCCAGGAGATCGAGGCGATGAAGAAGATAGCGGCGGGTAAGGCATTCTTTATGCAAAGCAAGAATATAAAAGTAAATTATCTGTTACTTACCCGAATCCGGAGATCTCCAGGAGCGCTCGCCGATCTGCCCTGTAGTGTGTCTGATGCTGCCGCGTTCTACCGAGCCGAGGAGGGGAGTTCGATGGAAAAGGTGTTCTGGTCTCAATATGCTGAGGCCGGACATCCGGTGCCCCTAAGCGACCAGCTGAAGCAGCTGGTCGAGCTCCACAAGGTTGCCGAACAGGCCATGAAGGCCCTCATAGTTCGGCTGTGGCCTAGAGAAGCCATGCCTGGGAGCTACTTCGGTTTGATGCGGCGGCTGGTGGACGCTTGTCCATGGATTGAAGTCATCAAGCGCTCCGTCTATATTGAAGGTGCCCGTCGGGCCCTTGCCCGTGCTAAAGTGCACTGGGGCAAGCTGGACGCTGAGAAGCTTTTGACGGACGCGCCACCGCCGGGCAAGGAGTATCGCACGCCCGAGATGTATTATAAGGGCATCCTGAAGGGTGCCCGCCTTATAGCGGGTGAATGCTCCAAAGATGTAATTTTTGAGTAGACTCGCATCTATTATCCTGTACGCTGAAAACTTTGTTCATATGCGCTAAGCAACGCTTGTTACTTTAAAATATTACCTTCTGTGCGTTCATTTATCAAATCTGAGAGATGCAAGTCATCGGCTTCTACCCCCATGCCACGAGTGCTGGGGTGTTCGGGATAAACCTGAGCGCTCTTGTTCCCATTCTTGGGTCCATCTAGGGAGGCGCTCAGCACAACGAACCAGGCCATTGGACTTATAATGCTTTATCACTCTCACTTAGCCATAGAATTCTATAATTTTAAATTTTGGCGAAGCCCCTAGTATTCGGAAGACCGAGTTCGGGGCGCTATCCACGCCTAGGCTAGATAAATCCGGCTCCTCGCTCAAAGCGGCATAAGTCTTTAGGGACTCGAAAAACCTCGCGAACAGCGACCGGTCTCTCGCACTATCATGACAGTCAGTTTTAGCTTTCTCTACTGAGGTGTTAACCCAGCTCAACTGGGACACAATCGCAGTAGTTCTCCCAGCACTACCTTAGCCAACATTGTGGAACGTAAGGTACCAAAACATGGGAGCCGGGCAAACCCAACTATTGACCCAAGACATGATTCGGAGCCGATGCATATAGTGAAGGAAATATGCCCTAGAGGCAATAATAAAGTTATTATTTATTTCCTTATTTCATGATAAATGTTTATTATTCATGCTATAATTGTATTAACCGGAAACATGATACATGTGTGAATACATAGACAAACATATAGTCACTAGTATGCCTCTACTTGACTAGCTCATTAATCAAAGATGGTTATGTTTCCTAAACCATAGATATGTGTTGTCATTTGATTAATGGGATCACATCATTAGGAGAATAATGTGATTGACATGACCCATTCCGTTAGCCTAGCACTTGATCGTTTAGTATGTTGATATTGCTTTCTTCATGACTTATACATGTTCCTGTAACTATGAGATTATGCAACTCCCGTTTACCGGAGGAACACTTTGGGTGCTACCAAACGTCACAACGTAACTGGGTGATTATAAAGGAGTACTACAGGTGTCTCCAAAGGTACATGTTGGGTTGGCGTATTTCGAGATTAGGTTTTGTCACTCCGATTGTCGGAGAGGTATCTCTGGGCCCTCTCGGTAATGCACATCACTATAAGCCTTGCAAGCAATGTGACTAATGAGTTAGTTGCGGGATGATGCATTATGTAACGAGAAAAGAGACTTGCCGGTAACGATATTGAACTAGGTATTGGATACCGACGATCGAATCTCGGGCAAGTAACATACCGATGACAAAGGGAACAACATATGTTGTTATGCGGTTTGACCGATAAAGATCTTCGTAGAATATGTAGGAGCCAATATGAGCATCTAGGTTCTGCTATTGGTTATTGACCAAGAATAGTTCTAGGTCATGTCTACATAGTTCTCGAACCCGTAGGGTCCGCACGCTTAAGGTTTCGATGACAGTTATATTATGAGTTTATGAGTTTTGATGTACCGAAGGAGTTCGGAGTCCCGGATGAGATCGGGGACATGACAAGGAGTCTCGAAATGATCGAGACGTAAAGATCGATATATTGGACGACTATATTTGGACTTCGGAAAGGTTCCGAGTGATTCGGGTATTTTTCGGAGTACCGGAGAGTTACGGGAATTCGCCGGGGAGTATATGGGCCTTATTGGGCCATACGGGAATAGAGGAGAGAGGCCGAAAGGAAGGAGGCACGCAGCCCCCCTCTGGTCCGAATTGGACAAGGGGTGCGGCCCCCTTTTCCTTCCTCCTCTCCCCCTCTTTCCCCTTCTCCTACTCCAACAAGGAAGGAGGGAGTCCTACTCCCGGTGGGAGTAGGACTCCCCTTGGCGCGCCCCTCCTAGGCCGGCCGCCCCCTCCCCCCTTGCTCCTTTATATACGGGGGCAGGGGGGCACCTCTAGGGACAACAGAAGTTGATCTACAGATCGTTTCTTAGCCGTGTGCGGTGCCCCCCTCCACCATATTCCACCTCGGTCATATCATCGCGGAGTTTAGGCGAAGCCCTGCGCCGGTAGAACATCATGATCGTCACCACGCCGTCGTGCTGACAGAACTCATCCCCGACACTTTGCTGGATCGGAGTCCGGGGATCGTCATCGAGCTGAACGTGTGCTGAACTCGGAGGTGACGTATGTTCGGTACTTGGATCGGTCGGATCATGAAGACGTACGACTACATCAACCGCGTTGTCATAACGCTTCCGCTTACGGTCTACGAGGGTACGTGGACAACACTCTCCCCTCTCGTTGCTATGCCATCACCATGATCTTGCGTGTGCGTATGAATTTTTTTTGAAATTACTACGTTCCCCAACAGTGGTATCAGGGCCTGGTTTTATGCGTAGATGTCATATGCACGAGTAGAATACAAGTGAGTTGTGGGCAATACAAGTCATACTGCTTACCAGCATGTCATACTTTGGTTCGGCGGTATTGTGAGATGAAGCGGCCCGGACCGACATTACGCGTACGCTTACGCGAGACTGGTTTCACCGTTACGAGCACTCGTGCTTAAAGGTGGCTGGCGGGTGTCTGTCTCTCTCACTTTAGCTGAATCGAGTGTGGCTACGCCCGGTCCTTGCGAAGGTTAAAACAGCACTAACTTGATGAACTATCATTGTGGTTTTGATGCATAGGTAAGAACGGTTCTTGCTAAGCCAGTAGCAGCCACGTAAAATTTGCAACAACAAAGTAGAGGACGTCTAACTTGTTTTTGCAGGGCATGTTGTGATGTGATATTGTCAAGACGTGATGCTATATTTTATTGTATGAGATGATCATGTTTTGTAACCGAAGTTATCGGCAACTGGTAGGAGCCATATGGTTGTCGCTTTATTGTATGAAATGCAAACGCCCTGCAATTGCTTTACTTTATCACTAAGCGGTAGCGATAGTCGTAGAAGCAATAGATGGCGTAACGACAACGATGCTACGATGGAGATCAAGGTGTCGCGCCGGTGACGATGGTGATCACGACGGTGCTTCGAAGATGGAGATCACAAGCACAAGATGATGATGGCCATATCATATCACTTATATTGATTGCATGTGATGTTTATCCTTTATGCATCTTATCTTGCTTTGATTGACGGTAGCATTTTAAGATGATCTCTCACTGATTATCAAGAAGTGTTCTCCCTGAGTATGCACCGTTGCGAAAGTTCTTCGTGCTGAGACACCACGTGATGATCGGGTGTGATAGGCTCTACGTTCAAATACAACGGGTGCAAAACAGTTGCACACGCGGAATACTCGGGTTAAACTTAACGAGCCTAGCATATACAGATATGGCCTCGGAACACGGAGACCGAAAGGTCGAGCGTGAATCATATAGTAGATATGATCAACATAATGATGTTCACCATTGAAACTACTCCATCTCACGTGATGATCGGACATGGTTTAGTTGATTTGGATCACATGATCACTTAGATGACTAGAGAGATGTCTGTCTAAGTAGGAGTTCTTAAGTAATATGATTAATTGAACTTAAATTTATCATGAACTTAGTCCTCGTAGTATTTTGCAAATTGTGTTGTAGATCAATAGCTTGCGTTGTTGCTTTCATATGTTTATTTTGATATGTTCCTAGAGAAAATTGTGTTGAAAGATGTTAGTAGCAATGATGCGGATTGGATCCGTGATCTGAGGTTTATCCTCATTGCTGCACAGAAGAATTATGTCCTTGATGCACCGCTAGGTGACAAACCTATTGCAGGAGCAGATGCAGACGTTATGAACGTTTGGCTAGCTCAAAATGATGACTACTTGATAGTTTAGTGCACCATGCTTATACGGCTTAGAATCGGCACTTCAAAGACGTTTTGAACATCATGGACCATATGAGATGTTCCAGGAGTTGAAGTTAATATTTCAAGCAAATACCCGAGTTGAGAGATATGAAGTCTCCAACAAGTTGTATAGCTAAATGATGGAGGAGAATCGCTCAACTAGTGAGCATGTGCTCAGATTGTCTGGGTACTACAATTGCTTGAATCAAGTGGGAGTTAATCTTACAGATAAGATAGTGATTGACAGAATTCTCTAGTCACCACCACCAAGTTAGTAGAACTTCGTGATGAACTATAATGCAAGGGATGACGAAAACGATTTCCGAGCTCTTCGTTGCTGAAATCGACGAAGGTAGAAATCAAGAAAGAGCATCAAGTGTTGATGATTGATAAGACCACTAGTTTCAAGAAAAGGGAAAAGGGAAAGAAAGGGAACTTCAAGCAGAATGGCAAGCAAGTTGTCACTCCCGTGAAGAAGACCAAAGCTGGACCAAAGCCTGAAACTGAGTGCTTACACTGCAAAGGAAATGGTCACTAGAAGCGGAAATGCCCTGAATATTTGGTGGATAAGAAGGATGGCAAAGTGAACAAGGGTATATTTGATATACAGGTTATTGATGTGTGCCTTACTAGTGTTTATAGTAGCCCCTGAGTATTTGATACTTGTTCAGTTGCTAAAGATTAGTAACTCAAAACAGGCGTTACATAATAAACAGAGACTAGTTGAGGGGAAGTGACGATGAGTGTTGGAAGTAGTTCCAAGATTGATATGATCATCATCGCACACTCCCTATACTTTCGGGATTAGTGTTAAACCTAAATAAATGTTATTTGGCATTTGCGTTGAGCATGAACATGATTTGATCGTGTTTATTGTGATACGGTTATTCATTTAAAGTTAGAGAATAATTGTTATTCTGTTTACATGAATAAGACCTTCGATGGTTATACACCCAATGAAAATAGTTTGTTGGATCTCGATCATAGTGATACACATATTCATAATATTGATGCCAAAAGATGCAAAGTTAATAATGATAGTGCAACTTATTTGTGGTACTGCCGTTTGGGTCATATCGGTGTAAAGCGCATGAAGAAACTCCATAAAGATGGATTTTCGGAATCACTTGGTTATGAATCATTTGATGCTTGCGAACCGTGCCTTTTGGGCAAGATGACTAAAACTCCGTTCTCCGGAACAATGGAACAAGCTTCTGACTTATTGGAAATAATACATACCGATGTATGCGATCCAATGAGTGTTGATGCTCGTGGCAAGTATCGTTATTTTCTGACCTTCACAAGATGATTTGAGCAGATATGGGTATATCTACTTGATGAAACATAAGTCTGAAATAGTTGAAAGGTTCAAAGAATTTCAGAGTGAAGTGGAAAAATCATCGTAACGAGAAAATAAAGTTTCTGTGATCTGATCGCGGAGACGAATATTTGAGTTACGAGTTTGGTCATAAATTAAAACAATGTGGAATAGTTTCACAGCTCACGCCACCTGGAACACCACAACGTTATGGTGTGTCCGAACGTTGTAACCGCACTTTATTGGATATGGTGCAATCTATGATGTCTCTTACTAATTTACCATTATCGTTTTGGGGTTATGCATTAGAGACAGCTGCATTCACGTTAAAAGGGCACCATCTAAATCCGTTGAGACGACATCGTATGAACTATGGTTTAGAAGTAAACCTAAGCTGTCGTTTCTTAAAGTTTGGAGTTGCGATGCTTATATGAAAAAGGTTTTCAACCTGATAAGCTCGAACCCAAATCGGAGAAGTACGTCTTCATAGAATACCCAAAGGAAACTGCTGGGTACTCCTTCTATCACAAATCCAAAGGCAAAACATTCGTTGCTAAGAATGGATCCTTTCTAGAGAAGGAGTTTCTCTCGAAAGAAGTGAGTGGGAGGAAAGTAGAACTTGATGAGGTAACTGTACCTGCTCCCTCATTTGAAAGTAGTTCATCACAGAAATCTGTTCCTGTGACTACTGCACCAATTAGTGAGGAAGTTAATGATGATGATCATGAAACTTCAGATTAAGTTACTACAGAATCTCGTAAGTCTTACAGAGTAAGATCCGCACCAGAGTGGTACGGTAATCCTGTTCTGGAAGTTATGTTACTAGACCATGACGAACCTACGAACTATGAAGAAGCGATGGTGAGCCCAGATTCCGCAAAATGGCTTGAGGCCATGAGATCTGAGATAAGATCCATGTATGAAAACAAAGTATGGACTTTGATTGACTTGCCCAATGATCGGCAAGACATTGAGATTAAATGGATCTTCAAGAGGAAGACAGACGCTGATAGTGTTACTATCTACAAAGCTAGAATTGTCGCAAAAGGTTTTCGACAAGTTCAAGGTGTTGACTATGATGAGAGTTTTTCACTCGTATCTATGCTTAAGTCTGTCTGAATCATGTTAGCAATTGCCGCATTTTATGAAATCTGGCAAATGGATAAACAAAACTACATTCCTTAATGGTTTTCTTAAAGAAGACTTGTATATGATGCAACCAGAAGGTTTTGTCAATCCTAAAGGTGCTGACAAATTGTGCAAGCTCCAGCGATCCATCTATGGACTGGTGCAAGCATCTCGGAGTTGGAATATATGCTTTGATGAGTTGATCAAAGCATATGGTTTTATACAGACTTTTGAAGAAGCCTGTATTTACAAGAAAGTGAGTGGGAGCTCTGTAGCATTTCTAATATTATATGTGGATGACATATTGTTAATTGGAAATGATATGGAAATTCTGGATAGCATGAAAGGATACTTGAATAAGAGTTTTTCAAAGCAAGACCTCGGTGAAGCTGCTTACACATTGAGCATCAAGATCTATATAGATAGATCAAGACGCTTGATAAGATTTTTCAATGAGTACATACCTTGATAAATTTTTGAAATAGTTCAAAATGGAACAGTCAAAGAAGGAGTTCTTGCCTGTGTTACAAGGTGTGAAGTTGAGTAAGACTCAAGACCCGACCATTGCAGAAAATAGAAAGAGAATGAAAAGTCATTCTCTATGCCTCAGTCATAGGTTCTATAAAGTATGCTATGCTGTGAACCAGACCTATTGTATACCTTGCTCTGTGTTTGGCAACGGAATACAATTTTGATCTAATAAGTAGATCACTGGACATGGGTCAAGAATATCCTTAGTGAGGACTAAGGAGATGTTTCTCGATTATGGAGGTGATAAAAGAGCCTGTCGTAAAAGTTACAACGATGCAAGCTTTTACACCAATCCAGATGACTCTAAGTCTCAATCTGGATACATATTGAAAGTGGGAGCAATTAGCTAGAGTAGCTCCGTGCAGAGCATTGTGGACATAGAATATTTGCGAAATACATACGGCTCTGAATATGACAAACCCGTTGACTAAGCTTCTCTCACGAGCAAAACATGATCATACCTTAGTACTCTTTTGGGTGTTAATCACATAGCGATGTGAACTAGATTATTGACTCTAGTAAACCCTTTGGATGTTGATCACATGATGATATGAACTATGGGTATTAATCACATGCAGATGTGAATATTGGTGTTAAATCACATAGCGATGTGAACTAGATTATTGACTCTAGTGCAAGTGGGAGACTGAAGGAAATATGCCCTAGAGGCAATAATAAAGTTATTATTTATTTCCTTATTTCATGATAAATGTTTATTATTCATGCTAGAATTGTATTAACCGGAAACATGATACATGTGTGAATACATAGACAAACATATAGTCACTAGTATGCCTCTACTTGACTAGCTCATTAATCAAAGATGGTTATGTTTCCTAAACCATAGACATGTGTTGTCATTTGATTAATGGGATCACATCATTAGGAGAATAATGTGATTGACATGACCCATTCCGTTAGCCTAGCACTTGATCGTTTAGTATGTTGCTATTGCTTTCTTCATGACTTATACATGTTCCTGTAACTATGAGATTATGCAACTCCCGTTTACCAGAGGAACACTTTGGGTGCTACCAAACGTCACAACGTAACTGGGTGATTATAAAGGAGTACTACAGGTGTCTCCAAAGGTACATGTTGGGTTGGCGTATTTCGAGATTAGGTTTTGTCACTCCGATTGTCGGAGAGGTATCTCTGGGCCCTCTCGGTAATGCACATCACTATAAGCCTTGCAAGCAATGTGACTAATGAGTTAGTTGCGGGATGATGCATTATGTAACGAGAAAAGAGACTTGCCGGTAACGAGATTGAACTAGGTATTGGATACCGACGATCGAATCTCGAGCAAGTAACATACCGATGACAAAGGGAACAACGTATGTTGTCATGCGGTTTGACCGATAAAGATCTTCGTAGAATATGTAGGAGCCAATATGAGCATCCAGGTTCCGCTATTGGTTATTGACCAAGAATAGTTCTAGGTCATGTCTACATAGTTCTCGAACCCGTAGGGTCCGCACGCTTAAGGTTTCGGTGACAGTTATATTATGAGTTTATGAGTTTTGATGTACCGAAGGAGTTCGGAGTCCTGGATGAGATCGGGGACATGACGAGGAGTCTCGAAATGGTCGAGACGTAAAGATCGATATATTGGACGACTATATTCGGACTTCGGAAAGGTTTCGAGTGATTCGGGTATTTTTCGGAGTACTGGAGAGTTACGGGAATTCGCCGGGGAGTATATGGGCCTTATTGGGCCATACGGGAATAGAGGAGAGAGGCCGAAAGGAAGGAGGCGCGCAACCCCCCTCTGGTCCGAATTGGACAAGGGGCGCGGCCCCCTTTTCCTTCCTCCTCTCCCCCTCTTTCCCCTTCTCCTACTCCAACAAGGAAGGAGGGAGTCCTACTCCCGGTGGGAGTAGGACTTCCCTTGGCGCGCCCCTCCTAGGCCGGCCGCCCCCTCCCCCTTGCTCCTTTATATACGGGGGCAGGGGGGCACCTCTAGGGACAACAGAAGTTGATCTACGGATCGTTCCTTAGCCGTGTGCGGTGCCCCCCTCCACCATATTCCACCTCGGTCATATCGTCGCGGAGTTTAGGCGAAGCCCTGCGCCGGTAGAACATCATCATCGTCACCACGCCGTCGTGCTGACGGAACTCATCCCCGACACTTTGCTGGATCGGAGTCCGTGGATCGTCATCGAGCTGAACGTGTGCTGAGCTCGGAGGTGCCGTACGTTCGGTACTTGGATCGGTCGGATCGTGAAGACGTACGACTACATCAACCGCGTTGTCATAACGCTTCCGCTTACGGTCTACGAGGGTACGTGGACAACACTCTCCCCTCTCGTTGCAATGCCATCACCATGATCTTGCGTGTGCGTAGGATTTTTTTTTAAATTACTACGTTCCCCAACATATAGTGATATAAGTTCGCGGTGCCGCACTTGTGAGAGTGTTCGGTCTTCTCACACCATGTTACGGGGTGCTTAAGCCCCTAGTGTATTGGCCGTACCAAAGTGTAGGGTTGCATAATGTCATGACTGAACATATTTATATAAAAATAGATGAATACAATAATAGATAAGAGCTATGTATTGTTTATTAAAAAAGGGCTGCTACAAAAGCAGAACGATACAAATAGTGCGGTAAGCACGAGATGGGATTATTTGACATGTCCCCCCTCCAGGGGCAAGCTGCGGGACTTTAAGTAAAACAGGTATTTAGCTCGTTATAGAGACCACCTGGACATTTGACGTGGCTTGTTCTCTCCCTGGCTATTGCATCGTGTGTTCGGCGAGTGTATTGCCGGACAGGCCTTCCGAATAGTTGGGTCCTGAAAGTATATAAAAAAAAGAAACGCGGAATAGGGAGCCCCTTAGTGCGGTTGATCCGCATTCTGGGCGTGCCGTAGTTGTGCCCCTCCCCTTATGCCCATGGTATTTCCAAAGCGTAATTATGTACGCGTGGTACCGATATCACCATCTAGCGAGGGCTGGGGTTGGGGCCGCACTGCTATGCTTGCTCGGAATGTGCCAGCTGGCTTTGTTGTAGGTTACTTCAGGCGCGCTTGACGTTGTCCGGACGTTTAACACCCGAATTGGAGAGTTGCCTTGAGAGGCTGCTCTGTACTTCCGCCGCCAGGGCCGTTGTGTGCTCCTCCATTCGGAGAGAGCGTTCGGTGTTTCCATTTACCATAATGACTCCGCGAGGACCTGGCATCTTGAGCTTGAGATATGCGTAGTGCGGCACCGCATTGAATTTTGCGAATGCGGTTCATCCGAGCAGGGCATGATAGCCACCGCGGAATGGGACTATGTCGAAGATTAACTCTTTGCTTCGGAAATTATCCGGGGATCCGAAGACCACTTCAAGTGTAACCGAGCTTGTACATCTGGCTTCTACACCTGGTATGACACCCTTAAAGGTTGTCTTTGTGGGTTTAATCCTTGACGGATCTATACCCATTTTTTGCACTGTATCCTGATAAAGCAGGTTCAGGCTGCTGCCGCCGTCCATGAGGACTCTAGTGAGGTGAAATCCGTCAATGATTGGGTCTAGGACCAATGCGGCGAATCCGCCGTGACGATGCTAGTGGGGTGGTCCCTTCGATCAAAAGTGATCGGGCAGGAGGACCATGGGTTGAACTTTGGGGCGACTAGCTCCAACGCATAGACGTCCTTGAGAGCACGCTTCCGCTCCCTTTTGGGGATATGGGTTGCGTATATCATGTTCACTGTCCGCACTTGCGGGGGGAAGCCCTTCTGTCCTCTGTTGTTCGGCGGTCGGGGCTCCTCCTCGTCATCGCTATGCAGCCCCTTGTCTTTGGTTTCGGCACTTAACTTGCCTACCTGCTTGAACACCCAACAATCCCTGTTGGTGTGGTTGGCTGGTTGTTCGGGGGTGCCGTGTATCTGGCACGAGTGATCGAGTATCCGGTCTAAACTGGATGGGCCCGGAGGGTTTCTTTTGAATGGCTTCTTCCGTTGACCGGGTTTAGAGCCTCTGAATCCGGCATTGACTGTCGTATCCTCAGTATTGTCGCCATTAATGCGGCGCTTGTGCTTGTTGCAACGTGACCTGCCATTGTTGTCCTTGGTATCCGAATTGTCAGGGCTCTTGGTTATGTTATTGCTACGAGCTAGCCAGATGTCTTCTCCCGCACAAAAGCGGGTCATGAGTGTCGTGAGGGCTGCCATAGATTTCGGCTTTTCCTGTCCTAGGTGCCGGGCAAGCCATTCGTCTCGGATGTTGTGCCTGAAGGCTGCAAGGGCCTCGGCATCCGAACAGTCGACTATTTGATTTTTCTTGGTTAGGAACCGTGTCCAGAATTGTCTGGCCGATTCCTCTGGCTGCTGGATTATGTGGCTTAGGTCATCGGCGTCTGGTGGTCGCACATAAGTGCCCTGGAAGTTGTCAAGGAATGCGGATTCCAAGTCCTCCCAGCAACTAATTGACTCTGCTGGCAGGCTGTTAAGCCAATGCCGAGCTGGTCCTTTAAGCTTGAGCGGGAGGTATTTGATGGCGTGTAGATCATCACCACGGGCCATGTGGATATGAAGGAGATAATCCTCGATCCATACTGCGGGATCTGTTGTGCCATCGTATGATTCGATGTTTACGGGTTAAAAACCCTCGGGGATTTGATGATCCATTACTTCGTCTGTGAAGCATAGTGGGTGTGCGGCGCCCCTGTACTGGGCTATATCGCGGCGTAGCTCGGATGAGCTTTGTCTGTTGTATTCGGCCTGGCCGTATTTATCATATCCGGTGTGACGGTTATCGTCACGTGAAGTAGGGCGCCCGCGCGATCCATAGATCGATCTTGTTTGCCTTGCCTTATCCTCTAATATGTCTCGCAGGTCTGTTGCGTTTCCCCGTGCTCTGGTATACTTGGAGCGGCGCCGGGGTGCGGCTTGGGTTGAGGGTTGAAAGGCCTCTCTGTCGCGGCCATGGGGTGGCCGATCGGGCGCATCGTACGCTGGTGATGTAGGTTTAGTTGCTTCCTCCTCTAGTTGGGGTAGCAGCCTGCGCTTTGGGTAACTCTTGGAGGGGCGTTCAAGTTTATACTCTTCGGCCGCCAGGACTTCAGTCCATCTGTCGGCTAGCAAGTCTTGGTCAGCTCTAAGCTGCTACTATTTTTTCTTGAGGCTGCTCGCCATGGCCATAAGCCTGCGTTTGAAACGCTCTTGTTCGACGGGATCCTCTGGCACGACGAATTCGTCGTCGTCAAGGCTTGCCTCGTCTTCGGAGGGAGGCATATAATTGTCGTCCTCGACCTCCTTGTCTACCGCTCTCTCATGAGGGCTGGCTCCTTCGTCCTCCTGCAATGAATCCTGCTGGAGGGGGTTGTCTTCGGCACTATCCAGGGTGTTGACGTCTCCGGTGCCGGACTCGCCGTTTTTGCTTTGGCGGGATTTAGAGCGGCGCCGCTGACGTCGGCGCTTGGGTTGCTTCTTGGAGGGGTCGTCCTCCGTTTTTTCATCGCCATCCCCTGCTTTGGGGGTGTCCACCATGTATATGTCATATGACGAGGTGGCCTTCCAGTGCCCTATAGGTGCTGGTTCTTGGTTGTCTCCTTCATCGGCGTCCATACCGTCGATGTATTCGGAGTCGAAGTCGAGCATGTCGGTTAGATCGTCGACAATGGCTATAAAGTGGGTGGTGGGTGGGTTTCGAATTTCTTCGTCATTCGCATCCCAACCCTGCTGACCATAGTCCGGCCAGAGCTCTCCTGACAAAGAGAGAGACTTTAGTGAGTTCAGGATATCGCCGAAGGGCGAGTGCTAAAAGACGTCCGCGGCGGTGAACTCCATGATCGGAGCCCAATCGGGTTCGATCGGAAGGGGTAAGGAAGATTCATAGTCCGGAACAGAGTCCGGCACCTTGAAGTCACAGGCCTCGCGAAGGATTAGACTGGTATTCGGCTCTATCGCCGTAGAGATTACGGCTCCAGGGGCGGCGTCCAACCGACCGTCCCCGACTGGCGCAGTCGGCTCCGAGCTAATAGTCGGAGCGGACACCTGAGCGGCGCTCTGGGCGTTGTCTGGCGGCAGAGCTAGATCATGCCCATCGTGACAGTGCGGCGCGCTCGGCTGTGGCTCGAATCCGTCGAAGATCAAGTCCCCGCGGATGTCGGCCGTGTAGTTTAAGCTTCCAAACCTGACCTGATGGCCAGGGGCGTAGCTTTCGATCTGCTCCAGATGGCCAAGCGAATTGGCCCGCAGTGCGAAGCCGCCGAATACGAAGATCTGTGCGGGGAGAAAAGTCTCACCCTGGACCGCATCGTGGTTAACGATTGAAGAAGCCATCGGGCCTAAGGGTGACGACATAGACGAACTCTCAATGAAAGCACCAATGTCGGTGTCAAAACCGGCGGATCTCGGGTAGGGGGTCCCGAACTGTGCGTCTAGGCGGATGGTAACAAGAGACAAGGGACACGACGTTTTTACCCAGATTCGGGCCCTCTCGATGGAGGTAAAACCCTACTCCTGCTTGATTAATATTGATGATATGGGTAGTACAAGAGTTGATCTACCACGAGATCAGAGAGGCTAAACCCTAGAAGCTAGCCTATGGTATGATTGTTGTTCATCCTACGGACTAAAACTCTCCGGTTTATATAGACATCGGAGAGGGCTCGGGTTACACAGAGTCGGTTACAATGGGAGGAGATCTTCATATCATATCGCCAAGCTTGCCTTCCACGCCAAGGAAAGTCCTATCCGGACACGAGACGAAGTCTTCAATCTTGTATCTTCATAGTCCGGGAGTCCGGCCAAAGGTCATAGTCCGGCCATCCGGACACCCCCTAATCCAGGACTCCCTCAGTAGCCCCTGAACCAGGCTTCAATGACGATGAGTTCGACGCGCAAATTGTCTTCGGCATTGCAAGACGGGTTCCTCCTCCGAATACTTCATAGAAGATGTTGAACACAAGGATAGTGTCCGACTCTGCAAAAGTTAGTTCCACATACCACCGTAGAGAGAATAATATCTGCACAAATCTAATCTGCTGACGTATTCCGCAGCGTGACATCACACCACGGCCAAGCCTTTATTCGAATCATTTTACTATTCCACCTCAGCGTGTTTAGCGAGGCGGTTTCCTTGGCACGTCTTGTCAAAGCAGAGATCGTGTCCCTTTATTCCGGGATTCTCATCAATACGGGCATGGGTAACCCAACCGCACCATTAACCGCGGCGCTTGGGAGATAAGCGAGTTTTATTAGGCTGGTGGGGGCTTGTAGCTTCGGCCGCCCATATAAGGGGATAATGATCTACCCTTTCCATTTACGCCTTCTTCCTCCTTTGCTTATCCATCCCTGCACACTCGAGCTCCAACACCCAAGTCCGCACTTCCCACCTCAACCTTCTCCAATCATGTCCGGAGCGGGAGGTAGATGGATGGCCTCCTCCATGACGGAGGGACAAATCAAAAAGTTGAGGAAGGCCGGATACTTGTCTGACGACATCGCGCACCGGCTTCCAGATGAGGGGCAACTCATCCCCACCCCTAGGCCCCATGAGAGGGTTGTATTCCTCCCCCATTTCCTCTGCGGACTGGGCTTTCCTCTTCACTCGTTCGCCCGGGGGCTCATGTTCTACTACGGCCCGGACTTCCACGATCTGGCCCCGAACTTCGTCCTCAACATCTCGGCGTTCATCGTCGTGTGCGAGGCCTTCCTCTGCATCCAGCCCCACTTCGTCCTATGGATGAAGACTTTTAATGTCAAGCCGAAGGTAGTGGGCGGCCGCCAAGCGGAGTGCGGAGGTGCCATGGTTGGCCGGATGGCCAACGTCCTTGCCAAAGGGGAGAAAAATGTATAGATCATAGGCTTCAAGAGAGAGCGTTGCTTTTTATTCTCTCTTGTTTTGGTGGTTGAACTTTGTTTGCTTGTTTGATATACTTTATGCCTGTGTGATACTTGGATGATCATGTGTTTGATCATATGCTACATTAATGCTTGTTGGATGATATTATCCTTTTATCTCTATATGATCATTCACTTTGCTTGGTGATGAGTGCATTTTTTAATTATTATCATTTTGAGCGCTCCACCAAGATGTATGTGACATGGAAGAGTAACTCATGATCCTAACTTATTGTGCATTTGCAGTCCAAAGCAAATCTTAAAGTATGCACAAATTTAGGGGGAGCTCTCACATTTCACATACTTCTCAAAGCGACAATGTTTTTCAATCTTATTATCATTTGTCGAAGCTTTGATCTATATGTTGTCATCAATTACCAAAAAGGGGGAGATTGGAAGTGCAACTATCCCTAGGTGGTTTTGGTAATTCCTAACAACATATAGCTCATTGAGCTAATGCTATTTGTAGATAAATATTTCAGGAAAGCTCAATGAATGGCATGGCATGGATGAGAAAAGTGGCCCCCTCAAAATGCTAAGGACAAAAGGATTGGCTCAAGCTCAAAGCTCAAGACTCTACATTGTATATTTAGTGATCCAAGATCACATTGGGTCTATAGGAAAAGCCAATACTATCAATGAGGGATGAGGTGTTGCTTAGTGGCTTGCTTGCTCAAAGTGCTTAGTGATATGCTTCAAAGCCCTCAACTACTTTCTCACATCCACATATGACCTAATCCATAAGTCAAACTCGGCCCCACCGATTCTTTCTATCCGGCGCCACCGAGTTCAGATGTCATAGCCACTGCCACAAACCCTAGGCAAATCGGTCTCACCGATAGGGATCTCGGTCTCACCGAGATGGGATTGTATTCTCTCTGTTTCCCTTCGTAACGTTTCGGTACCACCGAGATGAGCGATCGGTCCTACCGAGATTGCAATGTAAACTCTCTATTTCCCTTTCGTAACATTTCGGTCTCACCGAAATGAGCGAACCGGTCCCACCGAGTTTACCTGACCAAGTCTCTGGTAAGCTTATTACCAAAATCGGTCCCACCGAGTTTGTGTAATCGGTCTCACCGAGATTACGTTATGCCCTAACCCTAACCATATCGGTCCTACCGAGTTGCATGTCGGTCCCATCGAAAATCCTAACGGTCACTAGATTTGTTGAATCGGTCCGACCGAGTTTCTCAATTCGGTCCCACCGAGATTGGCAAGTTGTGTGTAACGGTTAGATTTTGTGTGGAGGCTATATATACCCCTCCACCTCCTCTTCATTCGTGGAGAGAGCCATCGGAGTGAACCTACACTTCGAACTTACATTTTCTGAGAGAGAACCACCTACTCATGTGTTGAGACCAAGATATTCCATTCCTACCATATGAATCTTGATCTCTAGCCTTCCCCAAGTTGCTTTCCACTCAAATCTTCTTTCCACCAAATCCAAATCCTGTGAGAGAGAGTTGAGTGTTGGGGAGACTATCATTTGAAGCACAAGAGCAAGGAGTTCATCATTAACACACCATTTCTTACTTCTTAGAGAGTGGTGTCTCCTAGATTGGCTAGGTGTCACTTGGGAGCCTTCGACGAGATTGTGGAGTTGAACCAAGGAGTTTGTAAGGGCAAGGAGATCGCCTACTTCATGAAGATCTATCGCTAGTGAGGCAAGTCCTTCGTGGGCGACGACCATGGTGGGATATACAAGGTTGCTTCTTCGTGTACCCTTCTTGGGTGGAGCCCTCCGTGGACTCGCGCAGCCGTTACCCTTCGTGGGTTGAAGTCTCCATCAACGTGGATGTACGATAGCACCACCTATCGGAACCATGACAAAAACATCTGTGTCTCCAATTACGTTTGAATTCTCCAAATGCCTCCCTTTACATTCTTGCAAGTTGCATGCTTTACTTTCCGCTGCTCATATACTCTTTGCATGCTTGCTTGAATTGTGTTAAGATTGCTTGACTTGTGCTAAGTTAGCTAAAATCTGCCAAAGACTAGAATTGGGAAAAGGACAAGTTTTTATTTGGTCAAGTAGTCTAATCACCCCCCCCTCTAGACATACTTCCGATCCTACAGTTCCTGGTTGTTGTATTGTGCTGTGAGTTCCATTTCCTCTTCTAGCCTGACTACTATCCAGCTCTGAAGTTGCAGCTGCTCATTTCCTTCCTGTAGATACACACCTTTGAGACTGTGAACTAGTAGCTGCTACTTTCCTTCTACTAGTTGCTGCTTTCCTTCTACTAGTTTGATTGCCTCTAGGCTGTGAAGGACTGGGTGCAGATCTTGCTACTCTGCTCTCTGTTTCCCCTCTTTTCCTTTGTATGACATTAATTTCCAGCTGCACTGAATTGCTCTCAGCATTTGTGGCAAACATAACCCCTAACTCATCATCATTTTGAATTGGAACCCATACAGTATTCTGCATGTCCCAGTATCTAAATTCTACAGCATCAAAAATACCCCATGGATATTTATCACTTATAGCACCTCTAAATTGGACAAATGTTGATGTTTTGTCCACCACAAAAGGAAATGTGAAGCCTGTACCGGCTCCTTTTGTGCCACCATTGCCTATGATAGTGGTCTCCATTCTACAGTTGAGACGAAAAGCTCTCTCTGGTTTCATCCTACGATAAAAGCATGCAGTAACCACTAAGAGCGCATTCAATCGGGGCAAATCTATGTACAGTAATAGAACACAGATCCAGGTCAAGATTCAAATAAACTTGGGACAAGAAACTTACCCTGCTAGAATTTGCATTCCTGTCGTCTGCGTCGTCTGCCTAGATGCTTCTTTGGCACCACCACAATCACCGGTAGCCGCCATCGTCGACACCGCCTCCTTTAGCTCCGTAGCAGAGGGAAATAGACAGTGGATAATCACCTCCACTCCCACCGCATCCCGACGCCCGCAGTCCTACAGATCCGCCGCAGCTACTGGACCGCCGGTGAGGGATTTAGGGTGACCTAGGGTTAGGGTTTCGGTCGCCAAGAGGGGAATGAGAGAAGAGGTGCGTCGTGAGGGAGAAGAGAGAGTGAGCGAGTGGATAACGTTTTGATACGGTCCTACATGTAAGAACCAGGGGCCAAAATGTCCAACAAACGCCAAGTTACCGGTCAAAGACCATTGACCCGACAGAAACGGTCCGGAGGGGGATTTATGTAAGGGCCACAAACGGAAGAGGGGTATTTTTGAGCATACCTGAAAACTAGGGGCAAATCCCAGGTGGTGGCTCAAGTTAGGGGGAGAAGTGTAATTGTCCCTAAAATAAAAATAAATCAAGTTCCATCTATTTATATGAAAAGTGCCCCCGGTCACATAATGTACCTCCATTCAGAAGAAAATCTGGCTCTACCTTTTGCACCAGTTGTTGGAGAAGACTAAATTAATGTGATTTTTCCAAAACATAAACGCAATAATATATATGTGTATTTTTTTTAATTTTTTTACATTGCAGCACATAGCGATCCCTTTGATTGAAGAGTCACCACAAAAACATTCTAATTTTACACTATCAAAGTAATAAATTGGAGGATTACATCTTAGTGATGTGGTGGAGGATGACTACCTGAGCTCTAAATCATGATACTCATGTTTACACATGAAACACCTCAACAAGAAGTAATATTCTTACAAAGATCCAAGGCTTATACTTTGGTTTCTCAAAATGCAATAGCGTGATAATAGTTGTCTCAGACATAATTTTGTGGCACATTGCCTATAAGATTTTCTGGCAATTACATAATACAACACACTACAGTTGGTGAATTTGTTTTTTAACCCTGAAATGAATGAGTCGTAGCTTGAATATTTGCATGTTTTCAGTACATTATCCTCCAAACAAACAAACCATACTTTGCATGTCTTCAACATTTCACCCTCAAAACATATAGTGTGATGTGAACTAAGTGTAGATTCCTTGTGGTGGAGGCATCCCATCAGTGTTTCAGTCCTACATTTGGTGCCGGTGCTCGTATCTTTTTGAGTTTAATACATATTTTTCGGTGATGTTTGTTCAGTGAAAAAAGACGTTCTCGTCAGCTGCGAGGTGCTTGGGGCGAATTCGTCAATCTTAAGACGTTGTGCCGGCTTATTCTCTCAGAGGTGTCTATAGAGACATGGTCTTCATATGTGTGTGTATTTATAAGGATAAGTGTATGTGCATACATGTGGGCGTCCGCGTTTGTACTGTGCCGTAAAAAACATATAATTTGCCTTTCCACAAATTTTGAAAAATTAACACACCGCCTCGCTGCTTACACGATAATAAAACGCAGCACCGTCTCGCTGTCCCGCTTTCCCGGCCCAGCAGCGCGAGCGCGGGGATATCCGATAACCCCTCCTCCCCACGCTCACCCGCCATGGCCCTCGCGGCCGCCGTGGCCATCTCCATCCACCCATTCCTCAGCCGCCCGGCCAGCGTCCTCCGCTGCGGCCGCCGCGTCCCGCCGCTCCTTCTCCTCCGCGCCTCCTCGGCCTCCTCCACCTCGGACTTCAACATCACCTTCGCGGAGCCCGCGCCCGCCCCGTCCAAAGCCTCGCCCGGCGGCCCGTCCGCGCAGCCGCTGGTCCCGTGGATCGCCCGCGGGGCCGACGGAAAGCCATCCCTCCACACCTCTCCGCCGCCGGACGTCATCCAGGCCGTCGCCGCGGCGGAGGCGGAGGCCAAGAGGGCCGCCAAGAGGGGCCAGAAGCAGGGCCCCGCCGCCGACGTCCCTGTCGCCAGCGTTAGGGTCAAGGAGAAGAAGGCCGCCCCGACCGCGCCGCCCAAGTTCTCCAAGGCGGCCAGGCGGTTCTACAACGAGAACATCAAGGAGCACGAGCCGCAGCGCCTCGCCAAGGTCCTCGCCGCCGCAGGAGGTAGTTGTGTCGTCCTATCCTGCAGGGTTTTACATAAGCGTGCTTAACTGAATTGAATCGGACCAGCATTATATGTCTGTCTTGATCCTGACTCGGTGGCTCTTCCTAGTGGCCTCAAGAAGGACCAGCGAGGAGCTCATCTTCCAAGGGAAGGTGACTGTCAATGGTTCTGTCTGCACTGCTCCCCAGGTATGAAATTTCAGCCTGAAGCTCTGAGAGCGAGGAGGAGCTAGTTCATGTCTGCAAATATTTTAGCTCATGTCCGCATTTATGTAATGTCAGTCTCAATCCAGTTGTCTAGTTGCGGCGAAAAAATAGCTGGTTTCGTTTAGCTAGATTCTGGCATTGTAGCACTGTATGGAATTTGAAATGTGTTCATTTTGTCTGCATCCTGATCATAATCAGTTCTTCTTTTGTAGACCAAAGTCGACATCTCGAAGGATTCTATCTATGTTAATGGCAACCGCATTTCCAAGAAGCTGCCTCCAAAGCTCTATTTTGCTGTGAACAAGCCAAAAGGGTCTGTATCTTTTCTTCCATATTGTTGCAGTCTGCACGTCTGTAGAAAGTTTCCTTTTGTATTCTAGCAGTGTATTTTTTAATACAATAGAAAAGGTGCCATTCGTCCAGCTGTGTGATATCCCTAAATGTTATTTCCGATGTCTTTCTGATGTCCCACAGGTATATTTGCTCGTCTGGTGAAGAGAAGTCTGTTATCTCCTTATTGGATGACTATTTGAAAGGATGGGTATGTTCTATAATAGGGCTTTTCATACAATAGACATTACACTGTTCCTAATGAAACTTCATCATATTCTTGGTGTGCTTCACCTTCTGCCTAAATATAACAATCTATCAACATGTGCAGAACAAACTTCAGCCAGGAGTACCAAAACCCCGCTTGTTTACTGTGGGTCGTCTTGATGTTGCCACAACTGGTTTGATAATAGTTACAAATGATGGTAATTTTGTCATACTTGCTAGACAATACTTAGGAATCAGCAGTTTAGCCATCCAAGGCCTAAAGTAAGCTGCTCTCCTTTCAGGTGAATTTGCCCAGAAAGTCTCGCACCCTTCTTCAAACATAACAAAGGAGTAAGTTTGGCCTCCTCTGTATCGTTTGTAGACTGTAGTACTGCAAAATTTCCTGGCAGACAAATTAGGATGTTGTTTTGGTACTACCCTCAGGTCGATATCATTATTCATGTGCAGTAAATGTGGAGAAGTTCCATTGAAATGACACTAGTTTTAAACTAAAATATTCTTCTCTAGGAAACTGCTCATATAAATGTGCTCAAACATGGTAAATGGACAATGAAAAATACACGAAAAACAAAATATAATTTGCATTTGTTCAATATTGCAGATATGTAGTAACTATAGATGGAGCAGTGCACAAGAAACACCTTGTAGCTATCAGCGGAGGAACAGTAATTGATGGTGTTAAGGTTGTACCTGATTTAGTAGAACCACTGGATGCCCAAGCTGACACAAAAAGGACACGACTTAAAATAGTGGTAATTGTCCTTTATACATGCTCCATTCTATTGTATTTGATGCCTGTTTTCTAACTTCTGCATATGGTACAAAACTATGTACTCCCTCTGTAAAGAAATATAAGAGTGTTTAGATCACTAAAGTAGTGATCTAAACGTAGTGATCTAAACGCTCTTATATTTCTTTACAGAGGGAGTATAATGTAGGCATTCTGATTTGTTCAGTACAGCAAATGATATATCCTAGCAATATTGCTCAGTCCTTGTATGTTTGTGCCAGCTTGATTGTGCAAATCCAGTGCATTCTATCAATTAGCCTGTCACTTGCACATATGCTTGACTAAAGAAATTTTACATAAATTCAAAGGCATCATATTTAGTTAATCTACTCACTGGCATTGATATTGTCGAGTTCTATTTCTGGCAGGTTCATGAAGGAAGAAACCACGAAGTTCGTGAACTTGTGCAGAATGCAGGACTAAAGGTTGTTTTGCGTGATAAATATATCATTATCAAAGTTTTATTTGTATTTTGCTGGTACATATCTTAGTATTTCTTGTTCTACAATAAGTGCGACCTCTGGGAGAGTAACATCTGTCAGCTTGCGCTAGGATGGCAAGGCCTTGAGGTTGAACAGCATCTGTGAAGGAGGGCACATACTGTAGCAGGAATAAATCTAGAATAGCTAGTCAAAGGAACGAGTGGTTGTCCACAGCAGCGCTTTAGGGTCTAGGAGACTTCTCTTAATTCGTCTTTGCTTCATTCGACTCAAATCCAATAGGCCGTGTTCCCTTTTATGGCTATTACCCCTGATCAGATGGCTTAAGAGCTAAACAATGCAAGGATAGAAGTATGGGATTTATCACATAGCAACAAAAGATAACAGACGGCTGTGTTATAGTAGCCCACATCTTGACAGCCAGATCTTGTTTTATCATCTATTTTGATGCACTGCTGTAGAAGACAGTTGACCCTGTTTGTAATGGAAAACAGGCCGGAAAACCATACAAAAGTCAATTAATTAGAGGAAAAGTGTGTAGCAGCCCCGCAATTATGCTTATTTGTGGTGTATAACTGTTGTGAAAGCAGCTAATTTTTATCCCTGTTTTTGACAGGTCTATGCTTTGAAACGTGTTCGGATAGGCAGGTTCCGCCTCCCATCGGACCTGGGGTAATGTTGTTTAGCACATCAGTACATGTTCGGCGTATACTTCCTTTTTTGCAGAGTTTCATAAGGTTTTTTCAAGTCTTTCTTTTTTTGCACCTTTCAAAACATCTGAAACAGCATGGCAGCTGGTGCAAATGGTAAAATCAAATACTCCAAGAGATATATTCTTTTAGAAAGATCAACTTGGAAAGGCTCGTGTAACAAAAGGAATCATGTGTGTCAAATCTGGCATGCCAGCAGTACAGCTGTAGTACCACCAAAATCAGTTCAGTGGAGTTAATTGGCTCAACTGATAAATCATCGTCTAGGGACATGAGTTTTTATTGTGCCCAACAAGTAAAACTAATTTGACAGTCAACTCTTTTTTTGTGTTTGACAAACTCTTCATGTTCACAATGAGGCCGGCAATAGAACACTGGATGTTAACCCTTTGTTGGATGTTACATGTACAGAATTGGGAAGATGGTTGAACTCAAAGAAGCTGACATCAAGGCACTAGATGGCAACAGCTAGTAGAGTGCACGCCTGAGTTCATGGGCTCCATTTTCGACAGTGGTGTGGACGGATCAATAACTTATATGTCGTACCTCCTGTGGTGCAAGGCACGGCTACTCCGCGCCTGAAAAGGCCCGCGATTCCGCTGTCATAGATGTCAAATAGGGGCCTGGGTGGTCAAGTTCGACAGGCATGCCTTTGCTTTGAAGAAAACATGAGCTGCTTGGCCGAAGAATCTACACGATCCTACGTGGCGGCAGTGTTCGCTGGAGTTTTGGGATATGTTCAACTAGGCTAGCTAGTAGTAGAGTTGTTGATAGCGTCTACTCTTATGCAAATCTACCGATTTATTATCTGTGGAAATGTAAATGCTGTTAGTCGAGTCATGAACTTCTTTTTTAACTTATTAGTTGAGTCATGAACTGGCATTACTTCCAACAGTTCTTGCAACTTGTAACTTGTATGCCTCTTCCACAAGAAAAATATCTGTATACCTGATAATTCTTTGTTTTTGAGAAATGCCTGATAATTCCCTTTTTTTCTAGTTGTAAAAAATACATTGTATTTTCCTTTTTTTCGAACTGAGCATAGATGTCAGATGATTTGGTTCCTTGTGATGGAACTAGCCCATCAGGTTTAAGTCCTAAACTTGACATTTGTGCTCGCATTTTTCTAAATTTATTTCAGACTTTCCGGTGATGTTGTGTTCATTGGGAGATGCTTCCGTCGCTTTCGTCAACTAAGAGATGAATGTGGTGACTTTGTTAATCTTAAAATGTGCAGGCTCACTATCTTGAAGGTGCTCATAGGAGTAGATTGTGCTCATAGGGGTTGATTGTGCAGGCTCAGTATGTCGAAGGTACTCATAGGGATAGGGTGCGCTTGCGTGCGTTCAGTGAAAGTGTATGTGCGTATGTGAGCATTTGCATTCATGCTGTGTTAAAACAGATATACTCCAGGAAGAAAATGAACAATTTTTTTCTTGATTTTTTAGGGGTATAGCTAAGCTTTATTGATCATAGACCATTTGAAGTGGTATACAAAAAGGATCATGGGGATGAATCAGCCAAAGGTGTCGCCCCTGATCAAGAGTGTTTGAAAACTTAGCTAAGCTATCTGCATCAGTATTTGATGCGCGACCTTCAAAAGTAATTTTGCAATTAACTAAACTAGCTTGGTGCTTAATTTCACTAATGATACAACCGTAATTGCTACTAGTTCCTCTCTTAATGTTGTTCACTGCCTGTTTTGAGTCTGAAGCGATTATGAAGTTTTGGATCATCAAGTCCTCTGCTAGAGCCAATGCTTCTCTGCATGCCATTGCTTCTCACATGCAGAAGGAAAGATCTGTGATAGACTTGTCAAGCTATACAATAGGGAAGAAATATTATAGCGTCAACGAGCTCGGGTAGAGTGGTTAGCGCACGGAGATAAAAGTACATACTTTTTCCACCTTCGAGCAAGCAGACGCAAAAAGAAAAATCAAATCAAAACATTGCAGATGCCCGATGGAAGGTTGACAGAGAATGTAGGGGAGATGGAGGAATTGGCCACAAGTTTTTACACCAACCTATACACATCAGAAGGGGTGCATAACATGGAACGGGTGCTTGATTCAGTCCCACGCAAAGTCACACCGGAGATGAATAATCTCCTGAATGCCGATTACAAAGCGGACGAGGTCAAAACGGCGCTTTTTCAGATGTTTCCGACAAAGGCGTCAGGGCCTGACGGTTTTCCAGCACACTTCTTTCAGCGTACAACATTGGGATGTCTGCGGTGAAGAGGTAACAAAGGCAGTATTACGAGTTATTCAAGGTACGGAATTAGCAGAGTGTATCAATGAGACTATTTTTGTGCTAATACCAAAGGTAAAAAATCCTACACTTCTGTCTCAGTTCAGGCCTATCTCTCTCTCTGCAACATTTTGTACAAGATTGCATCAAAGGTCATATCTAACAGACAGGATGATGAAGATGGCCGCCGGGATGATGAAGATGGCCACTAGTGATGATTCCCCCCTCCGGCAGGGTGCCGGAACGGGGTCTAGAATAGATCTCATGGATACAGAGGCCTTGCGGCGGCGGAACTTCTGATCTAGGGCTACCCCGAAGGGTTTCAGAATATTTTGGAATTTATAGTGCAAAGAGGGGGTGTGGGAGGCCACCGAGGTGGGCACAACCCCCTCGGGGCACCCCCAGGTGCAGCTTAGGGCCATTGGGTTCCTTCTGGTTGATATCTACTACGCGACTTTTATTCTTGTAGACACGTGTTGGGCCTCTAAGCGCAGAGTTTTGTAGGACAGTAGCAATTTTTCCTCAAGTGGATGACCTAAGGTTTATCAATCCGTGGGAGGCATAGGATGAAGATAGTCTCTCTCAAGCAACCCTGCAACCAAATACAAAAAATCTCTTGTGTCCCCAACACACCCAATACAATGGCAAATTGTATAGGTGTACTAGTTCGGCGAAGAGATGGTGATAAAAGTGTAATATGGATGGTAATTTTTTTTAATAATCCGAATAAATAAAAACATCAAGGTAGCATATAGTAAATGGGCACAAAAAAGGTATTGCAATGCTTGAAAACAAGGCCTAGGGTCCGTACTTTCGCTAGTGCAATCTCTCAACAGTGCTAACATAATTGGATCATATAACCATCCTCAATGTGTGATGAAGAATCACTCCAAAGTTCCTATCTAGCGGAGAACATAAAAATAAATTATTTGTAGGGTACGAAACCACCTCAAAGCTATTCTTTCCGTTCGATCTATTCAAGAGTTCGTACTCAAATAACACAAAGCTATTCTTTCCGTTCGATCTATCCTAGAGTTCGTACTAAAATAACACCAAAGCAAATTCATATTCATAATACTCAATCCAACACAAAGAACTTAAAAGAGTGCCCCAAGATTTCTACCGGAGAAACAAAGACAAGAATGTGCATCAACCCCTATGCATAGATTACCCCAATGTCACCCCGGGAATCCGCGAGTTGAGTGCCAAAACATATATCAAGTGAATCAATACGAAACCCCATTTTCACCACGATTATTCAATTGCAAGACATATATCAAGTGTTCTCAAATCCATAAAAGTATTCAATTCGATAACAACGAAATCTCAAAGGGAAAAATGGCGGGGAACGTAGTAATTTCAAAAATTTACCTACGCACACGCAAGATCATAGTGATGCATAGCAACGAGAGGGGAGAGTGTGTCCACGTACCCTCGTAGACCGAAAGCGGAAGCGTTAGACCAACGCGGTTGATGTAGTCGTACGTCTTCACGACCGACCGATCAAGCACCGAACGCACGACACCTCCGAGTTCTTGCACACGTTCAGCTCGATGACGTCCCTCGAACTCCGATCCAGCCGAGTGTCGAGGGAGAGTTCCGTCAGCATGACGGCGTGGTGACGATGATGATGTTCTACCAACGCAGGGCTTCGCCTAAGCACCGCTACGATATTATCGAGGTGGAATATGGTGGAGGGGGGCACCACACACGGCTAAGAGATCCAAGGAATCAATTGTTGTTATGTCTAGAGGTGCCCCCCTGCCCCCGTATATAAAGGAGCAAGGGGGGAGGGGGCGGCCGGCCTAGCAGGGGGCGCGCCAAGGGGAGTCCTACTCCCACCAGGAGTAGGACTCCCTCCTTCCTTGTTGGAGTAGGAGAAGGGGGGAAAGAGGGGGAGAGGAGGAAGGAAAAAGGGGCTGCACCCCTTGTCCAATTCGGACCAGAGGGGGGCTGCACGCCTCCTTCCTTTCGACCTCTCTCCTCTATTCCCGTATGGCCCAATAAGGCCCATATACTCCCCGGCGAATTCCCGTAACTCTCCGGTACTCCGAAAAATACCCGAATCACTCGGAACCTTTCTGAAGTCCGAATATAGTCGTCCAATATATCAATCTTTACGTCTCGACCATTTAGAGACTCGTCGTCATGTCCCCGATCTCATCCGGGACTCCGAACTCCTTCGGTACATCAAAACACATAAACTCATAATATAACTGTCATCAAAACTTTAAGCGTGCGGACCCTACGAGTTCGAGAACAATGTAGACATGACCGAAACACGTTTCCGGTCAATAACCAATAGCGAAACCTGGATGCTCATATTGGCTCCCACATATTCTACGAAGATCTTTATCGGTCAAACCGCATAACAACATACGTTGTTCCCTTTGTCATCGGTATGTTACTTGCCCGAGATTCGATCGTCGCTATCTCAATACCTAGTTCAATCTCATTACCGGCAAGTCTCTTTACTCGTTCTGTAATACATCATCCCGCAACTAACTAATTAGTTGCAATGCTTGCAAGGCTTATAGTGATGTGCATTACCGAGTGGGCCCAGAGATACCTCTCCGACAATCGGAGTGACAAATCATAATCTCGAAATACGCCAACCCAACAAGTACCTTTGGAGACACCTGTAGAGCACCTTTATAATCACCCAGTTACGTTGTGACGTTTGGTAGCACACAAAGTGTTCCTCTGGTAAACGGGAGTTGCATAATCTCATAGTCACAGGAACATGTATAAGTCATGAAGAAAGCAGTAGCAACATACTAAACGATCAAGTGCTAAGCTAACGGATTGGGTCAAGTCAATCACATCATTCTCCTAATGATGTGATCCCATTAATCAAATGACAACTCTTTTGTCCATGGCTAGGAAACATAACCATCTTTGATAAACGAGTTAGTCAAGTAGAGGCATACTAGTGACACTATGTTTGTCTATGTATTCACACATGTATTATGTTTATGGCTAATACAATTCTAGCATGAATAATTAACATTTATCATGCTATAAGGAAATAAATAATAACTTTATTATTGCCTCTAGGGCATATTTCCTTCAGTCTCCCACTTGCACTAGAGTCAATAATCCAGTTCACATCACCATGTGATTTAACACCAATATTCATATATGTATATGATTAACACCATTAGTTCACATCGTCATGTGACCAACACCCAAAGGGTTTACTAGAATCAATAATCTAGTTCACATCGCTATGTGATATACACCCAAAGAGTACTAAGGTATGATCATGTTTTTCTCATGAGAGAAGTTTAGTCAACGGGTCTGTCACATTCAGAGCCGTATGTATTTTGCAAATATTCTATGTCTACAATGCTCTGCACGGAGCTACTCTAGCTAATTGCTCCCACTTTCAATATGTATCCAGATTGAGACTTAGAGTCATCTGGATCAGTGTAAAAGTTTGCACCGATGTAACTTTTACGACGAACTCTTTTATCACCTCCATAATCGAGAAACATCTCCTTAGTCCTCACTAAGGATATTCTTGACCGCTGTTCAGTGATCGACTATTAGATCAAAATTGTATTCCTTTTGCCAAATTCATAGCAAGGTATACAATAGGTCTGGTCCATAGCATGGCATACTTTTATAGAACCTATGACTGATGCATAGGGAATGACTTTCATTCTCTTTCTATTTTCTGCCGTGGTCGGGATTTGGGTCTTGCTCAATTTCATACCTTTGCAACATAGGCAAGAACTCTTTCTTTGAATGTTCCATTTTGAACTACTTCAAAATCTTGTCAAGGTATGTACTCATTGAAAATCTTATCAAGCGTCTTGATCTATCTCTATAGATCTTGATGCTCAATGTGTAAGCAGTTTTACTGAGGTCTTTCTTTGAAAAACTCCTTTCAAATACTCCTTTATGCTTTCTAGAAAAATTCTACATCATTTCCGATGAATAATATGTTATTCACACATTCTTATCACAGTCTGTAGTGCTCCCACTCACTTTCTTGTAAATACAGGCCTTTCAAAAAGTCTGTATAAAACCATATGCTTTGATCAATTCATCAAAGCATATATTCCAACTCCGAGATGCTTGCACCAGTCCATAGATGGATCGCTGGAGCTTGCACAATTTGTTAGCACCTTTAGGATTGACAAAACTTTTTGGTTGCATCATATACAACTCTTCTTTAATAAATCCATTAAGGAATGCAATTTTGACATCCATTTGCCAGATTTCATAAAATGTGGCAATTGCTAACATGATTCGGACAGACTTTAAGCATCGATACGAGTGAGAAAATCTCATTGTATTCAACACCTTGAGCTTGTTGAAAAAAACTTTTTGCTACAAGTCGAGCTTTGTAGATAGTAACACTACTATCAGCGTCTGTCTTCCTCTTGAAGATCCATTTATTTTCTATGGCTTGTCGATCATCGGCCAAGTCCACCAAAGTCCACACTTTGTTCTCATACATGGATCTTATCTCAGATTTCATGGCTTCAAGCCATTTCACGGAATCTGGGCTCATCATCGCTTCCTCATAGTTCGTAGGTTTATCATGGTCTAGTAACATGACTTCCAAAATAGGATTATCGTACCACACTGGTGCAGAATGTACTCTGGAAAACCTACGAGGTTATGTAGTAACTTGATCTGAAGTTTCATGATCATCATCATTAGCTTCCTCACTAATTGGTGTAGGAATCACTGGAACTGATTTCTGTGATAAACTACTTTCCAATAAGGGAGCAGGTACAGTTACCTCATCAAGTTCTACTTTCCTCCCACTCACTTCTTTCGAGAGAAACTCCTTCTCTAGAAAGGATCCATTCTTAGCAACGAATATTTTGCCTTTGGATCTGTGATTAGAAGGTGTACCGAATAGTTACTTTTGGGTATTCTATGAAGACACACTTCTCCGATTTAGGTTCGAGCTTATCAGGTTGAAACTTTTTCACATAAGCATCGCAGCCCCAAACTTTAAGAAACGACAACTTTGGTTTCTTGCCAAACCGCAGTTCATAAGCCGTCGTCTCAACGGATTTTGATGGTGCCCTTTTAAAGTGAATGCAGCTGTTGTCGTGGTTCTAAGTCTGACAGTAGTGTATGGGGGTACTAATGGAGAGGCAAGATCCTAGCTATGGAGTAGTTGTACACGCAAGAGTTTTACGAGTTCAGGCCCTTCTCGGAGGAAGTAACAGCCCTATGTCTCGGTGCCCGGAGGCGGTCGACTGGATTATATGTGTGTGAGTTACAGGGGTGCGAACCCTTTTCACTGAGGAGGGGGGTGGCTTATATAGAGTTCGCCAGACCCCTCCAGCCCTCAGTTATGC
Source organism: Triticum dicoccoides (assembly GCF_002162155.2). Taxonomy (NCBI): domain Eukaryota; kingdom Viridiplantae; phylum Streptophyta; class Magnoliopsida; order Poales; family Poaceae; genus Triticum; species Triticum dicoccoides. The sequence goes on from NC_041387.1 coordinate 555,333,108, forward strand.
AGGATTTAAAGTACATTAAGACAGTGGGTTACTGGTAACGCCCACATAAAGTTCTATGAAGACCATTAAGGCTACTTAATGACAGACCGTTACCCGTAGAGTGACTTTAGATCTCCTGACCATCGAGTGATTGGCTTCATGGTCGAGTGATTAGCTTCATGGTCGAGTGTCTTCGATTTCGTCGAGTCGAACACCTCTAGGTCGACTGACAAGTGGTTTCTTCTAGAGATGTCCTTGGGTAGGGTAGTTTGGACAGGTCCATGACCCTACCCTAGGTACATAGCTCCATCATTAGCCCCCGAATGGATCGAGGTTTGAGTGGGGAAGGAGTTGGGAATTCTTCCGACCCATTTTTCGTGCTATGAGTATGTCTTGCCTTGGATCAATGAACTTTAGGTAACGGAATCAACTTATTTCTTAGTCGCCTTGATCCATTCTTTATATATGTCGAGTTTTCGCTTGGAGAGCTCCGAGTGGCGGAGCGGAGGAGATCTTCCGCCTGACGAGTTGTTCTGCAGCCCGTGGATTTCATGGGATTCGAATTTTGGGAAGCGCGCGGGACGGGGCGAGGCCGCAGCAATCGGAGGGATAAGGCAGGGACGCCTCAATCTCCGTGCCACCTTTTTCGCCACGTATCACGCGCGTGACTGTTGCGGGATTTGACAGGATCGCCCGGGCCTACATGGCAGCCACTCGGAAGCAGCCTTATATAAAGCGCCGGACGAGGGTTTTTGAACAGTGCGCCTTCATTCCCCCCTCTCTTCTCCAGATTTCTCCGCCGCGCTCGCCTCTGCTCTAGCGCCGCTACTTCGTGCATGCTTCACCAGCGACAATGGTGAAGGAGAAGACGGCGGCTTTGGAGCGGGCGAAGAAGGCGACGACGAAGGCGAAGGGAAGACCGACCAGTCGGGGCGGATCCTCGTCGCGGGCCGGTCTGCCGCAGGGCTGGATCCAGGGCGACTGGATCCGCTCGACCATTCTCCAGAAGGATCTTGACGACCTGGCCGATGAGGGACTGATCCCTCATGGATCGGCGAGGCTCCCGGGGAAGGAGTGGCATCTGCAGCCTCAGGAGGGTGAGTGTGTTCTCCTAGCCACTCACGTTGACCGCGGGTTTTCTTTGCCGCCCCACCCTTTCTTTTGGGGGTTTCTGAACTTCTTTGGGGCACAACTCCACCACTTCACGCCCAACTCCATCGTGTGTCTCGCTGCCTTCGTATCTTTGTGTGAGAATTTCTTGGGTTGCTGGCCGCATTGGGGCCTTTTCAAACACATCTTCACCTGTCGCTCCCAAACGGTGAAAAGGCTAATCCGAGTGACGAGAGAACCCAAGTGATCCAGATGTGTGGGGGTCTTGGAGTACAAATGAGGGGTAAAAGTGCCTTTCCAGCCATGGTCCTTCCTGAGTCGGTCCGAGGGTGGCAGTCGACCTGGTTCTACTGCCAAGACCAGCCGACGCCAGGGCAGTCGACTTGACTCCCTCCTTTCTCCATGGATCGAGTGAGCGAGCCATCCTCTCTGAAGGTGGTCCCGGAGGAGAAGGCTCAGGTTAAGGTGCTGGTCAAGCGTGTAGTCCAACTTATCCGTGACGGGGTGACTGGCATGGATCTTCTGGAGGTTTTCCTTCGCCGACGCATTCAACCGCTTCAGTATAGAGACCATCCGATGTGAATGTATTCTGGTACTGAAGACACCACTCGGGTCCACCCGGAGGAGGTCGAGGATGCCACACTGGAGAGGTGGATGACTGCCATCACAGGGAACAAGGACAACCCCCGAGGAGCCAGGAGGATCCCTCCACTCGACCAATCATACGAGCCAGACAAGGTCCGATTATGTTTTTCCGACTGTGATCCTACTTCTTTCATTCTGCTTTGCTAGAGTTCGGTCGACTGACTTTTGTCTTGTTTGTTGTCTTCCAAGTAACTACCGAGATGTACTCGATGCCCAATGGGGCGCAAGAACAGATCGAGGAGGAGGAGGGGAGTGGAGGTGAAAGTCAGGAGGAGTGGCAATCTGATGGTGAGGAGGATGAAGAAGACGACGGTACTGGTGAGGAGGAGGAGGAAGTCGACCCTCCCCATACTGAAAGGCGATTCAAGCTCGCCCATGACCCTACAGTCGAGCGTGGTAAAGCAACTGTGCCCGTTGGGCAGTCGACAAAACGCCCTTGGACGACCTCTCCAGCGCCAACTGAGAAAGCATCAAAGCAACCTCGAGCGACATCATCAAAGCCGACGAAGGCCCTGCCGAAGATGAAGATGGTGATTCCCACTATTTCCGGGTAAATAGCAGAACTTGTGTTTTCTCGTTTGGCATGAATAAACTCTTGGTCGACTCGTTGGCTAACCGACTGATTTCTGGAATCTGCAATGATGCTACCTTCGAGACCTCAGTCAGGAACGAGGATCAAGAAATGGAAGATGTTGCCACCTCCAACCTTGGTATGGTCTTTGTCGTTTTGCTTTCGATCGATTGGGTCTTCATTTTTAACTTTGAATCCTTCTCGTAGCTCCACCTCATGTCATTGATCTCCCTGATGATGACGATGAGGAGCCACTAAGGCAGAGGAGGAACAAGAAGGCGCCTGCTGGAAAGGCTGCTCAGGTTGTATCAGCACCTGAGACGCTGGTTTCGGAGGGAGGCAACGTCACTTGGGCTACCGTGTCTTTTGTCGTGCCGCTGACGAGTGCTCGCCCTTCGTTGTTGAGTGCTGATCCGCCTTCCCTTTTGGCCACACACTACTTCCTAGAGGACCAAGCAGGTGCTGCTAAGGAAGCTATACGCCAAGCAGGGGTCATGATGGAACAGGTGAAGGCGATCCGAGACGCCAGCTAGGCAGCTTATGATGCCAGCTCAGCTCTTCAAAGCAATGTCCAGGTTAGTTGATCACCGCTTGTTCTGTTAGGATATGCAATCTGAAGATTTCCTTTCCGAAGATCTTTGAATCGGTACACCCACTGGGTGCATCGACTAATTTTTTGAACTTTTTGAACTGGTGGGGGCACGCTGAGTGCACCCACTGGTCGTAGTCCCCGAGACTATGGTCGACTGCTGGCAGTCGACCGTGGTCTGTGTATTTTGAATTTCCTCATTCCAACTTTGATGGTCGGTCTGGTCAGACCATGTCGAACGGAATCTTGGAACCGGTGGGGGCACGCTGAGTGCACCCACTGGGTGTAGTCCCCGAGACTACGGTAGACTGCTGGCAGTCGACTGTAGTCTGAAGATCCTATTTTTTTAGTAGATCATGATGAGATCATGACTGACTGCTGGTAGCTAGCTATGGTTTTGGTACCGCAATCTCTTTGTTCCTTTTGGTCGACTGATCGGATCAAGTCGATAAAACTAATGGGGGCACGCTGAGTGCACCCACTGGGTGTAGTCCCCGAGACTACTGTTGAATATTTTGATTCGACTGTAGTCTTAGAAATGCTACGGTTTTTCTCTTAGTTACTCGGAAGTAACCTCTCTTTGATATCCGTCGACTGACTCTTTGCAGAAATCTTGCGAGCTTGTGGCTCGTTATACTGAGTTGGAGAACAAACATATCCAGCTCGAACTTGACTTGAAGCTTGTCCAGGAGAACTTCACTAAGGCGAAGGAGGAAGCGAAAGGTATGTTTGGTGAGAATCTTGACAGCTGTCTTTATTTTTTGTCCATTCTTGATTCTGATCTCATTGTCATTTTGTAGAGAAACTGAAGGAGGCTCTGAAGAAGAAGGATCTTGAACTCGCCAAGGCGCAGAAAGCGGCTTCAGACAAGAGGAAGCTGCGGAGGAAAAGTTGACTTCTGTCGGTAAACTCGAAGAGGAGAACGCCAATCTGAAAGCTGCCCTTGACGCGCCCAACAAGGAGGCCATCCGAATGAAGAATGACAAGATTGCTCTGAGCGACAAGGCTAGTGAACTGGCAGGAAAGAAGAACGATCCGGAGGCTTATCTGGGAGGGCTCGCCAAAAAGTTATTCCTCACTCTTGAAGGTAATCCCCTTATCTGACTGACTCGTTATTGACGACTCATCATAAAATTGCTGGCTTAACTCCGAATTTTGTTTACAGAATTCTGCCAGAACTTTGAGGAAGAAACCAGTCGAGTGGAGACGAGCCTGGACCCCATTAACTCTCCTGTGAAGGATGAAGCTGCTATGAATGTGCTCCGACTGGAGTCTCGCGTTGCTGGTGTTGTCGACTACCTTGCTCGACTGAAGGTTGCTGTGTCACGGATCGACACGACACTCTAGTCGGGAGAAACGCTTCAGAATGACCTCGAGTCCCTAATGGCTCGACTGAATGAAGTTCCAGGTCGAGTGCAGGAATGGAAAAAATCTTCTGCCCGGTGTGGCGCTAATGTCGCTCTGTCTCTGGTCCGTGTTCATTGCAAGGATGCACGAGAGGACAAGTTGGCGTCCCTCAAGGTGGCCAATACCAAGAAGCATGACTTCTGATCCTTCATGGAGACCTTTATTGCTGCTGCCACTCGGATTGCTGATGGAATCGACCTGGACGAGTTTGTTGCGCCTTCCAGTCCTCCACCGGAGGAGTAAAAAACTTCTATGCTTGATGCCTTAAATTTGCCTCGGAATGCCGAGTGGTTTTTTGTAACCGATAAACTTTAACAGGCTCGATGCTTGAGCACTTCTGGATCTGTAGGATGCTATCTGAACTTGGGTTTGCCGTTGAATATGTTTTCATTTGTCTTCGAGCGGGCCTTTCTCTCCACTTGGAGTATATTTTTGTGGTTGGGATGTACTCTTGCAGGTTGGAGCACAGATTGCAGTCGACTTGCGTCCTTGCGGGCCAGGATGAAGAGCACATTGTTTTTGTGCCGAAGCTCGAAGGATAAGGTAGCAGTCGACCTGCACCTCGTCGTCCTTGCAGAGCGCATGTTGTATTTGTGCCGTAGCTCGAAGGAGAAGGTAGCAGTCGACTTGCACCTCGTCGTCCTTGCGGGTCGGAACGAATTTCGTACTTAGGCGAGTGCTGGACTGCAGCTAAGCCTCCGAGTGGGAGGCAGACTCACCACTCGGTAGGATTTCGAACACTTAGACGAGTACTGGACTACAGCTAAGCCCCCGAGTGAGAGGCAGACTCACCACTCGGTAGGATTTTGAACACTTAGGCGAGTACTGGACTGCAGCTAAGCCCCCGAGTGAGAGGCGGACTCACCACTCGGTAGGATTTCAAATACTTAGGCTAGTACTGGACTGCAGCTAAGCCCCCGAGTGGGAGGTTTGCTCTCCACTCGGTAGGATTTTTAAACACTTAGGCGAGTACTGGACTGCAGCTAAGCCTCCGAGTGAGAGGCAGACTCACCACTCGGTAAGATTTCAAATACTTAGGCGAGTACTGGACCGCAGCTAAGCCCCCGAGTGGGAGGTTTGCTCTCCACTCGGTAGTATTTTTATTACTTCTCATTGTATTTGTGCCGTAACCCGAAGGAGAAGGTAGCAGTTGACCTGCACCTCGTTGTCCTTGCGGATCGGAATGAATTTCATACTTAGGCGAGTACTGGACTGCAGCTAAGCCCCCGAGTGGGAGGTTTGCTCTCCACTCGGTAGGATTTCAAACACTTAGGCGAGCACTGGACTGCAGCTAAGCCCCTGAGTGGGAGATTTGTTCTCCACTCGGTAGGATTTCAAACACTTAGGCGAAACGGATTCGCAGCTAAGCCCCCGAGTGGGAGGTTTGCTCTCCACTCGGTAGGATTTCAAACACTTAGGCGAAACGGATTCGCATCTAAGCCCCCGAGTGAGAGGTTTTCTCTCCACTCGGTAGGATTTCAAACACTTAGGCGAAACGGATTCGCAGCTAAGCCCCCGAGTGGGAGGTTTGCTCTCCACTCCGTAGGATTTCAAACACTTAGGCGAAACGGATTCGCAACTAAGTCTCCGAGTGAGAGGCTTGCTCGTCACTCGGTAGGAATTTTTTTACAAACTTAGGCGAAACGGATTCACAGCTAAGCCACCCCCTGGGGGATTTAAAAGCAGCAACAATTAATGGGAAAATTATAACACTTTTGTATTTGATAAATAAACTACAGGAGTATTTTTATTACATCTCATCCGAGTGAGTACTTAAGTGTAAAAGGGGCGGAGCAGATCCACATTCCAAGCTCGTGGCTCATCAATCTGGCGATCAACGTTGTAAAGACGGTATGCTCCATTGTGGAGAACTTTGGTGACGATGAAGGGGCCTTCCCAAGTAGGGGCGAGTTTGTGTGGCTTCTGTTGGTCCACTCGGAGGACCAAATCTCCTTCTTGGAAGGCTCAACTCTTCACGTTTCTGGCATGGAATCGACGCAAGTCTTGCTGATAGATGGTCGACCGGATCATGGCCATCTCTCTTTCTTCTTCCAGATGGTCGACTGTGTCCTGTCTGTCTTGCTCTGCTTCAACTTCAGAGTAGAGCTCGACTCGTGGTGCATTGTGAAGCAGATCACTTGGCAGAACTGCTTCAGCTCCGTAGACCAGAAAGAATGGAGTTCCCCCAGTCGACCGATTTGGTGTAGTCCTCAATCCCCAAAGAACTGATGGAAGTTCGTCGACCCACGCGCCTGCTGCGTGCTTGAGATCACGCATCAACCGGGGTTTCAGTCCTTTGAGAATTAGGCCGTTTGCTCTTTTCGCTTGTCCATTCGACTGGGGGTGGGTGACTGAAGCGTAGTCGACTCGTGTGCCTTGAGAAGCGCATAAGGCTTTGAATTGGTCGGAATCAAAGTTTGACCCATTATCGGTGATGATGCTATGCGGAACTCCATATATGAATATCAATTCTCTGATGAAGCTGATGGCAGTGCCGACATCAAGATTTTTAATAGGCTTGGCTTCGATCCACTTGGTGAACTTGTCGACTGCCACCAGTACATGGGTGAAGTCACTCCTGCCAGTTCTTAGTGGCCCAACCATATCTAACCCCCAAACAGCGAAAGGCCAGGCGATTGGAATGGTCTTCAAGGTTGAGGCGGGCTTGTGCGACATATTAGAGTAGAACTGACATCCTTCACACTTGTCGACTATCTCTTTCGCCATTTCATTTGCTCTGGGCCAGTAAAAACCCGCTCGGTATGCTTTAGCCTCAATAGTCCGCGAGGATGCATGATGGCCACAGGTCCCCGAGTGGATGTCGTTGAGAATTATTCGACCCTCTTCCGGCGTTATGCATTTCTAACTGGCTCCAGTCGCGCTTTCTCTGTACAACTGTCCCTTCATGACAGTAAAGGCCTTGGATCGACGGACGATCTGTCGAGCCTCTTCTTCATTCTCTGGGAGCTCTTTCCTTAGGATATATGCGATGTAAGGCACTGTCCAGTGAGGAGTGATAACCAAAACTTCCATGATCAGGTCGACCACGGCTGGGACCTCGACTTCAGTCGGATCCGTGGCACTTTTTGGCTGCGGGGCTTCTTTGGTGAAAGGGTCCTCTTGAACTGACGGTGCGTGGATATGTTCCAAAAACACACCACTGGGAATGGCTTCTCTCTTGGAACCTATCTTTGCCAAGTCATCAGCTGCTTGATTTTTCAGTCGGGGTATATGATGAAGCTCTAACCCCTCGAATTTCTTCTCCAACTTCCTTACTGCGTTGCAGTAACCAGTCATGGCTGGGCTTTTGACGTCCCACTCCTTCATTACTTGGTTAACCACAAAATCCGAGTCGCCGTAGACCATGAGGCGACGGATGCGGAGTGAAATGGCCAGATGCAACCCATACAAAAGTGCTTCATATTCTGCTTCGTTGTTGGAGGAATCAAAGTGAATCTGGAGTACATATCTGAGCTTATCTCCTCGGGGGGAAACCAACACTAACCCAGCACCGGAACCATTCAACATCTTAGAGCCATCAAAGAACATGGTCCAGTGCTCCGAGTGAACTTGAGTCGGCAGTTGCTGTTCAGTCCACTCGGCGAGGAAATCCGCTATTGCTTGGGACTTGATAGCTTTCTTTGCCTCAAATCTGATATCCAGGGGAAGGAGTTCAATCCCCCATTTTGCCACTCGACCAGTTGCATCTCTGTTGTGCAGAATCTCTGACAATGGGGCGTCGCTAACGACTGTAATGGTATGGTCAGAGAAATAGTGAGCAACTTTCTTCGTGGTCATATAGATCCCATATACAAGCTTCTGATAATGAGGGTATATTTGCTTTGATGGGGTCATGACTTCAGAAATATAATATACTGGGCGCTGAACTTTGAAGGCTTTCCCTTATTCTTCCCGCTCGATCGTAAGTACTGTACTGACGACTTGTCCTGTGGCTGCAATGTAAAGCAGCAAAGGCTCTTTGCTGATCGGGGCAGCAAGCACCGGCTGGGTGGAAAGCAGGGCTTTTAGCTCTGCAAACGCTGCATCAGCTTCAGGAGTCCACTCGAACTTGTCTGACTTCTTCATCATTCGGTAAAGAGGCAATGCCTTTTCACCGAGACGAGAGATGAATCGACTTAAAGCGGCCAAGCAACCAGTAATCTTATGAACATCGTGCACACGCACAGGTCTTTTCATTCGGAGTATAGTGCCCACTTTCTCTGGATTTGCATCGGTTCCTCGTTCGGAAACGAGAAAACCGAGTAACTTTCCGCCAGGAACTCCGAATGTGCACTTTGATGGATTAAGCTTGATATCATACCTCTTGAGGTTGGCAAATGTTTCAGCGAGGTCAGTCAGCAGGTTGGAACCTTTCCATGACTTGACCACAATATCATCCATGTATGCTTCCACATTCCGACTGATTTGAGTGAGCAAACACTTCTGAATCATCCTCATGAACGTGGCCCCGGCATTCTTGAGGCCGAATGGCATAGTGACATAACAGAAGCACCCGAATGGGTGATGAAAGCTATTTTGATCTCATCGGGTCCATATAGACGGATCTGATGGTACCCGGAATAGGCGTCTAAGAAAGACAGCCTCTCACATCCCGTAGTCAAGTCGACTATTTGGTCGATGCGGGGGAGAGGAAAATGATCTTTCGGGCAGGCCCGATTGATATGTTTAAAGTCAATGCACATGCGAAGTGACTTGTCCTTCTTGGGGACCATGACAACATTGGCGAGCCACTCGGAGTGGTAAATCTCTCGGATAAACTCTGCTGCTAAGAGCCGATCCACCTCTTCGCCAATGGCCTTCCTTTTCTGGATGGTGAACCGTCACAGATGTTCCTTGACAGGTTTTTCCTTTGAATCAACTCGTAGACGGTGCTCAGCCAGCCCCCTGGGTACACCTGGCATGTCAGAAGGTTTCCATGCAAAGATGTCCCAGTTCTCACGGAGGAACTGGATGAGCGCTTCTTCCTATTTGGGGTCGAGTGTTGTGGAGATATTAGTCGGAGAAGCGTTGGGGTCGGTCGGGTGGATGTGAACTGGCTTTGTCTCACTGGACGACTAAAACGCTGATTCCGTAGCGGGCTTCTTGGCTCGCAACATATCACTCGGGTCTGCATTTCTCTGGTGTTCCTGCCACTCTTCTGCCACCATCTGAGCATCGGCGATCTTTGAGCCTTTCTGAAAGCACTCTTCCGCCTTCTTCCGATTACCAGTAACAATGATCACACCTTTGGGACCGGGCATCTTTAATTTGAGGTACACGTAGCATGGTCGAGCCATAAAATGTGCATAAGCTGGCCTGCCTAAAATAGCATGATAGGCACTTTGGAAATCCACAACCTCAAATGTCAACTTTTCTTTTGCGGAAATTTTTGGAATCACCAAGAACCACATCAAGAGCAATCTGGCCGAGTGACGCGGCCTTCTTGCCAGGAATGACTCCATAGAAACTCATGTTGCTTGTGCTGAGTCTGGACATCGGAATGCCCATCCCTTTCAGTGTCTCTGCATATAGTATATTCAAACTACTGCCGCCATCCATCAAAACTTTAGTCAGTCAAGTGCCTTCGACGACTGGGTCGACCACCAGAGCTTGCCTCCAAGGGGTGGCTATGTGCGTCGGGTGATCAGACTGGTCGAATGTGATGGCCGTCTGAGACCACTTCAGATAATTGGGTGTCGTCGGAGCAACCATATTCACCTCTCGGTTTATAACTTTCAGTCGACTTTTGCTCTCAATGTCAGCAAAAATCACCAGAGTGGAATTGACCTGAGGATATTCCTCGTCACTATCCCCCTTGTCCTCAACTTTGTCTGACTCCTTTTCCTTATCTTTGGAATGTTTCCCTTGGAACTGATGTATCAAGAGTCGACACTGTCGAGTGGTATGCTTCGGGTAAATGAAATTACCCTCTTCATCTTTCTTCGTGTGGATGTGGCACGGCAAATCCATCACGTCATTCCCTTCTTTATCCTTCACTTTCTTGGGGTTCCAAGGCCCTTTGGGCTTCCCTTTGAACTTTCCTTGAGTCACGGCCAAGGCTTCTCCAGGAGCAGCTGGCTCGGTTTTCCGCTTCTGCTTCCGACTGGAGTTTCCTCCTCCGGTTTCGTGGGCGACTGACTTGTGCTTGCCACTCCGGAGCTGATCCTCTTCTTCACCATTGGCATATTTGGTGGCTATCTCCATCATTCGACTCAGAGACATGTCTCAGGTTTGACCGAATTTCAGGTTCAGCTCTTTGTACTTAACGCCTTCCTTGAAGGCACAGACTGCCTGGTGATCAGATACATTCTCTACCGTGTGATGCAATGTGATCCATCTCTGGATGTAATCTCTCAAAGTCTCATTTGGCTTCTGCACACAAGTTTGCAGCTCTGTCAGCCCTGCTGGTCGCTTGCAAGTTCCTTCAAACGTTCTGACAAACACTTGGGAAAGATCTTTCGAAGTGTAAATGCTGCGGGGTGCTAACTTATTCAGCCACGCTCTGGCCGAGCCCTCCAACATAAGAGGCAGATGCTTCATGGCCACCTCATCATTGCCGCCGCCGATCTGAACAGCCACTCGGTAGTCCTCAAGCCAAGTATCAGGCTTGGAATCACCAGTGAACTTGCTAACTCCAGTCGCCAACCTAAAGTTGGGAGGAATCACCGCAGCCCTGATGGCTCTACTGAAGCACTCTGGTCCTGAGACGTGCACTCTGCTGCTGGTGGGTACATCTCTGTCATTACCCTCTTGGTGAGCTCTGTTCCTGTCGACCAGACCTTGAACAATAATGGATCTCGCATCAAAGCCTGGTTCCCTGGGGTCGACTAGAATTCTTCGCCCAACACTGTGCTGGCGTCTATCATCCTGCTGTTGAGGCACGTACGATCCACCCCTTGGGGGAGGGGTGGGCACTCGACGCCGATCATCGCGATTGAATCGGTGATCATACTGCTCATGGTTCTTGTACTGGTCGTGCCGGTCTCCACACCCCTCACGCCTCGGGGGCGATCTGGAGCTGTGAGCTGACTGAACTATATTTGCGGCTACAGATCAGATGTGAATCCTGTTCCACGACTGCGATACAACTGAATTTTGATCTCCTGCTGCCCGGAGCAAATCTTTGATCTGCATCAAACCTCTGCCAGCCTCTGACTGGGAAGGCTGGATTGACTCTGCTATACGGGCTACAGCTGCTAAATTCTAAATTGGAGTTCGATATACCTGAGTCGATGGTGGGAAGAGCTGACGTCAACTAGAGTCCGGAACCCGTTGCCGCGCACGCTCGTCGAGTGCTTGCTGAAGGTTCTCCAGTCGAGTGCGCTCAGCCAAGTTGGCCAAACGCGCGTCCTCTAAGGCGCGAGCCTCAGGGGTTTCTCCAATGATAGGAGTGTGAAGTGCATCCATGTTCCGGCGGCGAAGCTCTTCCCTCTTGTAGCGAAGTGAGGGGCTCGGGGTGATACTCCTCTTGGGAACGCGACGGGTCGCCTCCGCCGTCGTCGGGAAAACCAGGAGGACCGCGTGGTCCATCGACCATCAGAACCTCCGCCACTGGATCACTGCTGTCGCACTCGGATGCAGTCTCTGCGGAGCATGTCGATAGGTCGAACAGGCCGTAGAGAGATTCGTCGGGCTCGATTGCCGCGACTTGGGGGGTGGCCGACTGGCGGGCCACCGCGTGTCTCACCCACCGCTGAAGCCTCGACCGACCGGAGCGCTTGCGCCGGTGGGAAGCAGGGAGGGAGGATGACACAATGACCGACCGATACTGGGTCGACGGTTGCCGCAGGAGGACGCCGTGGACGCACGCGCGATAGTGCGTCGCTCCGTGGACTAGGAGCGCGGCGATGTCGAGCGGAGCCTCCTGAAGCCAAGCAGAGTCGTCGGCGATGAACATGAGCATGCCGAGACGGATCTCGCAACCCTCGACCAAAACTCCGCCTAAAACCATGACGAAGGAGATCAGAAAAATTGCAACTTCTCCAATAAGTCGCTAAGACACCTGCCCCACGGTGGGCGCCAACTGTCGTGGTTCTAAGTCTGACAGTAGTGTAGGGGGGTACTAATGGAGAGGCAAGATCCTAGATATGGAGTAGTTGTACATGCAAGAGTTTTACGAGTTCATGCCCTTCTCGGAGGAAGTAACAGCCCTACGTCTCGGTGCCCGGAGGCGGTCGACTGGATTATATGCGTGTGACTTACAGGGGTGTGAACCCTTTTCACCGAGGAGGGGGGGGGGGTGGCTTATATAGAGTTCGCCAGACCCCTCCAGCCCTCAGTTATGCAGGGTTTAAAGTACATTAAGACAGGGGGTTACTGGTAACGCCCACATAAAGTGCTATGAAGACCATTAAGGCTACTTAATGATAGACCGTTACCCGCAGAGTGACTTTAGATCTCCTGGCCGTCGAGTGATTGGCTTCATGGTCGAGTGATTAACTTCATGGTCGAGTGTCTTTGAGTTCGTCGAGTGGAACACCTCTAGGTCGACTGACAGGTGGTTTCTTCTAGAGATGTCCTTGGGTAGGGTAGTTTGGACAGGTCCATGACCCTACCCTAGGTACATAGCTCCATCAGCTGTCTCTAATGCATAACCCCAAAATGATAGTGGTAAATCAGTAAGAGACATCATAGATTGCACAATATCCAATAAAGTACGGTTACGATGTTCAGACACAGCATAACGTTGTGGTGTTCCAGGTGGCGTGAACTGTGAAACTATTCCACATTGTTTTATATGAAGGCCAAACTCGTAACTCAAATATTCTCCTCCACGATCAGAACGTAGAAACTTTATTTTCTTGTTACGATGATTCTCCACTTCACTCTGAAATTCTTTGAACTTTTCAAATGTTTCAGACTTATGTTTCATTAAGTAGATATACTCATATCTGCTCAAATCATCTTGTGAAGGTCACAAAATAACGATACCCGCCACGAGCATCAACACTCATTGGACCGCATACATCGGTATGTATTATTTCCAACAAGTCAGTAGCTTGTTCCATTGTTCCGAAGAACGGAGTTTTAGTCATCTTGCCCATAAGGCACAGTTTCGCAAGCATCAAATGATTCATAACCAGGTGATTCCAAAAATCCATATTTTATGGAGTTTCTTCATGTGCTTTACACCGATATGACCCAAACGGCAGTGCCACAAATATGTTGCATTATCATTATCAACTTTGCTTTTTGGCATCAATATTATGAATGTGTGTATCACTACGATCGAGATCCAATAAACTATTTTCATTGGGCGTATGACCATTGAAGGTTTTATTCATGTAAACAGAACAACAATTATTCTCTGACTTTAAATGAATAAATGTATTGCAATAAACATGATCAAATCATATTCATGCTCAACGCAAACGCCAAATAACATTTATTTTGGTTTAACACTAATCCCGAAAGTATAGGGAGTGTGCGATGATGATCATATCAATCTTGGATCCACTTCCAACACACATCGTCACTTCACCCTCAACTAGTCTTTGTTTATTCTGTAACTCCTGTTTCGAGTTACTAATTTTTAGCAAACGAACAAGTATCAAATACTCAGGGGCTACTATAAACACTAGTAAGGTACACATCAATAACCTGTATATCAAATATACCCTTGTTCACTTTGCCATCCTTCTTATCCACCAAATATTCAGGGCATTTCCGCTTCCAGTGATCATTTCCTTTGCAGTGTAAGCACTCAGTTTCAGGCTTTGGTCCAGCTTTGGGCTTTTCACGGGAGTGACAACTTGCTTGCCATTCTACTTGAAGTTCCCTTTCTTTTCCTTTGCCCTTTTCTTGAAACTAGTGGTCTTTTCAATCATCAACACTTGATGCTCTTTTCTTGATTTCTACCTTCGTCGATTTCAGCATCACGAATAGCTTGGGAATCATTTTCGTCATCCCTTGCATTACAGTTCATCACGAAGTTCCAATAACTTGGTGATGGTGACTAGAGAACTCTGCCAATCACTATCTTATCTGGAAGATTAACTCCCGCTTGATTCAAGCGATTGTAGTACTCAGACAATCTAAGTACTTGCTCACTAGTTGAGCAATTCTCCTCCATCTTTTATAGGCGAAGTATTTGTCAGAGGTCTCATACCTCTTGACACGGGCATGAGTCTAAAATATCAATTTAATGTCATAGAACATCTCATATGTTCCATGACGTTTCAAAAATGTTTTTGTAGTCCCGATTCTAAGCCATACAGCATAGTGCACAAAACTATCAAGTAGTCATCATATTGAGCTAGCCAAACGTTCATAACGTCTGCATCTGCTCCTGCAATAGGTCTATCACCTAGTGGTGCATAAAGGACATAATTTTTCTGTGCAGCAATGAGGATAAACCTCAGATCATGGACCAAATCTGCATCATTGCTACTAACATTTTTCAACTTAGTTTTCTCTAGGAACACATATAAAAACGTAGGGAAGCAAAAACATAGGGAAGCAACAACGCGAGCCATGGATCTACAACATAATTTGCAAAATACTACCAGGACTAAGTTCATGATAAATTAAAGTTCAGTTAATCATATTACTTAAGAACTCCCACTTAGACAGACATCTCTCTAGTCATCTAAGTGATCACGTGATCCAAATTAACTAAACCATGTCTGATCATCACGTGAGATGGAGTAGTTTTCAATGGTGAACATCACTATGTTGATCATATCTACTATATGATTCACGTTCGACCTTTCGGTCTCCGTGTTCCGAGGCCATATCTGTATAGGCTAGGCTCGTCAAGTTTAACCTGAGTATTCCGCGTGTGCAATTGTTTTGCACCCGTTGTATTTGAACGTAGAGCCTATCACACCCGATCATCACGTGGTGTCTCAGCACGAAGAACTTTCGCAACGGTGCATACTCAGGGAGAACACTTCTTGATAATTAGTGAGAGATCATCTTAAAATGCTACCGTCAAACAAAACAGAATAAGATGTATAACAGATAAACATCATATGCAATCAAAATATGTGACATGATATGGGCATGATCATCTTGCGCCTTTGATCTCCATCTCCAAAGTACTTTCATGATCTCTATCGTCACCGGCACGACACCATGATCTTCATCATCTTGATCTATATCAATGTGTCGTCACATGGTCGTCTCACCAACTATTGCTCTTGCAACTATTGCTATCGCATAGCGATAAAGTAAAGCAATTATTTGGCACTTGCATCTTATGCAACAAAGAGACAACCATAGGGCTTCTGCCAGCTGCCGATAACTTCAACAAAACATGATCATCTCATACAACAACTTATATCTCATCACGTCTTGACCATATCACATCACAACATGCCCTGCAAAAACAAGTTAGACGTCCTCTACTCTGTTGTAGCAAATTTTACGTGGCTGCTACGGGCTGAGCAAGAACCGTTCTGACCTACGCATCAAAACCACAACGATAATTTGTCAAGTTAGTGCTGTTTAACCTTCGCAAGGACTAGGCGTAGCCACACTCGGTTCAACTAAAGTTGGAGAAACAGACACCCACCAACCACCTGTGTGCAAAGCACGTCGGTAGAACCAGTCTCAGGTAAGCGTACGCGTAATGTCGGTCCGGGCCGCTTCATCCAACAATACCGCCGAACCAAAGTATGACATGCTGGTAAGCAGTATGACTTGTATCGCCCACAACTCACTTTTGTTCTACTCGTGCATATAACATCAACGCATAAAACCTAGGCTCGGATGCCACTGTTGGGGAACGTAGTAATTTCAAAAATTTACCTACGCACACGCAAGATCATGGTGATGCATAGCAACGACAGGGGAGAGTGTGTCCACGTACCCTCGTAGACCGAAAGCGGAAGCGTTAGAACAACGCGGTTGATGTAGTCATACATCTTCATGGCCCGACCGATCAAGCACCGAACGCACGACACCTCCGAGTTCTTGCACACGTTCAGCTTGACGACGTCACTCGAACTCCGATCCAGCCGAGTGTCGAGGGAGAGTTCCGTCAGCACGACGGCGTGGTGATGATGATGATGTTGTACCGACGCAGGGCTTCGCCTAAGCACCGCTACGATATTATCGAGGTGGAATATGGTGGAGGGGGGCACCGCACACGGCTAAGAGATCCAAGGGATCAATTTTTGTTATGTCTAGAGGTGCCCCCCTGCCCCCGTATATAAAGGAGCAAGGGGGGAGGGGGCGGCCGGCCTAGGATGGGGCGCGCCAAGGGGAGTCCTACTCCCACCGGGAGTAGGACTCCCTCCTTCCTTGTTGGAGTAGGAGAAGGGGGGAAAGAGGGGGATAGGAGGAAGGAAAAAGGGGCTGCACCCCTTGTCCAATTCGGACCAGAGGGGGGCTGCGCACCTCCTTCCTTTCGGCCTCTCTCCTCTATTCCCATATGGCCCAATAAGGCCCATATACTCCCCGGCGAATTCCCGTAACTCTCCGGTACTCCGAAAAATACCCGAATCATTCGGAACCTTTCCGAAGTCCGAATATAGTCGTCCAATATATCAATCTTTATGTCTCGACCATTTAGAGACTCGTCGTCATGTCCCCGATCTCATCTGGGACTCCGAACTCCTTCGGTAAATCAAAACACATAAACTCATAATATAACTGTCATCGAAACTTTAAGCGTGCGGACCCTACGAGTTCGAGAACAATGTAGACATGACCGAAACACGTTTCCGGTCAATAACCAATAGCGGAACCTGGATGCTCATATTGGCTCCCACATATTCTACGAAGATCTTTATCGGTCAAACCGCATAACAACATACGTTGTTCCCTTTGTCATCGGTATGTTACTTGCCCGAGATTCGATCTTCAGTATCTCAATACCTAGTTCAATCTCGTTGCTGGCAAGTCTCTTTACTCGTTCCGTAATACATCATCCCGCAACTAACTAATTAGTTGCAATGCTTGCAAGGCTTATAGTGATGTGCATTACCGAGTGGGCCCAGAGATACCTCTCCGACAATCGGAGTGACAAATCATAATCTCGAAATACGCCAACCCAATGAGTACCTTTGGAGACACCTGTAGAGCACCTTTATAATCACCCAGTTACGTTGTGAAATTTGGTAGCACACAAAGTGTTCCTCTGGTAAACGGGAGTTGCATAATCTCATAGTCACAGGAACATGTATAAGTCATGAAGAAAGCAGTAGCAACAAACTAAATGATCAAGTGCTAAGCTACCGGATTGGGTCAAGTCAATCACATCATTCTCCTAATGATGTGATCCCGTTAATCAAATGACAACTCTTTTGTCCATGGCTAGGAAACATAACCATCTTTGATAAACGAGCTAGTCAAGTAGAGGCATACTAGTGACACTATGTTTGTCTATGTATTCACACATGTATTATGTTCCAGTTAATACAATTCTAGCATGAATAATAAACATTTATCATGATATAAGGAAATAAATAATAACTTTATTATTGCCTCTAGGGCATACTTCCTTCAAAAAACTTAATTCATCACAACAAGATAGAGAGGGGAAAACACCATATGATTCGACTATATTAACAAAGCTTCTGATACATCAAGATCATGCCATTAAGAACACTAGAGAGAGAGATTAAACACATAGCTACTAGTACAAACCCTCAGCCCCGAGGGTGGACTACTCCCTCCTCATCGTGGTGGCCGCCGGGATGATGAAGATGGCCACCGGTGATGATTCCCCCCTCCGACAAGGTGCCAGAACGGGGTCTAGATTTGATCTCATGGATACAGAGGCCTTGCGACGGTGGAACTTCTGATCTAGGGCTACCCCAAAGGATTTTGGAATATTTGGGAATTTATAGTGCAAAGAGGGGCCGCGGGAGGCCACCGAGGTGGGCATATCACACCTGGGCGCGCCAGGGGGCCCTGGCGCGCCCTGGTGGGTTTTGCCCCCCTCGGGGCACCCCCCAGGTGCGACTCAGGCTCATTGGGTTCCTTCTGGTCTAGAAAAAATCTCCAAAAAGTTACGCGGTGTTTGGACTCCGTTTGATATTGATTTCCTGCGATGTAAAAACCAAGCAAAAAATAGCAACTGGCACTGGGCACTGGGTCAATAGGTTAGTCCCAAAAAATGATATAAAGTTGCTATAAAATGATTGTAGAACACCCAAGAATGATAAAATAACAGCACAAATACTTCATAAATTATAGATACGTTGGATACGTATCAGCACCCCCAACCTTATTCCTACTCGTCCTCGAGTAGGTAAATGATAAAAGAAATAATTTATGAAGTGCGAATGCTAGCAAAGGGCATAAGTTTGATCAATGATAATTTCAATCACTTTTTCTAGCATCATAACATCAATTCTTTCTTATAAAACTTCTCATGTTATAGTAGCAACCAATTCACATGTTAAGGTTCAAACAATGAACTCTCTTGAAACTAAACAACCTATGTTCTCAGTCACCAAGCAATTGCAATTCAACTTATTCAACAGAGTCTAAGTAAGAGCTCCACATACTCAATCATCTTATAGTCTTCTATGATTGCTAACACTCACCGCATACACATGAGAAAAACGTTTCAACCGAACACATAGAAAGATAGGGGCGTATAATTTTGCCTCAGCGTATTCACCTTTCAATGAAGTCAACAATAATAACTCATGCTACCCATATTCAACTGGAAATATGTGCCTAGATCTTTCATCACCACATGATGCTTTCCAAAGGAGAAAAATAAAAATGAATAGAGAGAAAAACTTTGACTCTTTGCATAAAAGTAAATACTGAAAAGTAAAAGATAGGCCCTTCGCAGAGGGAAGCAGAGGTTGCCATGCACTTATTTGTTTGTACGATCAGCCCCTTAGTGCAAAAGAACGTCACATTATATTGCCCCTTATGATAGCAACCTTTATTATGTAGTATGTCACTTTTATCCTTTGCCATCACAAGTACGTACAACGCTCAGTTTTTCTCTTACACTAAATGATCTAACACTTTTAGAAGCAATTTTTATTGCCTTTTTGCACCGATGACAACTTACTTGAAGAATCTTGCTCAATCCTTAGGTAGGTATGGTGGACTATTGAAAATAGGATTTGGGTTTAACGGTTTTTGGATGCACAAGTAGTATCTCTGCTTGGTGCGGAATTTTTGGCTAGCAAAGATGGGGGGCAAGCACCACATGTTGAAGGATCTATGACAACATAACTTCTATGTGAATATGAGCAAATATAAATAATCATTATGTTGTCTTCCTTGAACAACATCAACAATTTTAGCATATAATATTTTGATAGGGGCTCACAATCACAAAAGATTTCCAGGATAGTATATTTGCATGTGAAGGTTCTCTTCCTTATACTAATTATTAGTGAATTGCTTGTATGACCAATATTGTGATTGTCAAGCCTCAAAAGATTTCACTTTCTAAACCCAATGTGAAGCTACCACTAGGCATGATATGATTTCAACTTCATGACATTCAATTTATTCAACAATTTACTCATAGGATATTAGTGAAGCACAAGAGTAAATGACAAACTACTCCAAAAAGATATAAGTGAAGATCATGCGAGTAGTTAAGTAAATAGGTAGCTATTTGAGGACTCTCTCTTATTCAAAAACTTTCAGATCTAAGTATTTTATTAAAATAGCAAGCAAAATGAGAATAAAATGACATTTCAAGAGTAGCACAACTCATGTAAAGAAGCAAAAACTCAGGCTCAACCGATACTAACCGATAATTGTTGAAGAAGAAAGAGGGGATGCCATCCGGGGCATCCCCAAGCTTAGTGAAAGATCGAGGATGTCGCCTAGAGGGAGGGGGGTGAATAGGCACTTTAAAATAATTACGGTTTAGGCTTGAACAAATGCGGAATAAACCTAGCGGTTAATTTGTCAAGCATAAAATCTAGAACAACTAGGCTCACCTATGTGCACCAACAACTTATGCTAATCAAGATAAGCAACTATGTGATAGCAAGATATATGACAAAGAACAATATGGCTATCACTAAGTAAAGTGCATAAGTAAAGTGCTCGGGTAAGAGATAACCGAGGCACGCGGAGACGGTGATGTATCCCGAAGTTCACACCCTTGCGGATGCTAATCTCCGTTTGGAGCGGTGTGGAGGCACAATTCTCCCCAAGAAGCCACTAGGGCCACCGTAATCTCCTCACGCCCTCGCACAATGCAAGATGCCGTGATTCCACTAAGGGACCCTTGAGGGCGGTCACCGAACCGTATAAATGGCAACCCTTGGGGGCGGTCACCGAACCAGTACACTTTGGCAACCTCTTGGGGCAGTCAC
Organism: Triticum dicoccoides; assembly: GCF_002162155.2. Taxonomy (NCBI): domain Eukaryota; kingdom Viridiplantae; phylum Streptophyta; class Magnoliopsida; order Poales; family Poaceae; genus Triticum; species Triticum dicoccoides. The sequence goes on from NC_041387.1 coordinate 555,353,662, forward strand.
CGGTACCCGTCAAATTGCTCGGGGCAATTGACGGTGTCCTGGACTAGGGGGTACTCACCACGTCGTCTCCCGATCAGTTAGATTGGGACGAGGACCCCCATGGCCGTATACTCATGGGCCAGTTCGGACAGCTGCCACATACAAGGAAGATTCCACAAGACTTGGTGATCAAGACAAGGACTCCTCCCCCACCGGCGTATTCGGCTAGGACTCTTGTTACCCTAGGCCTATGGTACATTATATAAACCGAGGCCAGGCTAGTCGATAGATTATGACATTACTCATCATACCTCTAGGGTTTTAGACCACAACATATGATCTCGGGGTAGATCAACTCTTGTAACCCCTATACTCATTATAGTCAATCAAGCAACATGTAGGGTATTATCTCATCAAGAGAGCCCGACGCTGGGTAAAATCCCGTGTTCATATTACCATCAATCCTAAGACACACAGCTTGGGACCCCCTACCCGAGATCCGCCAGATTTGACACCGACATTGGTGCTTTCATTGAGAGTTCCGCTGTGTGATCGGCGAAAGGATCAATGGCTCGACTGCAGGTCAACTGCGACGTCGGTTTCTTCGTCACCAGCTCGACTGGTCACCTTGGCTTGACCGAGGATTGCGCCCTACCTCCGATCATCATGTTCGGATGAGGGCCTTCATCAACATCAACTCCAATCTCTATCAAGATCATGGAGGAGTCACCCATGGAGCTCGGGGGCTCAACATCAACATTGCCCTCGGGCGACCGTGCTATCTTTCTGGACATCAAACTTGTATCTGCCGCCACTGCCTCATCGAGTGTTGCCTAAACGATTGCTTTGGTGGAATTATGCGAAATTAAGTCCACAACAACCCTGCAAAAATTTTGTTGAGTTCTGATGGAGGAATCTCCGGCAACCTCCGATATACCGGAGCCCTGTTGAATCTGGACAAGAATCCGGATGAGTTTGGAGTGGGGTGTCTAGCATCTAGCTCGGACGTCCTTTGGAAGATCGAACCATTGATCCGCTGCGGAATTCTTATATCTACCACCTGCCAAAAATTCAGCTCGATCCGACCGTCCGAACTCCGGGAACCTTCTGATTAGTGCATCACTTTTTGAATATGTTTTCTGCGCGAGAACGAATCCAACCCAAGTTCATCTTCTTTACGAACGGGATTTCGGACATCCTTTTTGAAGGACGTTTTCGTATGGGGTATTGTGTTTTATTGTCAAACACATATCATTAATATTAAAAGTATTTTTACAATACGATTTTCACAATCGCGTTGGTGTCAAACTGGCCCGACAACATCACTCCACGGCGGCCGACCTGCGCTAGACACGTCGTCGCTTTGTTGAGCCGAGCTCAACTTCTTCGGATCATCATCTCGGCCAGCCGAACAACAGTTCGGCATCGCGAAGGATAAATTGTCACCAACATCGCCACCCACCGATTACACGTAGCGGGCACACCGGCATCGCCGCATGGTCACTTCATCAAGCCAGCATTGATCACGTCACAAGCTACGACATGCATCGGCATGGCCAAACTGTTGCTTCATCGAGCCAATGTCCATCACGCCGAACTACTTCAACACCTCGGCTGACACATCTCCTCACCGACCTGCTCCGTCTCCTCGCATGTACTGGGGGCTTCGTCATCCCTTCATCAACTTACTCCAGAGACTTCGGCGTCACCAGCCGACCAGCTTCATCACATTAGCTGGACCACGGGCTTCGCCGTGGCGAGCCAACCTTTGCCAGGATCGCCGTGCCATCACTTCATCACCCATCAGGCAATGGGTGTGCGGATTGAGTCCCAATTTTGGGAGTAACCTTTCTTTGAACCGCTACAACAAATAAACTAGGTGCTATTAATCCTAGCAATTTTCGCTCGTTTGGGTTCATTTTTCCCAAGGAATTATTACTCTGCTTTGCTCCATCATCTGTACACACGTCTATCAATTAGTGGCCGCATTAGAGATTATTGCGTGGTGGTTCGGTCAGTTTCCGTGCATAGTTCGGCGAACGCTGTATCCGGAACTCGGACTGACCTGCAAATTCGGGCTTTATCATGCCTTCATTGCGTCACGCCGACACCCTGCATCGACATTGACCTCGACGCTCATGCCATGTCTCTTTCATTATTTCCTTCACTTGTGTTAAATAAGTAGAAGAATTTTTATTATATATATATATATATATTATTATTATCTTTATTTGTCATTACTTTTGGTTTGCACTATTTTTTCTGTGCAGCCAATCGACTCAGACTGAGCCGTGCTGTCGCCTCGTAGACCGAATTGTTTTTTCGCCTTGGCGCGCCGAACTGCTCCATTATCGTGGCTGGACTGGGGGCTTCATCTTCTCGGAGTGCCGGACTCTCTGCTCGGCCACCTTGGGACCAGCCTAGGGACTGGAACCCTGTCCCACATCAAGCTCGGACCGCGTCATCAATGCCGAACATATCAACCAGCTAAGTTGCTTTCATGCTAAAAAACTTTCAGTCTTAAATTTTGTTCGGTTTGAAAAGCATTATACCTTTTTGGCAAAAAGTGTCTTGTGAAAAACTTACCTGTCCAAACTTTGTTTGTGACACACAAATTCAAATACCCCGTTTACTTGGGGGCTCCCTTGCTGGAGTTTTTCCTCTTGCATATGATTATACTTGTACGACATCATTCCTTGTTCGTGTATTACGCCACAATATGCACCATATTGACCTAAGTGATTTGCAAGCTGGGTGGCCTGGCTCCTGTGCTTACCCCTACGTTCCCGATTGTTCGGCTAGGGAGTAAAGGGAGCACCTCTGCGATTGTCATGACCGGTTCTTCCGAGCTCTGACCTCAGACTGGGTGAAGCCGAAAGCTAGCGTTCTTATTGTTTTCAATCATGGTCGGCACACAACGGAACTCATGAGTACAAAAAATCTATTGCACAAGTCTCATAATGACAATGAGCACCGAAGAAAGGTATCAGTGGGGGTACCATTTTCTTCAGAGATGCTTCTTACACTTTGTTAGTAATATAGCATAAGTTCCCTGAGCGCGCTTTGTCTGTTACAGCCATATGGCCTGATTGCCTGGTTATCGGAAACACCGTCGATATTCTTTACAGGTGGATTACATAACACTTTTCGGTCCTCGACCAAAGAGGGAGAAGCCGACGGTCGGTTAAGACACGTATAAAGTTCGGGTAAACATATATTATAATAAGTGTTCTTCTTCTTAGTCGTTGCAAGGTCTTTTTCTATCACTCCTTTTTCCGACGCAAGTGTGTGGTCAATAGCCCGATTTCCCTCTCATCCACCTTCGAGATAGGAGGTTGAAGCCGTAGGCTAACCCGCTTGAAGTCTTAAGATAGGATGTGTCATGTTAAAGCACGACAGAAGCACAATTTTTTCTCTAAGACCAATTTTCTGATTGGCACCGAACAATTAATCTAGTTCGGACATCGAGTTTTTACTAACATTTTGTAGTTTTTTAATCCTATGGCACTTTTCAACTATTTGTGTGTTTTCCGCATAAGTCTCGCAGTGCAACGCCGGACACCTTTAGAGATTCGGCAAAAATTCTCGGATATTGCTATATATGCATCGGTTTCAAATTGTGTCTTCGGTCGATAGTTGGGTTGCCCGGCTCCTGTGCTTGCCTCCTACATTCCGCTTTGTTCGGTTAGGTGTGCAAAAGGAGAACCACTGCGATTGTCACATCCCTAGTCTGGTATGACTTGGACTAGCTGGTCATTTGTGCATCATGTTTAAATTTCATTTAAATTTGAAATGAGGATTGGTGGAACCCTCAGAATCATTTTTGAAAATGACCCAAATAAAAATTTCTCCAAAAGGGTCCAAGAAAATGCTCATGATGCCCTCTAAAAATATTGGACAGAGATAAAAACCAAAACAATATTTGTAGGAGCTCATGGACATTTATTTTGGCCATTTGGATTAATTCGATAAATATTTGCATTGGAAATATATTTCTATATATATGAAATATGGTCCAAAAATTATGCCAATTATACAAGAGCTCTGGAATAATACCATTAGCCCCTACAAAAATTGGCATAATAAAATTAAATGATTTGATATATTTATTAAATCAAACAAATGTCAGAAAAAAATAGAAAACAGAAATAAAAGGAAGGAGGACTTACCTGGGCCTCCCCTCCCCTGTGCGGCCCAGCTGGCCGGCCCAGCCGACTGGCTAGCGCCAGTCGTCCTCCACCTCCCGCCAGGAGGCCAGAGGCGTGTGGCCGGCGCGTGCGCACCGCCGTGCCGCCACGGCACCTGCCTGCCTGTCCTCCCCTCGACGCCTGGACGTCCGGAACGTCGCCACGCGCTGCCCCGCACCGTTCTCACTCTCCCTCGCCCTCCTCTTCTTCCCCTGCTCTCTCTCCCTCTCACCCGAGAACCACCGCCGCCGCCGACGGGCATCTCCGTAGCCACCGGTCTCCCCTCACCTCCCCGACACGCCCAGGAGCTCCGCTTCGTCGCCAGCTACCTCCTCGCCGAGCCAAGCAAGCCGGAGTGCCCCGAGGAGCCACCATCGCCATCGTCTTCCTCCTCGGGCTCCGCCGTCCGCCGCCGTCGATTCGCCGTCACCAGGCCTTCCCCGACCCCGCTGTGCTGCTCTGCGTGATCGCGGTGAGCTCTGCCGCCATTCCCCTCTCTTCTCCCTCCCGTTCCCGTGCCGTAGCGCCGCTCCCCACCACGGCCGAAGCCCCTCGCCGCCGTCCACGTCGCCGCCGCCGTCTCGGCCCGCCTCCGCCCAAACCAAGCCTCCCTCCGCGTTCCTGGTGCCACGAGGGTGCCGCCGGGCCCCTCAGGTGGCCTCCCCGTGCCCCGCAGCCCGATCCCGCTCGCGCCCGAACCCCGGCCGCCGCCGCGAGCCTTGCTCCGGCGAGCTCCGGCCGTCCCCGCTCCTCCCACCTGTCCCACCAGATGCGCGAGAGCCCGGGCTACGCCCCGGTGCTCTCAGACGCCGTCCCCGTGGCCTGTGGCGCGGACTCCGCCGCGTCCAGAGGTCGCCGGCGACGAGCCCCCGTCGCCTGAGCCCTGCCAGGTGGGGCCGGCCCGTCAGGTGATTAGCTTAGTGCTAATCACCGTTGACTAACCCCCCCCCCTGACGCTGACCAGTGGGCCCGACCCCCCTTAACCTTTTTATTAAATTAAATTAACCCTGTTAACCCCCCCTGTCACTGACGTGTGGGTCCCACACGTCAGGTTTGACCTGGACAGCCGCGTTGACCCGCTGACGTCGTGCTGACGTCATGCTGGCGCAGTATATAAATTCTGGATTTAATTAAATCAGGAAAATTCCAGAAATTGATTTAAACTTCAAAAATTCATAGAAATTCAACCGTAGCTCAGATTGAAATAATTTATATATGAAAAATTATCAGAAAAATGCCATCTTTCCATCTGTACTAGTTTCATGCATGAAAAACAAACTTATACATGCTGAATATGGGAAAACACATTATGGCATATATAAGAGACTTAATTTAGAAATGCATTTGAACCTTTGGTTCAAATGGACTTCAAACCAAGTGAACACTAGTTGCATTAGCTCAACAGCATCACATCTACACGCCATGTTCATGCATCATATTGTTGCATATGATTGTGTTTTGATTGCCGGCACCGTTCCTTCTCGATAGGTCCTGCTCCGGAGACGTTCCAGAGTACCTGTCTGTGAAGCAGTGCCTCCCTTGTTGATTTACCAGGCAAGCAAACCCCCTTGTTCATCTCGATAAAACCCTACTCTCTCGCTCCTGCTCTCAGTTATTGCATTAGGACAACAACGATTCATCTGCTACTTTGTGCTGCGGTAGTTGAACCCCTTCCTCTGCATGACCTGTCATTGCCACAGTAAATAGTTGAAACCCACTAGCATGTGTAGGACTTGATTGCAGCCACTGATGTGTTCCTACCATGCTATGCCTGCTATTGCTTAGAGTTGTGTCAGGTCTGATTCATTGGGAATGAATTGGAGTGTCACGATATGTTCTGATGCCGAGAGTGAAGTGTGTGAACACGTTTTGGTAAAGGTAGCGGTGAGAGGCCATGTAGGAGTACATGGTGGGTTGTCTCACTGGAACCGTCCTTAAGCCCTGAGTTCTGTGTATGTTGTCCAATGACTCGATACTACCACACATTGGGCTCCGGGCGCTCCAAGCCCTCTCGACTTATTAACCAACTTGATCTCTGTCCAGGAGTCGCAACTAGTTTCTGGTGTTTGTAGGTAGTGCTATTTTTCTACCAAGTGGCACCCGGCAGGGTGGGCTTGGGACAGACTAGGCACACGTGGCCCGGTGTACCGAGTGGCACCCGGTTGGTGGGCTCGGGAACCCTGTACACATTGTTTGGGGCCGTAAGCGACACCCCGGCCGGATCTCCTTGCGGATGGAACCCGAATAGGCGATAAACCTGGACTAGAGTCTTGTGTGGTTAGTCAGGTCGTGGCCGACACCCTCGCCAGGCTTCCGGTTGAAGGTTGCCGAGATACATGTCGTGTACATGGCGGTAAGTGGCGAGAGCGTGTGTGAAGAAGTACACCCCTGCAGGGTTAACATGATCTATTCGAATAGCCGGGTCCGCGGTTATGGACTTCTTGGATGCTTACATGGTACATAGACAACTTGAAGTGGATACCCTAAAATGCTCAAGACATGTGTGAGTGCTATGGATGGCCTTCTCGTAGGGAGACGGGGACGAATCCATAGTAGTGTATTGTGTGGTGATTAGTGGACTCGTGTTCGTTGTTTCACCTCCAGAGTTTCTGGTAGTCGTAGAACAGGATAGCCACAGAGTCAAAGCTGGCTTGCTGCAACCAAACCCCACATTACCTCTTGATACAAATGCATGTATGATAGGATCTGATGTAAGTCTTGCTGAGTACCTTTGTACTCATGTTGCTTTATTTATGTTTTTGCAGCGGAGACTTCGGTCTTACTAGTGTTCCCATGGACTCCGACTAGTAGCTAGTACCTCAGCTACGATCTTGATCGGATGTTGTAGATAGTCAGGCTCTTCAGCCTTTTTCTTTTGTAGATGTCTGTACCCAGACATGTAATGCTTCCGCTTGTTGCTTGTATGCTCTGTATGATGGGTCTTATGACCCCTGTTTGCAATTTATGCTATGACGGCTCTTCTGAGCCTTTATCTATATGAGTTGTTGAGTTATGCTGTGATGCCATGTTGTACAACACATACTTGCATGTTATGCGTACGTGTAATGTGTATTGCTATGTGTGGGATCTGACTATCTAGTCGTTTATTCTTAGTAGCCTCTCTTACCGGGAAATGTCTCCTAGTGCTTCCACTGAGCCCTGGTAGCTTGCTACTGCTCCGGAACACTTAGGCAGGCCGGCATGTGTCCTTCTTCGATCCTGTGTCTGTCCCTTCGGGGAAATGTCACGCAATGAATACGGAGTCCTGCTAGCCCGCTACAGCCCGGTTCACCGGAGTCCTGTTAGCCCAGTGCTACAGCCTGGATTCACTCGCTGATGACCGACACGTTCGATGCTGGGTCATGGATGCCTGTCCCTGTAAGTTAGTGCCACTTTGGGTTTACGACTAGCCATGTCAGCCCGGGCTCTTTATCATATGGATGCTAGCGACACCATCATATACGTGTGCCAAAATGCGCAAACGGTCCCGGGCAAAGGTAAGGCGACACCCGTGGGGATACCATGCGTGAGGCCGCAAAGCGATATGAGGTGTTACATGCTAGATCGATGTGGCATCAAGTCGGGGTCCTGACAGCTTTGGTATCAGAGCCTGACTGCCTGGAGGATTACCAAGCCATACTGGTCGAAGTTGAGTCTAGAAATTCTTTAGTTATGTAAGGGAATTGATTGTGGGTTGGAACGTAAGGCTCTTTTACTCCTTATACCTCATGACCTTCTGATCTGAGTCCTCCTATCTTCCTCCGGGGTTAAGGAACTAGGCTTTCTCTTCCGTCTATCAGGATCACCTGTTACTACTCCGTAGTTCCATAGGACTGGTTGATCAGAGTCATACCCCAGTTTTGAGTATTTCCGGTGTAGTCTGGTTAGTACTATCTCAGTACCTTGAGTGATGATGATAAGTATGTTACTACCCCATTTTTAGTAGGATGTCTCATTCTGAGCATTTTACTGCCGTTATGCTGCCGGATTTTCCCTAGGAGTTCGAGTGATACTAATTCCTTGTCCTACATTCTACAGTCCTTAGTTGTTGCTGATTCCGTCCTTGATTCGTTTCTCAGGATGTCATCAGCCAAGCGAAGTTCCGTTGCTCGTAACCAGAATCACGGAGATGGTAGGGATGAGGATCCTCCCGACCAGCCTTCGTTGACAGAGTTCATGCTAGAGATGGAAAGTAACAAGCGTGAGTCCAACCACTTGTTGGCACGTATCGAGGAGAACACCGCACATCAGTCCAACAAGTCTGTGACCATTCGTGACTTCATTCGTTTGCACCCACCTACCTTTCATCATTCCATCGAGCCACTCGATGCAGATGACTGGCTCCGTAGCATCACTCATAAGCTGCGTTCTGCGAGCATAGCTGAAGATGACAAGGTCACTTATGCCACATACCACCTGGAAGGTCCTGCTAGTCTTTGGTGGCAGAACTATGAGACTATGCTTCCAGCTGGCCAGATTCCTACCTGGAAGGATTTCACTGAGGCTTTTCGCGAGCATCACATTCCCCAGGCCCTCATTGATCGCAAGAGAGAAGAGTTCTGTAGTTTCACCCAGAGTAAGATGGCTGTTGATGCTTATAGCAGAGAGTTCGAGAACCTTGCTCGCTATGCCACAGAAGAAGTGTCCACGGACGCCAAGAAGCAGGCTAGGTTCCGGAAGGGTCTCAACCCCAAGTTGCGTCGTGATCTCCACCTGCATCATTGTGATACATTCCAAGCCCTTGTGAACAAGGCCATCAATGCAGAGACAGCTCAACTCACTTACGAGGAGTCTCGTAAGCACACCCGTGATTTGGGATCTTCCTCTGGCTCTAGCTCCCAGAAACGCCGGATTTGGGTTCCAAACTCCGCTCTTCCTTCCGGTTATACACCGAGGTCATCTCATGTGGTGCCTCCTCCAGCTCAGTCGTATGTTCCACCCAGGCCTACTGGTAGACCGCTTGTCAGTGCGGGTCCCCGTCCAACCTCAGGGACTTGCTTCACATGCGGGAAGTCAGGACACTATGCACGTGACTGCTCTCAGACTAGTTATGCTCCACCCCAGCCCGAGAAGACTGTTGGCTGTATTAAGCGATCACGCAAGATGATCAGTGTCAAGTCAGTTTCCACTAAACGTGGACGTGTGCATCACGTCTCAGCTAAAGACGCTCATGATGATCCAGATGTCGTTCTTGGTACACTCCTTGTCAATTGTCACCCAACATCAGTTCTATTCGATACTGGAGCATCTCACTCCTTCATTTCTGAAGGCTATGCTCGTTTGCACGACATGTCATTTTGTGATATGCCAACTCCGCTTGAAATCCAAACCCCAGGGTCTAGATGGCAGACCACCAGAATCAGCCATGGTAATGAAATCCTTGTTGACAGACTTGTATTCCTTGCATCACTTGTAGCCCTCAAGTCTTCAGATATTAACATCATCTTGGGTATGGACTGGATGACAGCTCATCATGCCAAGATTGATTGTTACACAAGATCTGTTCAGCTTACACACCCATCTGGCAAGATAGTCACCGTCTCCACTAGAGTTGCAAAGCGTCAGCTCTATTCTCTTAATGCCAGCCCTCTTCCAGACCTTGAAGATATCCCGGTAGTCCGTGACTTTCCGGATGTCTTTCCAGAGGAACTGCCAGGTGTTCCACCTGACAGAGAAGTAGAGTTTGTCATAGATCTTATCCCAGGAACAGCTCCAATCTCCCGGAGGCCTTACAAGATGGCACCCTTAGAACTAGCCGAGCTTAAGAAACAACTCGATGAGTCCTTGCAAAAGGGTTTCATCCGTCCTAGTTCTTCTCCTTGGGCTTGCCCCGTCCTCTTTGTCAAGAAGAAAGACGGTACGGACCGGATGGTTGTAGATTATCGTCCCGTTAATTTGGTCACGATAAAGAACAAGTATCCGCTTCCCAGGATCAACGATCTGTATGATCAGCTCGCTGGATCCTCAGTCTTCTCCAAGATGGATTTAAGGTTAGGCTACCATCAAATCAAGATCAGAAACGGGGACATTCCCAAGACAGCTTTTGTCACTCGTTATGGTCAGTACGAGTACACCGTCATGTCCTTCAGCCTAACCAACGCCCCAGCCACATTCTCCCGCTTGATGAACTCGATCTTCATGGAGTACTTAGATAAGTTCGTCGTGGTTTACCTCGATGATATTCTTATTTACTCGAAGAACGAGGAAGAGCATGCCGAACATCTTAGACTTGTTTTAGAAAAACTCAGAGAACACCGCCTTTATGCCAAGTTCTCCAAGTGTGAATTTTGGTTGCCAGAAGTGACCTACCTAGGCCACGTAATCTCTGGTAAGGGCATTGCTGTCAATCCCGAGAGAGTTCAAGCCGTTCTCGATTGGACTCCACCTGAGACCGTTAAACAAGTTAGGAGTTTCCTTGGTTTAGCCAGCTATTGTCGCCGCTTTGTTGAAAACTTCTCCAAAGTAGCCAAACCCCTCACGGAACTTCTCAAGAAAGATAAAAAGTTCGAGTGGTCCCCACAGTGTGAGTACAGTTTTCAGGAACTGAAAAGACGCCTGACTTCTGCTCCCATACTTGTGTCACCGGATTTCACTAAAGACTTTATTATCTACTGCGACGCTTCACGACAGGGACTAGGTTGCATCCTTATGCAGGATCGTCATGTGATTGCCTATGCATCTCGACAGTTGCATCCACATGAGGAGAATTATCCTACACATGATCTAGAGCTTGCAGCCGTAGTCTATGCACTCAAGACCTGGCGACATTACCTCCTTGGTAAACGTTGCGAGATTTACACCGATCACCAGAGTCTCAAGTATATCTTCACCCAACCGGATCTGAACCTTAGGCAAAGACGTTGGTTGGAGTTGATCACAGATTATGATCTAGGGATTACCTACACCCCAGGCAAAGCCAATGTCATGGCTGATGCTCTAAGCCGTAAATCCTATTGCAACAATCTCATGTTGCAGCAAGGCCAACCACTTCTCCATGAGGAATTCTGTAAGCTTAACCTTCACCTTGCTCCTCGCGGATTCCTTTCTACCCTGGTGGCGAAACCTGATCTTGAAGATCGGATTATCGCTGCTCAAAAGCAAGACACAGGAATTTCTCGGATCAAGAGAAACATTAAGAAGGGAGTTGGTGGATGTTTCTCTATGGATGATCGTGGAGTTGTTTTCTTTGAGAATCGCTTGGTGGTTCCCAAGAATCAACATCTGCGACAACTGATCCTTAAGGAGGCGCATGAATCTCCTCTCACGATTCATCCCGGTAGTACTAAGATGTATCAGGACCTACGCCAGAGGTTCTGGTGGACTAGGATGAAGAGAGAAATCGCTGAGTTCAATGCTAAATGTGACATTTGTCGTCGCGTTAAGGCAGAGCATCAACGACCTGCTGGCACCCTTCAGCCTTTAGCT
>NC_041387.1:555367210-555367853 GCF_002162155.2 Triticum dicoccoides
TCCCCCTCTCACCCGAGAACCACCGCCGCCGCCGACGGGCATCACCGTAGCCACCGCCTCTCCCTCGCCTCCCCGTCGTCCCCAGGAGCTCCGCCTCGTCGCCAGCTACCTCCTCGCCGAGCCACGCAAGCCGGAGAGCCCCGTGGAGCCGTCGCCGTCGCCATCCTCACCTCCGGCCGCCGTGGGTACTCGCCGTCAATTCGGGAGCTTCCGGGCATCCCCGACCTCGCCCTCGCGCTCGCTGGATCCGCGGTGAGCTCCTCCACCGTTCCCCTCTCTTCTCCCTCCCGTTCCCGTGCCGTAGCGCCGCTCCCCACCACGGCCGAAGCCCCTCGCCGCCGTCCATGTCGCCGCTGCCGTATCGGCCCGCCTCCGCCCAAACCAAGCCTCCCATCGCGCTCCTGGTGCCACGAGGGTGCCGCCGAGCCCCTCAGGTGGCCTCCCCGTGCCCCGCAGCCCATTCCCGCTCGCGCCCGAACTCCGGCCGCCGCCCCGAGCTCCGCTCCGGCGAGCTCCGCCGCCCCCGCAGCCTCCCGCATGAACCCCTAGACGCGCGCGAGTCTGGGCTTCGCGTGGGTGGTCTCCGCCGCCCGAATGGTCGCCGGAACGGCGATCCCGAGCCCCTCCGCCGTCTCGGGCCTCG
>NC_041387.1:555368238-555442846 GCF_002162155.2 Triticum dicoccoides
TTTAACTAAATTAATTAACCCCTGTTAACCCCAGTGTCACTGACGTGTGGGACCCACACGTCAGGTTTGACCCTGGACAGCCCAGTTGACCGCTGACGTCGTGCTGACGCCATGCTGGCGCAATAATATAATTTCTGGATTTAAATTAAATCAGGAAAATTCCAGAAATTGATTTAAACTTCAAAAATTCATAGAAATTCAACCGTAGCTCAGATTGAAATAATTTATATATGAAAAATTATCAGAAAAATGCAATCTTTCCATCTGTACTAGTTTCATGCATGACAAACCAACTTATACATGCTGAATATGGGAAAACACATTATGGCATATATAAGAGACTTAATTTAGAAATGCATTTGAACCTTTGGTTCAAATGGACTTCAAACCAAGTGAACACTAGTTGCATTAGCTCAACAGCATCACATCTACACGCCATGTTCATGCATCATATTGTTGCATATGATTGTGTTTTGATTGCCGGCACCGTTCCTTCTCGATAGGTCCTGCTCCGGAGACGTTCCAGAGTACCTGTCTGTGAAGCAGTGCCTCCCTTGTTGATTTACCAGGCAAGCAAACCCCCTTGTTCATCTCGATAAAACCCTACTCTCTCGCTCCTGCTCTCAGTTATTGCATTAGGACAACAACGATTCATCTGCTACTTTGTGCTGCGGTAGTTGAACCCCTTCCTCTGCATGACCTGTCATTGCCACAGTAAATAGTTGAAACCCACTAGCATGTGTAGGAGTTGATTGAAGCCATTGTTGTGTTCCTACCATGCTATGCCTGCTATTGCTTAGAGTTGTGTCAGGTCTGATTCATTGGGAATGAATTGGAGTGTTACGATATGTTCTGATGCTGAGAGTGAAGTGTGTGAACACGATTTGGTAAAGGTAGCGGTGAGAGGCCATGTAGGAGTACATGGTGGGTTGTCTCACTGGAACCGTCCTTAAGCCCTGAGTTCTGTGTATGTTGTCCAATGACTCGATACTACCACACATTGGGCTCCGGGCGCTCCAAGCCCTCTCGACTTATTAACCAACTTGATCTCTGTCCAGGAGTCGCAACTAGTTTCTGGTGTTTGTAGGTAGTGCTATTTTTCTACCAAGTGGCACCCGGCAGGGTGGGCTTGGGACAGACTAGGCACACGTGGCCCGGTGTATCGAGTGGCACCCGGTTGGTGGGCTCGGGAACCCTGCTCACATCGTTTGGGGCCGTGAGCGACACCCCGGCCGGATCTCCTTGCGGATGGAACCCGAATAGGCGATAAACCTGGACTAGAGTCTTGTGTGGTTAGTCAGGTCGTGGCCGACACCCTCGCCAGGCTTCCGCTTGAAGGTTGCCGAGATACATGACGTGTACATGGCGGTAAGTGGCGAGAGCGTGTGTGAAGAAGTACACCCCTGCAGGGTTAACATGATCTATTCGAATAGCCGGGTCCGCGGTTATGGACTTCTTGGATGCTTACATGGTACATAGACAACTTGAAGTGGATACCCTAAAATGCTCAAGACATGTGTGAGTGCTATGGATGGCCTTCTCGTAGGGAGACGGGGACGAATCCATAGTAGTGTATTGTGTGGTGATTAGTGGACTCGTGTTCGTTGTTTCACCTCCAGAGTTTCTGGTAGTCGTAGAACAGGATAGCCACAGAGTCAAAGCTGGCTTGCTGCAACCAAACCCCACATTACCTCTTGATACAAATGCATGTATGATAGGATCTGATGTAAGTCTTGCTGAGTACCTTTGTACTCATGTTGCTTTATTTATGTTTTTGCAGCGGAGACTTCGGTCTTACTAGTGTTCCCATGGACTCCGACTAGTAGCTAGTACCTCAGCTACGATCTTGATCGGATGTTGTAGATAGTCAGGCTCTTCAGCCTTTTTCTTTTGTAGATGTCTGTACCCAGACATGTAATGCTTCCGCTTGTTGCTTGTATGCTCTGTATGATGGGTCTTATGACCCCTGTTTGCAATTTATGCTATGACGGCTCTTCTGAGCCTTTATCTATATGAGTTGTTGAGTTATGCTGTGATGCCATGTTGTACAGCACATACTTGCATGTTATGCGTACGTGTAATGTGTATTGCTATGTGTGGGATCTGACTATCTAGTCGTTTATTCTTAGTAGCCTCTCTTACCGGGAAATGTCTCCTAGTGCTTCCACTGAGCCCTGGTAGCTTGCTACTGCTCCGGAACACTTAGGCAGGCCGGCATGTGTCCTTCTTCGATCCTGTGTCTGTCCCTTCGGGGAAATGTCACGCGATGAATACGGAGTCCTGCTAGCCCGCTACAGCCCGGTTCACCGGAGTCCTGTTAGCCCAGTGCTACAGCCTGGATTCACTCGCTGATGACCGACACGTTCGATGCTGGGTCATGGATGCCTGTCCCTGTAAGTTAGTGCCACTTTGGGTTTACGACTAGCCATGTCAGCCCGGGCTCTTTATCATATGGATGCTAGCGACACCATCATATACGTGTGCCAAAATGCGCAAACGGTCCTGGGCAAAGGTAAGGCGACACCCGTGGGGATACCGTGCGTGAGGCCGCAAAGCGATATGAGGTGTTACATGCTAGATCGATGTGGCATCGAGTCGGGGTCCTGACAGCGATTGTGCTTCCATCTCGCATGGTTAAGCACCTCGGTGGAGAAAGCCGAAAACTGACTGTCACAATAAAGCATAAACCGACCAGCGATCCGATGACTATATTAAATGACGGGCCGTTCATAACATTGGCCGAAGTGTTTACGGCTTGACCTAGGTTGTCGTCGAACACTAAGCGGGGGGCTACTTGCTGGCCTCCCAACTTTAAGCTCCTATGACTAAGTGAAAGTCATAAAGCCCGCATATCTGATTGCCTCGTTTCTGCCAACACAACCGCCTTCGGGCACCGAGATGTTGGCTAAGGGTTGTTTTTTTATTTCGGAAACACTCTGCATAGCATCTACAAGGGGGTAGAAGCCGACGATGTCCCACTTTCAGATTATAAACGGTCGCAATGGAAGTGAAAATTTGGGTTCATCTAGACCACAAAGTTTGGAAGCTTTTCCCGAACTAAATCCTCAGTATTTTCCTGCCACATTGATTGGAGCTGAGGTTTCATGATCATGCTTAGCATGACAACCCAAAGAAAGGAACCGATAGCGGGACTATTTTCTTTGGACAATGTTTCTTATGTTAAACAATAATATAACATGTCTCTCTGCGTACCTTTGTTTATAAAACTGTATGGCCGGATTGCCTTGTTTGCCGCAAATCTTTGCCCTCATAAAGGCTTTATAAAAGTGGGACAAACACTCCCCGGCTACTGGCCGAGGAGGTTGAAGCTGATGGCCGGTCAACAAAGTTTTGTACAATGCGGATCCAAGCATTGATGATGTAAAGTACTTGGATACATAGAATCATTACACACAATTTGTGATTTTACTTTGGACATCGATCCTTAATTCGGACACCCGTGCCCACATTAAGGCTGGGGGGCTACTAGGCTTCATGCTTATTATTTACAAGTATTGAAGGGGTACATCGATCCCCTGATCTGGTGTCGCCACCCGACCAGTGTCTCGGGGGCTACTGCATTGCTTGTCCAATGCAGAAAATTTAAAGTGCAATATAGTTTTCGAGGAGATTATTTTCCTCAGGTTGATCGGCCGCATCCAACCTGAGTCTCGATGACTTTGCACACCGCATTTCTATTCCTATGTATGCAGCCGAGCTAGGAGTTGATCCTCAGGCCAATTTCGCGCATCGGCCTGAGTCTCAGGGGCAACTAGGATCAGCGGTTTCATGTTTTCCTTCAGGTGCATCTCGGGTTTTAGACCGACGCACACACCTTGAGCGCTAGTGGCTATATATCTCGGCAGAGAATAAATCGCACCAATTAAAAAATCAGCCCGCAGTCAGGGGTGGTGCACCACCTCGGAAGCAGTCCGGCATTAAGCTCGGGCGCCACTGGCTGGCTCTATAAAGGGCATTTCCAGCATTAAGCTCGGCTAAACTCCTTCAAATTTTTGAACCCAGATGACCTATGAAATCTCGGGTATAGTCCGGTGCTGGAGCTCGAATACAGTCCGGCGTTGGAGCTTGGACACAGTCCGGCGTTAGAGCTTGGATACATTCCGGTGTTGGAGCTCGGAAGCAGTCCGGCGTTGGTGCTTGGCTGCAAAAGATACCTCGAATGCAATCCGGCATTGGAGCTCGCACGCAAGAGGACACTGCCTCCCGGGAGCAACTTCAAACCCGAGGTGTGGCATAAAAATAACAAGGCATTGATAAAGACCGTAAACTTAAAGGGGCTCCTCGGATACCCGACGTGTAAGCTCTTCGGATTTACTTCATGATCCTCAAGATCGAAGATGAGAAGATTTGTTGAACCAGTTTTCAAGACCGACGACCGAAGATGAAGAATAGTTTGGAAGAATCGAGGAGCATCCCCAACTTGAAGACCGGCTCAGGGGGCTACTGACGGTGTCCTGGACTAGGGGGTACTCACCACGTCTTCTTCCGATCAGTTAGATTGGGCCGAGGACCCGCATGGCCGTATACTCATGGGCCAGTTCGGACAGCTACCGCATACAAGGAAGATTCCACAAGACTTGGTGATCAAGACAAGGACTCCTCCCCCACCGGCGTATTCGTCTAGGACTCTTGTTACCCTAGGCCTATGGTACATTATATAAACCGAGGCCAGGCTAGTCGATAGATTATGACATTACTCATCATACCTCTAGGGTTTTATACTACAACATATGATCTCGGGGTAGATCAACTCTTGTAACCCCTATACTCATTATAGTCAATCAAGTAGCATGTAGGGTATTATCTCATCAAGAGAGCCCGAAGCTGGGTAAAATCCCGTGTTCATGTTACCATCGATCATAAGATGCACAACTTGGGACCCCCTACCCGAGATCCACCGGTTTTGACACCGACAGCAATCTCCACAACCTAATTGGAGACCCGACGCTTGCCCGGAGCTTTACATCATAATGATTGAGCTCCGAACAACACCAACCGTCTAGGGCGCCAAGGCACCCAAGAGGAACAAGCTCAAGGGTGTCCAAACACCCAAGAGTAACAAGCTCAAGGGTACCAAGCACCCAAGAGTAATAAGCTTCTCAACTTGTAACTTCCAGGTATCACATGGATAACTCAAACCGATGCACCAAATGCAATGGCAAGGGCACACGGAGTGCCCAAGTCCTTCTCTCTCAAATCCCACGGAAGCAACTAATGCTAGGGCGAAAGATGAGAGGAAGAACAAGAAGGAGAACACCAAGAACTCCAAGATCTAGATCCAATGGGTTCCCCTCACATAGAGGAGAAAGTGATTGGTGGAAATGTGGATCTAGATCTCCTCTCTCTTTTCCCTCAAAAACTAGCAAGAATCCATGGAGGGATTGAGAGTTAGCAAGCTCGAAGAAGGTCAACAATGGGGGAAGAACACAAGCTCAAAGGATAAGGTTGAATGGGGAAGAAGACCCCCTTTTATAGGAGCTCCCGAATCCAACCGTTATGTGTTCAGTCCGCGCACGAGCAGTACTACCGCTCAAGGGAGCGGTACTACCGCCCGGGTGGTAGAACATAGAGAGCGGAGAAAAAACAGGGGGCGAGGCAGAGCCGTACGAGCGGCACTACCATTGGAGCCAGCGGTACTACCGTTGGCCGCAACGGTACTGTCGCTTGGCCCAACGGTACTAGGGGCGGTGGTAGCCGAGGTACTACTGCACACGAGCGGTACTACCGCTCCTACTACTGCTACTACTGCCGCTGAACCCGACACGAGAAAACCACGTCTCGAGTCGAGGCGGCACCAGCACGGAACCGGAGCCGTACTACCGCTTATGGCCATGAGCGGTACTACCGCTGTGGGATAGCGGTACTACTGCTTGTGGCGATACGTGGTACTGCCGCTCCGGTCCAGCGGTACTACCGCTGGCGCCAACCTTATGTCATTTCCACGAAAACAAGTACACTCCAAGGAAAACCAGAACTGCCATAACTTCTGCAAATGAGCTCCGAATTGAGCAAACTCAAGCTTGTTGGATACAAGACAACGAGTAGCATCAAAACAGCGATAGAGAAGAACCGGCAGAATCTCCAACATCAAAAACATCATAGAAGATGCATGTGAACTCCGTTTTCGATGAACTCGAGCTTGTCATCAAGATGACCATAAGCTCCAAAACTCACAAAGAGAACCAAACAAGAACCAAGAAAGATGATGCAAGGATGCAATGGTTTGAGCTCTCTAGGAATGATACGATCAAGTTACTCATCGAGAGCCACCCTTGATAGTACGACAATCGAACCTAAAACCCGGTCTCCCTACTACCATCATGAGACCGGTAAAAAGGAAAACCTATCAAGGGCAAACCTTTGCCTTGCACATGGTCCACTTGAGCTAGATGATGACGATCTTGACTCCCTCAAGTTGGACCACCTTTCTTGATTGCGTTGGCTCGATGAAGACTAGTTGATTGCTCCCCCATACTCCACTGTGGGTGAGCCACTCTTCCGCACATCTTCACAAGCCCATTGTCACCACAATGGACGGCAAGCTTCAAGCATTTGATCTCTTCGTGATGCTTCACTTGAACTTGCACACCACAACCTAACCCCACAAAGTACTCTCACGAAGATCATGGGTTAGTACACAAAGCATAATTGACAATGCTTACCATACCATGGGATCGCTTGATCCCACTCGGTACATCTTCTATGCTTTGTGTGTTGATCAACTTGATTCACTCTTTGACTTAGTCTTGATCAACCTCTCTCATCACCAATCTTTAGGTAATTACTTGAATGGCACCTTGGTCATAAAAAACTCTCCTTGAAACCAACAAATGGACTCCAAGAAAAGCATATGGACAAATCCTTCAAATAAAACTCAAGGAAACCATTAGTCCATAGAGATTGTCATCAATTACCAAAACCAAACATGGGGGCACTGCATGTTCTGTCAATCTCCCCCATTTTGGTAATTGATGACAATCACTTTCAAGAGAGTTTATACAAGGAATTATGCATCACTATGTAATGCACCAACAAAAAATGCATGCGAATGAGATACAAATGCTAAGGAAACAAAAACCAATGCTACTCCACAAAACTCTCTGAAACTTCTCCCCCATTGGCATCGATTGCCAAAATGGGCGAAAATCTTAGAAGGCCAATATAAATTATGGTCCTCCATAAATTGTACATAAATGAAGTCCAATCACACATCCATCAAAGACATCACAACTAGCAACAACAGATCATCGTTGGGATGCTTTGAGAAAGGAAACAAGTATCACAAGATATGAAATGAATATCATGCCAAGATGCAACCTACACAAGGTTGAATGCAAGAGAAGAAAGCATGAATAGATACTTGTTTCCGAGATATCATTGGAAGGATGTAGGTAGGGGAGGTATGCCTAACAAAAAGAGGAGAGAAACCTCCAACAGAGAAGAACCGACAGAATCTCCAACATCGAAAACATCATAGAAGATGCATGTGAACTCCGTTTTCGATGAACTCGAGCTTGTCATCAAGACGACCATAAGCTCCAAAACTCACAAAGAGAACCAAACAAGAACCAAGAAAGATGATGCAAGCATGCAATGATTTGAGCTCTCTACGAATGATACGATCAAGTTACTCATCGAGAGCCACCATTGATAGTACGGCAATCGAACCTAAAACCCGGTCTCCCAACTACCATCATGAGACCGGTAAAAAGGAAAACCTATCAAGGGCAAACCTTTGCCTTGCACATGGTCCACTTGATCTAGATGATGACGATCTTGACTCCCTCAAGTTGGACCACCTTTCTTGATTGTGTTGGCTCGATGAAGACTAGTTGATTGCTCCCCCATACTCCACTGTGGGTGAGCCACTCTTCCGCACATCTTCACAAGTCCATTGTCACCACAATAGACGGAAGCTTCAAGCATTTGATCTCTTCGTGATGCTTCACTTGAACTTGCACAGCACAACCTAACCCCACAAAGAACTCTCACGAAGATCATGGGTTAGTACACAAAGCATAATTGACAATGCTTACCAAACCATGGGATCGCTTGATCCCTCTCGGTACATCTTCTATGCTTTGTGTGTTGATCAACTTGATTCACTATTTGACTTAGTCTTGATCAACCTCTCACATCACCAATCTTTAGGTAATTCCTTGAATGGCAGCTTGGTCATAAAAAACTCTCCTTGAAACCAACAAATGGACTCCAAGAAAAGCCTATGGACAAATCCTTCAAATAAAACTCAAGGAAACCATTAGTCCATAGAGATTGTCATCAATTACCAAAACCAAACATGGGGGCACTACATGTTCTGTGAATCTCCCCCATTTTGGTAATTGATGACAATCACTTTCAAGAGAGATTATACAAGGAATTATGCATCACTATGTAATGCACCAACAAATAATGCATGCGAATGAGATGCAAATGCTAAGGAAACAAAAACCAATGCTACTCCACAAAACACTCTGAAACTTCTCCCCCATTGGCATCAATTGCCAAAATGGGTGAAAATCTTAGAAGGCCAATATAAATTATGGTCCTCCATAAATTGTACATAAATGAAGTCCAATCACACATCCATCAAACACATCACAACTAGAAACAAGAGATCATCGTTGGGATGCTTTGAGAAAGGAAACAAGTATCACAAGATATGAAATGAATCTCATGCCAAGATGCAACCTACACAAGGTTGAATGCAAGAGAAGAAAGCATGAATAGATACTTGTTTCCGAGATATCATTGGAAGGATGTAGGCAGGGGATGTATGCCTAACAAAAAGAGGAGAGAAACCTCCAACAGAGAAGAACCGACAGAATCTCCAACATCGAAAACATCATAGAAGATGCATGTGAACTCCGTTTTCGATGAACTCGAGCTTGTCATCAAGACGACCATAAGCTCCAAAACTCACAAAGAGAACCAAACAATAACCAAGAAAGATGATGCAAGCATGCAATGATTTGAGCTCTCTACGAATGATACGATCAAGTTACTCATTGAGAGCCACCCTTGATAGTACGGCAATCGAACCTAAAACCCGGTCTCCCAACTACCATCATGAGACCGGTAAAAAGGAAAACCTATCAAGGGCAAACCTTTGCCTTGCACATGGTCCAGTTGAGCTAGATGATGACGATCTTGACTCCCTCAAGTTGGACCACCTTTCTTCATTGCGTTGGCTCGATGAAGACTAGTTGATTGCTCCCCCATACTCCACTGTGGGTGAGCCACTCTTCCACACATCTTCACAAGTCCATTGTCACCACAATGGACGGCAAGCTTCAAGCATTTGATCTCTTCGTGATGCTTCACTTGAACTTCCACACCACAACCTAACCCCACAAAGAACTCTCACGAAGTTCATGGGTTACTCCACAAAGAATAATTGACAATGCTTACCATACCATGGGATCGCTTGATCCCTCTCGGTACATCTACTATGCTTTGTGTGTTTATCAACTTGATTCACTCTTTGACTTAGTCTTGATCAACCTCTCACATGACCAATCTTTAGGTAATTCCTTGAATGGCACCTTGGTCATCACAAACTCTCCTTGAAACCAAAAAATATACTCCAAGAAAAGCCTATGGACAAATCCTTCAAATAAAACTCAAGGAAACCATTAGTCCATAGAGATTGTCATCAATTACCAAAACCAAACATGGGGGCACTGAATGTTCTTTCAATCTCCCCCATTTTGGTCATTGATGACAATCACTTTCAAGAGAGTTTATACAAGGAATTATGCATCACTATGTAATGCACCAACCAATAATGCATGTGAATGAGATGCAAATGCTAAGGAAACAAAAACCAACGCTACTCCACAAAACTCTCTGAAACTTCTCCCCCATTGGCATCGATTGCCAAAATGGGCAAAAATCTTAGAAGGCCAATATAAATTATGGTCCTCCATAAATTGTACATAAATGAAGTCCAATCACACATCCATTAAAGACATCACAACTAGCAACAAGAGATCATCATTGGGATGCTTTGAGAAAGGAAACAAGTATCACAAGATATGAAATGAATATCCTGCCAAGATGCAACCTACACAAGGTTGAATGCAAGAGAGGAAAGCAAGAATAGATACTTGTTACCGAGATATCATTGGAAGGATGTAGGAAAGGGAGGTATGCCTAACAAAAAGAGGAGAGAAACCTCCAACAGAGAAGAACCGGCAGAATCGCCAACATCGAAAACATCATAGAAAATGCATGTGAACTCCGTTTTCGATGAACTCGAGCTTGTCATCAAGACGACCATAAGCTCCAAAACTCACAAAGAGAACCAAACAAGAACCAAGAAAGATGATGCAAGCATGTAGTGGTTTGAGCTCTCTACGAATGATACGTTCAAGTTACTCATCGAGAGCCACCCTTGATAGTATGGCAATCGAACCTAAAACCCGGTCTCCCAACTACCATCATGAGACCGGTAAAAAGGAAAACCTATCAAGGGCAAACCTTTTCCTTGCACATGGTCCACTTGAGCTAGATGATGACGATCTTGAGTCCCTCAAGTTGGACCACCTTTCTTGATTGCGTTGGCTCGATGAAGACTAGTTGATTGCTCCCCCATACTCCACTGTGGGTGAGCCACTCTTCCGCACATCTTCACAAGTCCATTGTCACCACAATGGACGGCAAGCTTCAAGCATTTGATCTCTTCGTGATGCTTCACTTGAACTTGCACACCACAACCTAACCCCACAAAGAACTCTCACGAAGATCATGGGTTAGTACACAAAGCATAATTGACAATGCTTACCATACCATGGAATCGCTTGATCCCTCTCGGTACATCTTCTATGCTTTGTGTGTTGATCAACTTGATTCACTCTTTGACTTAGTCTTGATCAACCTCTCACATGACCAATCTTTAGGTAATTCCTTGAATGGCACCTTGGTCATCACAAACTCTCCTTGAAACCAACAAATGTACTCCAAGAAAAGCTTATGGACAAATCCTTCAAATAAAACTCAAGGCAACCATTAGTCCATAGAGATTGTCATCAATTACCAAAATCAAACATGGGGGCACTGCATGTTCTTTCAATCTCCCCCATTTTAGTAATTGATGACAATCACTTTCAAGAGAGTTTATACAAGGAATTATGCATCACTATGTAATGCACCAACCAATAATGCATGCGAATTAGATGCAAATGCTAAGGAAACAAAAACCAAGGCTACTCCACAAAACTCTCTGAAACTTCTCCCCCATTGGCATCGATTGCCAAAATGGGCGAAAATCTTAGAAGGCCGATATAAATTATGGTCCTCCATAAATTGTACATAAATGAAGTCCAATCACACATCCATCAAAGACATCACAACTAGCAACAGGAGATCATCGTTGGGATGCTTTGAGCAAGGAAACAAGTATCACAAGATATGAAATGAATCTCATGCCAAGATGCAACCTACACAAGGTTGAATGCAAGCGAAGAAAGCATGAATAGATACTTGTTTCTGAGATATCATTGGAAGGATGTAGGCAGGGGAGGTATGCCTAACAAAAAGAGGAGAGAAACCTCCAACAGAGAAGAACCGACAGAATCTCCAACATCGAAAACATCATAGAAGATGCATGTGAACTCCGTTTTCGATGAACTCGAGCTTGTCATCAAGACGACCATAAGCTCCAAAACTCACAAAGAGAACCAAACAAGAACCAAGAAAGATGATGCAAGCATGCAATGATTTGAGCTCTCTAAGAATGATACGATCAAGTTACTCATCGAGAGCCACCCTTGATAGTACGGCAATCGAACCTAAAACCCGGTCTCCCAACTACCATCATGAGACCGGTAAAAAGGAAAACCTATCAAGGGCAAACCTTTGCCTTGCACATGGTCCACTTGAGCTAGATGATGACGATCTTGACTCCCTCAAGTTGGACCACCTTTCTTCATTGCGTTGGCTCGATGAATACTAGTTGATTGCTGCCCCATACTCCATCGTGGGTGAGCCACTCTTCCGCACATCTTCACAAGTCCATTATCACCACAATGGACGGCAAGCTTCAAGCATTTGATCTCTTCGTGATGCTTCACTTGAACTTGCACACCACAACCTAACCCCACAAAGAACTCTCACGAAGATCATGGGTTAGTACATAAAGCATAATTGACAATGCTTACCATACCATGGGATCGCTTGATCCCTCTTGGTACATCTCCTATGCTTTGTGTGTTGATCAACTTGATTCACTCTTTGACTTAGTCTTGGTCAACCTCTCACATGACCAATCTATAGGTAATTCCTTGAATGGCACCTTGGTCATCGCAAACTCTCCTTGAAACCAAAAAATGTACTCCAAGAAAAGCCTATGGACAAATCCTTCAAATAAAACTCAAGGAAACCATTAGTCCATAGAGATTGTCATCAATTACCAAAACCAAACATGGGGGTACTGAATGTTCTTTCAATCTCGCCCATTTTGGTCATTGATGACAATCACTTTCAAGAGAGTTTATACAAGGAATTATGCATCACTATGTAATGCACCAACCAATAATGCATGTGAATGAGATGCAAATGCTAAGGAAACAAAAACCAACGCTACTCCACAAAACTCTCTGAAACTTCTCCCCCATTGGCATCGATTGCCAAAATGGGCAAAAATCTTAGAAGGCCAATATAAATTATGGTCCTCCATAAATTGTACATAAATGAAGTCCAATCACACATCCATTAAAGACATCACAACTAGCAACAAGAGATCATCATTGGGATGCTTTGAGAAAGGAAACAAGTATCGCAAGATATGAAATGAATATCCTGCCAAGATGCAACCGACACAAGGTTGAATGCAAGAGAGGAAAGCAAGAATAGATACTTGTTACCGAGATATCATTGGAAGGATGTAGGAAAGGGAGGTATGCCTAACAAAAAGAGGAGAGAAACCTCCAACAGAGAAGAACCGGCAGAATCGCCAACATCGAAAACATCATAGAAGATGCATGTGAACTCCGTTTTCGATGAACTCGAGCTTGTCATCAAGACGACCATAAGCTCCAAAACTCACAAAGAGAACCAAACAAGAACCAAGAAAGATGATGCAAGCATGTAGTGGTTTGAGCTCTCTACGAATGATACGATCAAGTTACTCATCGAGAGCCACCCTTGATAGTACGGCAATCGAACCTAAAACCCGGTCTCCCAACTACCATCATGAGACCGGTAAAAAGGAAAACCTATCAAGGGCAAACCTTTGCCTTGCACATGGTCCACTTGAGCTAGATGATGACGATCTTGAGTCCCTCAAGTTGGACCACCTTTCTTGATTGCGTTGGCTCGATGAAGACTAGTTGATTGCTCCCCCATACTCCACCATGGGTGAGCCACTCTTCCGCACATCTTTACAAGTCCATTGTCACCACAATGGACGGCAAGCTTCAAGCATTTGATCTCTTCGTGATGCTTCACTTGAACTTGCACACCACAACCTAACCCCACAAAGAACTCTCACGAAGATCATGGGTTAGTACACAAAGCATAATTGACAATGCTTACCATACCATGGAATCGCTTGATCCCTCTCGGTACATCTTCTATGCTTTGTGTGTTGATCAACTTGATTCACTCTTTGACTTAGTCTTGATCAACCTCTCACATGACCAATCTTTAGGTAATTCCTTGAATGGCACCTTGGTCATCACAAACTCTCCTTGAAACCAAAAAATGTACTCCAAGAAAAGCCTATGGACAAATCCTTCAAATAAAACTCAAGGCAACCATTAGTCCATAGAGATTGTCATCAATTACCAAAATCAAACATGGGGGCACTGCATGTTCTTTCAATCTCCCCCATTTTAGTAATTGATGACAATCACTTTCAAGAGAGTTTATACAAGGAATTATGCATCACTATGTAATGCACCAACCAATAATGCATGGGAATGAGATGCAAATGCTAAGGAAACAAAAACCAAGGCTACTCCACAAAACTCTCTGAAACTTCTCCCCCATTGGCATCGATTGCCAAAATGGGCGAAAATCTTAGAAGGCCAATATAAATTATGGTGCTCCATAAATTGTACATAAATGAAGTCCAATCACACATCCATCAAAGACATCACAACTAGCAACAAGATATCATCATTGGGATGCTTTGAGAAAGGAAACAAGCATCACAAGATATGAAATGAATATCATGCCAAGATGCAACCTACACAAGGTTGAATGCAAGAGAGGAAAGCATGAATAGATACTTGTTACCGAGATATCATTGGAAGGATATAGGCAGGGGATGTATGCCTAACAAAAAGAGGAGAGAAACCTCCAACAGAGAAGAACCGGCAGAATCTCCAACATCGAAAATATCATAGAAGATGCATGTGAACTCCGTTTTCGATGAACTCGAGCTTGTCATCTAGACGACCATAAGCTCCAAAACTCACAAAGAGAACCAAACAAGAACCAAAAAATATGATGCAAGCATGCAATGGTTTGAGCTCTCTACGAATGATATGACCAAGTTACTCATCGAGAGCCACCCTTGATAGTACGACAATCGAACCTAAAACACGGTCTCCCAACTACCATCATGAGACCGGTAAAAAGGAAAACCTATCAAGGGCAAACCTTTGCCTTGCACATGGTCCAGTTGAGCTAGATGATGACGATCTTGACTCCCTCAAGTTGGACCACCTTTCTTGATTGCGTTGGCTCGATGAAGACTAGTTGATTGCTCCCCCATACTCCACTGTGGGTGAGCCACTCTTCCGCACATCTTCACAAGTCCATTGTCACCACAATGGACGGCAAGCTTGAAGCATTTGATCTCTTCGTGATGCTTCACTTGAACTTGCACACCACAACCTAACCCCACAAAGAACTCTCACAAAGATCATGGGTTAGTACACAAAGCATAATTGACAATGCTTACCATACCATGGGATCGCTTGATCCCTCTCGGTACATCTTCTATGCTTTGTGTGTTGATCAACTTGATTCACTCTTTGACTTAGTCTTGATCAACCTCTCACATGACCAATCTTTAGGTAATTCCTTCAATGGCACCTTGGTCATCAGAAACTCTCCTTGAAACCAACAAATAGACTCCAAGAAAAGCCTATGGACAAATCCTTCAAATAAAACTCAAGGCAACCATTATTCCATAGAGATTGTCATCAATTACCAAAATCAAACATGGGGGCACTGCATGTTCTTTCAATCTCCCCCATTTTAGTAATTGATGACAATCACTTTCAAGAGAGTTTATACAAGGAATTATGCATCACTATGTAATGCACCAACCAATAATGCATGCGAATGAGATGCAAATGCTAAGGAAACAAAAACGAAGGCTACTCCACAAAACTCTCTGAAACTTCTCCCCCATTGGCATCGATTGCCAAAATGGGCGAAAATCTTAGATGGCCAATATAAATTATGGTGCTCCATAATTTGTACATAAATGAAGTCCAATCACACATCCATGAAAGACATCACAACTAGCAACAAGATATCATCGTTGGGATGCTTTGAGAAAGGAAACAAGCATCACAAGATATGAAATGAATATCATGCCAAGATGCAACGTACACAAGGTTGAATGCAAGAGAGGAAAGCATGAATAGATACTTGTTACCGAGATATCATTGGAAGGATGTAGGCAGGGGATGTATGCCTAACAAAAAGAGGAGAGAAACCTCCAACAGAGAAGAACCGGCAGAATCTCCAACATCGAAAATATCATAGAAGATGCATGTGAACTCCATTTTCGATGAACTCGAGCTTGTCATCAAGACGACCATAAGCTCCAAAACTCACAAAGAGAACCAAACAAGAACCAAGAAATATGATGCAAGCATGCAATGGTTTGAGCTCTCTACAGATGATATGATCAAGTTACTCATCGAGAGCCACCCTTGATAGTACGACAATCGAACCTAAAACACGGTCTCCCAACTACCATCATGAGACCGGTAAAAAGGAAAACCTATCAAGGGCAAACCTTTGCCTTGCACATGGTCCACTTGAGCTGGATGATGACGATCTTGACTCCCTCAAGTTGGACCACCTTTCTTGATTGCGTTGGCTCGATGAAGACTAGTTGATTTCTCCCCCATACTCCACTGTGGGTGAGCCACTCTTCCGCACATCTTCACAAGTCCATTGTCACCACAATGGACGGCAAGCTTCAAGCATTTGATCTCTTCGTGATGCTTCACTTGAACTTGCACACCACAACCTAACCCCACAAAGAACTCTCACAAAGATCATGGGTTAGTACACAAAGCATAATTGACAATGCTTACCATACCATGGGATCGCTTGATCCCTCTCGGTACATCTTCTATGCTTTGTGTTTTGATCAACTTGATTCACTCTTTGACTTAGTCTTGATCAACCTCTCAGTTGACCAATCTTTAGGTAATTCCTTGAATGGCACCTTGGTCATCACAAACTCTCCTTGAAACCAAAAAATATACTCCAAGAAAAGCCTATGGACAAATCCTTCAAATAAAACTCAAGGAAACCATTAGTCCATAGAGATTGTCGCTAATTACCAAAACCAAACATGGGGGCACTGAATGTTCTTTCAATCTCCCCCATTTTGGTCATTGATGACAATCACTTTCAAGAGAGTTTATACAAGGAATTATGCATCACTATGTAATGCACCAACCAATCATGCATGTGAATGAGATGCAAATGCTAAGGAAACAAAAACCAACGCTACTCCACAAAACTCTCTGAAACTTCTCCCCCATTGGCATCGATTGCCAAAATGGGCGAAAATCTTAGAAGGCCAATATAAATTATGGTCCTCCATAAATTGTACATAAATGAAGTCCAATCACACATCCATCAAAGACATCACAACTAGCAACAAGATATCATCGTTGGGATGCGTTGAGCAAGGAAACAAGTATCACAAGATATGAAATGAATATCATGCCAAGATGCAACCTACACAAGGTTGAATGCAAGAGAGGAAAGCATGAATAGATACTTGTTACCGAGATATCATTGGAAGGATGTAGGCAGGGGAGGTATGCCTAACAAAAAGAGGAGAGAAACCTCCAACAGAGAAGAACCGGCAGAATCTCCAACATCGAAAATATCATAGAAGATGCATGTGAACTCCGTTTTCGATGAACTCGAGCTTGTCATCGAGATGACCATAAGCTCCAAAACTCACAAAGAGAACCAAACAAGAACCAAGAAAGACGATGGAAGCATGCAATGGTTTGAGCTCTCTACGAATGATACGATCAAGTTACTCATCGAGAGCCACCCTTGATAGTACGACAATCGAACCTAAAACCCGGTCTCCCAACTACCATCATGAGACTGGTAAAAAGGAAAATCTATCAAGGGTAAACCTTTGCCTGCACATGGTCCACTTGAGCTAGATGATGACGATCTTGACTCCCTCAAGTTGGACCACCTTTTTTGATTGTGTTGGCTCGATGAAGACTAGTTGATTGCTCCCCCATACTCCACTGTGGGTGAGCCACTCTTCCGCACATCTTCACAAGTCCATTGTCACCACAATGGACGGCAGGCTTCAAGCATTTGATCTCTTCGTGATGCTTCACTTGAACTTGCACACCACAACCTAACCCCACAAAGAACTCTCACGAAGTTCATGGGTTACTACACAAAGCATAATTGACAATGCTTACCATACCATGGGATCGCTTGATCCCTCTCGGTACATCTACTATGCTTTGATTGTTGATAAACTTGATTCGCTCTTTGACTTAGTCTTGATCAACCTATCACATGACCAATCTTTAGGTAATTCCTTGAATGGCACCTTGGTCATCACAAACTCTCCTTGAAATTAACAAATGGACTCCAAGAAAAGCCTATGGACAAATCCTTCAAATAAAACTCAAGGCAACCATTAGTCCATAGATATTGTCATCAATTACCAAAACCAAACATGGGGGTACCGCATGTTCTTTCAATCTCCCCCATTTTGGTAATTGATGACAATCACTTTAAAGAGAGTTTATACAAGGAAATATGCATCACTATGTAATGCACCAACCAATAATGCATGCGCATGAGATGCAAATGCTAAGGAAACAAAAACCAACTCTACTCCACAAAACTCTCTGAAACTTCTCCCCCATTGGCATCGATTGCCAAAATGGGCGAAATGCTTAGAAGGCCAATATAAATTCTGGTCCTACATAAATTGTATATAAATGAAGTCCAATCACACATCCATGAAAGACATCACAACTAGCAACAAGAGATCATTGTTGGGATGCTTTGAGAAAGGAAACAAGTATCACAAGGTGTCGGTGTCAAAACCGGCGGATCTCGGGTAGGGGGTCCCGAACTGTGCGTCTAGGCGGATGGTAACAGGAGACAAGGGACACGATGTTTTACCCAGGTTCGGGCCCTCTTGATGGAGGTAAAACCCTATGTCCTGCTTGATTAATATTGATGATGTGTGTTACAAGAGTGGATCTACCATGAGATCAAGGAGGCTAAACCCTAGAAGCTAGCCTATGGTATGATTGTTGTTCGTCCTATGGACTAAGGCCATCCGGTTTATATAGACACCGAAGAGGGATAGGGTTACACAAAGTCGGTTACAATGGTAGGAGATCTACATATCCGTATTGCCAAGCTTGCCTTCCACGCCAAGGAAAGTCCCATCCGGACACGGAATGAAGTCTTCAATCTTGTATCTTCGTAATCTTGGAGTCTGGCCGACCATGATAGTTCGGCTATCCGGACACCCCCTAGTTCAGGACTCCCTCAGTAGCCCCCGAACCGGGCTTCAGCGACGACGAGTCCGGCGCGTATATTGTCTTCAGCGTTGCAAGGCGGGTTCTCCTTCAAACTTCATGTTCCTGTCGAATAGTGTCTGGCTTCCTTATAAATGTTGCGCTCCTTGGCTTCTACGCCCAATAATGTCCTTCTTCCATGTGTCGTATGAAAGCGAAAAGCTAGGGTATTTTTACATTGTACCCCCTAGCCGTGCGAACGAGCTGCCTATAAGAGAGGCGAGGATCTAGATCCAGCTCACACCATCCTCCATCCGCAAGTTCTCATCGAAGCGCCTCTGACAAAAATCCATTCCATCATGGATAGTCGACGCGGCTCCTCCTCTCGTGCTCCCAGCCCTAAGCCAAGAGATTGGGGGAGATGCTCAGTTCCACACAGCGAGCTAGTGGCGCTCCAAACCGAGGGATATCTTCCCCCAGCTTTCATGGTTCCGGTTCGAGCCGGACTGGCCACCTTCAAGGGTGGAAAGCAGGCGGAGAGCATCCCCAACCCTTCCAAAGGAGAGCGGGTATGCTTCGTCCCTTATCTAATAAGGTGACTCGGATTTCCCATACATCCATTTCTCCGGGGGCTCCTGGAGTTCTACGGACTCCAGCTTCACCACCTCACACCAGCCTCCATTTTGCACATCACGGGCTTTGTAGCTCTTTGCGAGCTGTTCCTGGGCATCGAGCCCCATTCTGCGCTTTGGAAGAGATTGTTTTGCCTCGTACCCCGTTCTTATGAGGGGTCGATATATCAAGTGGGCGGAGCCGAAATATGGCGCATCGCCGGGACCGGATATCTATCCGGCACCCCGAAGAAGGCATCCGAAGACTGGCCTTCGGAATGGTTCTACATGGAGGACGCCCCTCTGCCGGATCCAGTTCGGATCAGCGTCCCGGAGTTCAGCAATGCTCCCTTGAAGAAAGGCCTGAGTTGGCGCCCGCGGAGCCCTCAACGGGAGGATGATGGGAGCGTCCATTATCTGATGGGCCGGATTAGGTTACTGGCCCACTCCGGATTGACCATGATTGTAATCATGGCCACGTGCATTATGCGAGGGGTGCAGCCACTCCAATATAGGGGCCACCCTATGTGGGATTTCAACGGGGAAGACGACGCCACCCGTCATGGCCGCAGAGGGCCGGGCTCGGCAGCCGATCTGGCAAAGATCCTGTCCGGCTTGTACAAGGGGGAGGAGGAGGACTTTCTCCGCATGAATCCATTGAACGGATTTTCCATGAACAACCCTCGGAGCTGGGTAAGCGGACGTTTATCTACCCGATCCATACTTCCAAAGTCAAGTATCTTACTTTGTGATTTCGATGCAGGAACTGCGCCGGGACGTGGAGGGCATATGAAGCCTAACTCCACAGCCCGAGGATCCGGAACAATCCCTTGATCCGACCTCCGCAGAGGATCCAGACATAAAGGTGGAGCTGATTGACGGGGTGTTCCACCAACTTAGCATGGACAATGCCCAAGTCGCCATTACGGCTGACTACCCCGGTTTGTTTCCGGCCTCCCAGGTGACTACGACCAAGGTCTTGACACCATCATTTGATCCGTGCTCAACTCTGACCATCCTATACTGATGGTGCATCGCAGGAGGTGCCTTTAAGGCGGGAAGCCGAACCTGCGGCAACTGACCAGCAAGGGTCAGTTCGGCCCAGCAGGCGGAAAAGGAGTGCGACGCGAATCGAAACATCGCCGCAACGGTAGGGTGCACCATTGTTTATAAGCGAAGGATCCCTAGAAGGTATATTAATGCTCATAACTTTTTCCAGGAGAAAGAGCGCTCGCCGGACAGTGTCTGGAGAGGTTGCCAATCAAGCCTCCGCCGGCCATGCTCCATCGCGTGGTCCGGAAGTAGAGGCGAACACAAGGCAAGAGCCGGATGCTCCTTCGACGGAGGATGCCGATAGGCTGTCCGCCACCCGGTCTGAGGTGGAGAGCGCCATGAATCACATGCGTCGCCGGACAGTTCTTCATGACGCATGTTTCTCCCCGGAGGCGTTGAATGCCTTTGATGCGGGAAACGCGCACCTCCGTGCTGCTCAAGATGGTTTAACCAGAGCCACGGAGCAGTATGTGAAGGACATACGGGTAAGTAATTTTAATAGTTATATATGCTAGTAGCCCCCGAGACTTAAAATAGTTAAAATAACTGATTTAAGGATCATTTATTATGCAGGATCTTACGGAGAAGAATACCCACCTGTCCCAGGAGCTTCAAGAGTGCAAGGCCGAACTTGAGGCCGCACTGGCCGCCACAGGGGAGCCACAGAGACCCCCGCTGGTAATACGTACTTCGAAAAGATAAGTAGTTAACAAAGTGCGGCGTGTGCGTAAATCTGACAATAATATTGCAGAGGGCGCCGGACTAGAGCCGGACAAGCAACAGCTACTGCGTCAGCTTAAGGCCGGCGAGAGGGTGCAGCAGGAGAGAAACAAGCTCCAAGATGCCCACACCCAGCTAGGAGAAGAGCTGAAAGGTGTTCGGGCCCAGTTGTCTGGCTCCATGAAGGAGAATCAGCGGCTTTGTCGTGGCATTTATAGTAAGTGCTTGAGCAAATTCCTTTGAAAAGAAGAATTCGGCGAGGAAGTCGATTGACAGAAATGTGTCTTTAGGTGTGCTCACAGGTTGCCCTGCGGAGGAAATGCCCGGTTCAACGGGTGACCAACTTCCCGAGCTGGTGCAACTGCTCGAACGTGTTCGGCAGGCGATGAGTGGCGTCGTTCAGGCCTTATGGCCTTCCGTCTCCCTACCCGAGGGCCTTGGAGGGCTTGCTGAGAAGCTTCAGGGAGTACGGTGACGCCTCCGTCTGTGGAAGATATCGACCTGCCGTCAAGGCACCAGGGAGGCCTGGGCCATGGTGAAGACGCGGTACCCGAAGGCTGACCCAAACCACATGGCCGAGGTCGGACCTGCGGGGCCTGATGGGAAGGAGATCCCTGTGAGCTTGATGTACGGCCAAGTAGAGCTGGCCGCGAAATATTCCCAACAGGACTGTAAATTAGACAGCCTGTTAGATGGGATTGAAGAGGAGTACAATCAGTCAGTTTGATGATGTAATTTAAAATGACATGTAAAATGCCTTCTAGCCAGATTGTAGATCGTTTGTCTTTGCGGATCTTTTCGCTTCAACCTCGGGACCCAACAGTCCGGAGTGTGTCCGAATACCCTTACGGTTATAGAAGAACCGGGGCATGCGTGGAGACAAGGCGTCGGGGTCATAATTGCTTTATCAGACAAGTGCCAACTAGCTATGTTATATTACATGGTTAGTAAGAAACATCTTCCAGGGAGAATAGTTCCGTTAAGGGTTCCTTTCCCTGGGAGGCATGCCCTAAAGTGCATGTCCGGACTGCGAAAATAGCAGAAAAAGCATCTGGGGGCAAATAAATAAGTAAGTAATAAATCATCTTTCAAGTCACCGACCGAATATTCTCTTAAGAACGCTAGCTTTCGGCTTCACCCAGTCTGAGGTACACATCCGGCTGACCCGGCAATAACAATCGCAGAGGTGCTCCCTTTACCTCCTAGCCGAACAATCGGGAACGTAGGGGTAAGCACATGAGCCACACAACCCATCTTGGCCAAAACTTAAGTCATATCGATGCATATAATGGTGAATAAAAGGTACATGCGGAAGTATGACACATGTGTTGGGCATGAAGCCCGTATAAATAAGCCTCTGTTAAAGAAGCCCCCAGGTATAATGAGTGCTAGGAGCACATCAAGTGTGCGCGAACAATGCACAAATCAGCCTATCAAAGGTATTGAAAAAAAAGGTGGGAAGAAGGAGGGGGACAATAGACAGTGAAAATGTAAAAAGGTGGACGGAGGAGTGAAACGAACTCTGAGTCCGGCGTTAGGCGTAGAATCTTTGGAGACGGGCTGCGTTCCATGGGTTCGGCTCGAGTCGGTTGTCAGATGCGTTACGTAGACGGTATGCTCCGCCGGTCAGGACTTGGTCGATGATGAAGGGATCTTCCCACTTGGGCTTAAGTTTGTCCTTTTTCTTGTCCGGCAGGCGTAGAACAAGTTCGCCAACATTGTAAGCTTTGGCCCGTACTTCTCTGCTTTGATATCTTCGAGCCTGTTGTTGATAAAATGCGGAACGAGCTTTTGCCACGTCCCGCTCCTCCTCTAAGGCGTCCAAACTGTCCTGCTGATCCAGCTCGGCTTCTCTTTCTTCGTACATGCGCACGCGAGGTGAGTCATGAATTATATCGTAGGGCAGAACTGCCTCTGCGCCGTACACCATAAAAAATGGTGTGAATCTGGTAGTTCGATTTGGCGTGGTCCGTAGCCCCCAGAGTATGGAGTCGAGCTCCTCTACCCAGTGCGTGTTAGATTCCTTGAGGGACCGCACTAGTCTGGGTTTGATGCCGCTCATGATTAGACCATTTGCTCGCTCGACTTGACCGTTAGTTTGGGGGTGACAGACTGAAGCGTAGTCGAGCTTGATGCCCATGTTTTTGCACCAGAGTTTAACCTCGTCGGCCGTGAAATTCGTGCCGTTATCAGTGATGATGTTGTGGGGGATGCCAAAACGGTGTACTACCCCGGATATGAAGTCTATCACAGGTCCGGATTCTTCTGTTTTAACTGGCTTGGCTTCAATCCATTTGGTGAATTTGTCCACCATGACCAATAAGTATTTGTGCTTGTGGGTTCCCCCTTTAAGGGGTCCAACCATGTCAAGCCCCCAGACCGCGAATGGCCAGGTGATGGGTATAGTTTTGAGGGCGGTGGGTGGCATGTGGCTCTGATTAGCAAAGAGCTGGCAACCGACGCATCGTTGGACTAAGTCCTGAGCATCTGCCCGGGCTGTTGGCCAATAAAATCCTGCACGGAAGGCCTTGCCTACAAGGGCCCGGGCTGCGGCGTGGTGCCCGCCGAGTCCGGCGTGAATTTCAGCCAGGAGATTTCGCCCCTCCTCTTCGGAGATACACCTTTGAAGGACTCCGGTTGTGCTTTTCTTATAAAGTTCTCCCTCATGGACCTTGTAGGCTTTAGATCGCTGAACTATGCAGCGGGCCTCGTTTTGGTCTTCGGGAAGTTCCTGCCTAATTAAGTAGGCTAGGAATGGTTCCGTCCACGGGGCAATTACTGCCATTATTTCGTGGGCTGAAGGTGTTATTTCATTGGCTGAGCCGCCGATTGTGTCAGAATTGTCTGAGTTTAGGTGATGCAGCTGGCTCCGGATTGCTATTTCCTGACTCCTCTTCCCATAATACGGATGGCTTAAAGAGCCGTTCCAGGAAGATGTTTGGAGGGACGGCGTCGCATTTTGCGCTGATGCATGCTAACACGTCTGCTGCCTGGTTATTATCCCGGGCTACATGATGGAATTCGAGTCCTTCAAACCGAGCTGACATTTTTAGGACGGCGTTGCGGTAAGCTGCCATTTTCGGATCTTTGGCGTCAAAGTCTCCATTTACTTGGGATATTGCGAGGTTTGAATCCCCGCGCACCTCTAGGCGTTGAATGCCCATGGAGATTGCCATCCGGAGGCCGTGTAGAAGGGCCTCGTATTCGGCTGCATTGTTGGAGTCCATGTACATTATTTGAAGTACGTATTGGACTGTGTCTCCAGTTGGGGACGTCAAGACGACGCCAGCCCCCAAGCCAGCCAACATTTTGGATCCGTCGAAATGCATGATCCAATTGGAGTACGCGCCGTACTCTTTAGGGAGTTCGGCTTCGGTCCATTCGGCGACGAAGTCAGCCAGGACTTGCGACTTTATAGCTCGCCGTGGTTTGTAGGTTATGTCAAATGGTAAGAGCTCAATGGCCCATTTTGCAATCCTGCCCGTTGCATCACGATTGTTTATAATATCGTTGAGAGGTACTTCGGAGGCCACCGTTATGGAACACTCTTGAAAGTAGTGTCGCAGCTTCCGGGATGCCATGAACACCACATACGCTATCTTTTGATAATGTGGGTACCGGGACTTGCATGGAGTTAAGACAGTGGATACGTAGTACACTGGTTTTTGAAGAGGGAATCTGTGCCCTTCGGTTTCTCGTTCGACGACGAGTACCGCGCTGACAACTTGATGTGTTGCTGTGATATATAATAACATAGGTTCGCCCAGGTTGGGCGCGGCTAGGACCGGATTTGTTGCCAGTATGGCCTTGATTTCTTCGAGTCCGGCCATGGCAGCATCCGTCCATTCGAAGTGTTCGGTGCGCCGAAGGAGGCGATAGAGGGGCAGAG
The DNA here is from genome assembly GCF_002162155.2 of Triticum dicoccoides. NCBI lineage: Eukaryota > Viridiplantae > Streptophyta > Magnoliopsida > Poales > Poaceae > Triticum > Triticum dicoccoides. The sequence continues at coordinate 555,393,255 of NC_041387.1, forward strand.
CCTTTTCTCCCAAACGGGAGATGAAGCGGCTTAGAGCCGCTACGCACCTAGTTAGTTTTTGTATTTGCTTGAGGTCTTTTGGGATATCCAATTGTGACAGAGCTTGGATCTTGGCTGGGTTTGCTTCAATTCCTCTACCGGATACAATGAAGCCCAAAAGCTTTCCGGCTGGTACTACGAAGACACATTTTTCCGGGTTGAGCTTAATGTCATATGATCGGAGGTTGTCAAATGTCACCCTCAAGTTGTCTACTAGAGTTTCGACGTGTTTGGTCTTGACGACCACATCGTCTACGTATGCCTCTACTGTTTTGCCTATCTGGGTAGCCAGACATGTCTGAATCATGCGCTGATATGTTGCGCCGGCGTTTTTGAGTCCGAAGGGCATTGTGTTGAAGCAGAATGGCCCATATGGAGTAATGAATGCCGTTGCAGCCTGGTCTTTTTCTGCCATCTTGATTTGATGGTATCCGGAATATGCGTCGAGGAAGCACAATGAATCGTGCCCTGCGGTAGCATCGATGATTTGGTCGATGCGAGGGAGAGGGAAAGGGTCCTTTGGACAGGCCTTGTTAAGGTCTTTGAAATCGACTCAAAGGCGCCAGGATTTGTCCTCTTTTGGTACCATTACTAGGTTGGCTAGCTAGTCCGGATGTTTTATATCTCTGATGAATCCGGCTTCTAAGAGTTTGGCTAGCTCCTCTCCCATTGCCTATCTTTTGGGTTCGGAAAATCGCCGAAGAGCTTGTTTGACTGGCTTGAATCCTTTTAGGATATTTAGGCTGTGCTCTGCCAGCCTGCGTGGGATTCCTGGCATGTCTGAAGGGTGCCAGGCAAAAATGTCCCAATTTTCCCGAAGGAATTCTCGTAGTGCGGCTTCTACATCAGGATTTAATTGTGCCCCAATGGATGCCGTCTTTGTGGGGTCCGTTGGATGGACCTAAAATTTGACTATTTCGTCTGCTGGTTTAAAAGAGGTGGACTTGGACCTCTTATCGAGTATCACATCGTCCCTATCCACCATGGAGCGCAGGGCAGTTAATTCCTCTGCCGCTAGGGCTTCGGATAATGCCTCTAGGGCCAGTGCGGCTGTCTTATTTTCAGCGCGGAGTGCTGTATCTGGATCACTAGCGAGAGTGATTATTCCATTGGGTCCGGGCATTTTGAGCTTCATGTACCCGTAATGGGGAATAGCTTGGAAGATTGTGAATGCCTCTCGCCCTAACAAGGTGTGATATCCGCTGCCGAATGGGGCCACTTGGAACGTGACCTCTTCGGACCTGTAATTGTCCGGCGAGCCGAACACTACATCTAGTGTGATTTTTCCTGTGCAGCATACTTCTCGACTAGGGATTATTCCCCTGAAGGTTGTGCTGCTCCGCTCGATGCGGCTCCAATCAATTTCCATTTTTTGAAGGGTTTCTTCGTAGATGAGGTTTAATCCGCTGCCGCCATCCATGAGTACCTTGGTAAGACGAAAGCCGTCCACTATCGGACTGAGGACCAATGCGGCTGGTGCTCTAGCTGTTCGGAATTTAGGTTCGTCGCTGGCATTGAAGGTGATAGCCATGTCACTCCATGGATTTGTTGTTGCTACTTGGTAGACTTCGGCGAGGCTGCGGATTGTTCGTTTCCGCATGTTATTTGATGTGAAAGTCTCGAAGACTTTTAATACCGTACTGGTGCTGCTGGGCTGGTTGGGGGGGGGGGCTAAAAAGCCTTCGCCACTTTTGGCCACCTACCGTAATATCCAACATGCTCGAAGGCTGTGTGTTGGAGTGGCGCCCTCCATACTGTGGATTTTGCAGGGTCCGTTGAGCCATCCCTCCAGTACGGTTCCGTACCCTTTAGGGGGTTTTTGCTTTTTGGTTTTTAACCCAGGTGCTTGAGTATGACGCACCCTTTTATTTCGGACTGGGGTTGTATTCAGGGCTGGATTGTCCCAAAACCTAGTTTCGGTTTTCCATGTACTCTCCATCACGCAATATTTTTGTACAATGGTCGCTAGGTCGGTGAAGCATGTAACTTTGCGACGACTGATGGCGTTTATGATTCCCTTGTCCGTGCAATTGTTGCAGAAGATTGAAATCGCGCTTTCTTCATGGCAGTCCTTTATCCTGTTCATAACCAGGAGGAATCTGGCCCAATAATGATGTACTGTTTCATCGGGCTCTTGCCGTATTTGAGATAGATCGCTTATGTTTGGGTGGGCGGGTGGAATTAAGTTCGGAACCCTGCCCGATCTGAGGCTCAAAGGCCAAGAAGCCTCCGGATTTGGAAGCTTGTTTTGTTGGATGCTTTCCAACAAATCTGGTCCGATGCGTAACTTTAGGTTCAGTATTTGATTAGCGTCCGACCCTCCGCGGGAATCCGGCATGGAGGGATCGCGAATTCGGACATAGTTGGTTTTTAACATAGAAGAAGTGTTGCCGCATTGTTCCTCTACCACAACAATGTGGTGGGTAACCTGGGGAGAGTTAATTTCTCTCAGATCGGTTTTAAGCCCAATCTGATCGTAGTCGGTAGCGACTCCCAGGGCGGCGATGCAATCCAAGAGCTCGTTTACGGAGGAGAGCTCAATCGGATCTAGCTGCTCGACGAATTCCGAGCTGACATGAAGATCGCTTTTAATGACCCGAGAGGTCATTGTCGAAGCGGTGGCCGAACAGGCGGTCATAAGAAAACCGCCTAGCCGGATAGTCTGGCCGGCGGCCAAAGCTCCCTTGACGACGGTGCCGTCTTTAAAGACGGGAAAAGGCATCATTCCTGATGGTGACGGCACAGAGGAACTCTCAATGAAAGCACCAATGTCAGAGTCAAAACCGGCGGATCTCGGGTAGGGGGTCCCGAACTATGCGTCTAGGCGGATGGTAACAGGAGACAAGGGACACGATGTTTTACCCAGGTTCGGGCCCTCTTGATGGAGGTAAAACCCTACGTCCTGCTTGATTAATATTGATGATGTGTGTTACAAGAGTGGATCTACCACGCGATCAAGGAGGCTAAACCCTAGAAGCTAGCCTATGGTATGATTGTTGTTCGTCCTATGGACTAAGGCCATCCGGTTTATATAGACACCGGAGAGGGCTAGGGTTACACAAAGTCGGTTACAATGGTAGGAGATCTACATATCCGTATCGCCAAGCTTGCCTTCCACGCCAAGGAAAGTCCCATCCGGACACGGGACGAAGTCTTCAATCTTGTATCTTCATAATCTTGGAATCCGGCCGACCATGATAGTTCGGCTATCCGGACACCCCCTAGTCCGGGACTCCCTCACAAGGTATGAAATGAATATCATGCCAAGATGCAACCTACACAAGGTTGAATGCAAAAGAGGAAAGCATGAATAGATACTTGTTACCCAGATATCATTGGAAGGATGTAGGCAGGGGAGGTATGCCTAACAAAAATAGGAGAGAAACCTCCAACGGAGAAGAACCGGCAGAATCTCCAACATCGAAAACATCATAGAAGATGCATGTGAACTCCCTTTCGATGAACTCGAGCTTGTCATCAGGATGACCATAAGCTCCAAAACTCACAAAGAGAACCAAACAAGAACCAAGAAAGATGATGCAAGGATGCAATGGTTTGAGCTCTCTACGAATGATACGATCAAGTTACTCATCGAGAGCCCCCCTTGATAGTACGACAATCGAACCTAAAACCCGGTCTCCCAACTACCATCATGAGACCGGTAAAAAGGAAAACCTATCAAGGGCAAACCTTTGCCTTGCACATGGTCCACTTGAGCTAGATGATGAAAATCTTGACTCCCTCAAGTTGGACCACCTTTCTTGATTGCGTTGGCTCGATGAAGACTAGTTGATTGCTCCCCCATAGTCCACTATGGGTGAGCCACTCTTCCACACATCTTCACAAGTCCATTGACACCACAATGGATGGCAAGATTCAAGCACTTGATCTCTTCGTGATGCTCCACTTGAACTTGCACACGGCAATCTTGATGACGATCACCACCTAATGGCATCCTTTACATGGGTTGTATGATATCTTCCTCTTGACGCAAGCCCATGGACACGTACCTAACCCCACATAGAACTCTCACATAGACCATGGGTTAGTACACAAAGTGCAAAGGACAATGCTTACCATACCATGGGATCAGTTTATCCCTCTCGGTATATCTTCTACACTTTGTGAGTTGATCAACTTGATTCACTCTTGACTTAGTCTTGATCAACCTTGAATCTTTCCAACTCTCTTCATTTGGATGATGTCTTGAAGGTAAACATGAATGATCACACAATCTTTTTCTTCAAGACATACTTGCAATAAGCTCAACACTTACATGACCAATCTTTGGATAATTCCTTAATAACACCTTGGTCATCTCATAAACTCCTTGAAACCAACACATGGACTTCAAGAAAAGCCTATGGACAAATCCTTAAAATATAACTCAAGACAACCATTAGTCCATAGAGATTGTCATCAATTAACAAAACCAAACATGGGGCACCACATGTTCTTTCACATTCCACATCAAAAATTCTGTTTTTATCATTTACCTACTCGAGGACGAGTAGGAATTAAGCTTGGCAATGCTTGATACCTCTCCAACATATCTATAATTTTTGATTGTTCCATGCTATTATATTACCCGTTTTGGATGTTTATGGGCTTATCTATACACTTTTATATCATTTTTGGGACTAACCTATTAACCGGAGGCACAACCCAAATTGTTTTTTTGCCTATTTCAGTGTTTCACAGAAAAGGAAAATCAAACGGAGTCCAAATGGAATGAAACCTTTGGGAGAGATATTTTTGGAACAAATGCAATCCAGGAAACTTGGAGTGGACATCAAGAAGCAGACGAGGAAGCCACGAGGCAGGAGGGCGTGCCCTAGGGGGTGGGCGCGCCCCCACCCTCATGGGCCCCTCGTGGCTCCCCTGACCAACTTCTTTCGCCTATATATACTTGCATACCCTGAAAACTGTTGGAAATATGCCCTAGAGGAAATAATAAAAAGATTATTATTATATTTCCTTGTTCATGATAATTGTCTTTTATTCATGCTATAATTGTATTATCCGGAAATCGTAATACATGTGTGAATACTTAGACCAAATACGTCCCTAGTAAGCCTCTAGTTGACTAGCTCGTTGGTCAGCAGATAGTCATGGTTTCCTGACTATGGACATTAGATGTCGTTGACAACAGGATCACATCATTAGGAGAATGATGTGATGGACAAGACCCAATCCTAAGCATAGCACAAAATCGTGTAGTTCGTTTTGCTAGAGCTTTTCCAATGTCAAAGTATCTCCTCCTTAAACCATGAGATCGTGTAACTCCCGGATACCGTAGGAGTGCTTTGGGTGTACCAAACGTCACAACGTAACTGGGTGACTATAAAGGTGCACTACAGGTATCTCCGAAAGTGTCTGTTGGGTTGACACGGATCGAGACTGGGATTTGTCACTCCGTATTACGGAGAGGTATCACTGGGCCCACTCGGTAGTGCATCATCATAATGAGCTCAAAGTGACCAAGTGTCTGGTCACGGGATCATGCATTACGGTACGAGTAAAGTGACTTTCCGGTAACGAGATTGAACAAGGTACTGGGATACCGATGATTGAATCTCGGGCACGTAACATACCGTCTGACAAAGGGAATAGTATACGGGGTTGCTTGAATCCTCGACATCGTGGTTCATCCAATGAGATCATCGAGGAGTATGTGGGAGCCAACATGGGTATCCAGATCCCGCTATTGGTTATTGACCGGAGAGCCGTCTCGGTCATGTCTGCATGTCTCCCGAACCCATAGGGTCTACACACTTAAAGTTCAATGATGCTAGGGTTGTATGAATATGAGTATGCAGCAAACTGAATGTTGTTCGGAGTCCCAGATGAGATCCCGGACGTCACGAGGAGTTCCGGAATGGTCCGGAGGTAAAGAAAACTATATAGGAAGTGCTATTTCGGCCATCGGGAAAGTTTCGGGGTCACCCGGTATTGTATCGGGACCACCGGAAAGGTCTCGGGGGTCCACCGGGTGGGGCCACCTATCCCGGAGGGCCCCGTGGGCTGAAGTGGGAGGGGAACCAGCCCCTAGTGGGCTGGTGCGCCCCCTTGGCCCCCCCCCTGCGCCTAGGGTTGGAAACCCTAGGTGGGGGGGCGCACCACTTGCCTTGGGGGCACTCCACCCCCCCTGGCCGCCGCCCCCTTGGGAGATTGCATATCCCAGGGCCGGTGCCCCCCCTAGGGGCCTATATAAAGGAGGGCAAAGGGGAGGGCAGCCGCACCCTTGTGTCTTGGCGCCTCCCTCCCCTGCTACACCTCGTCCTCCTCCCGCAGCAGCTTGGCGAAGCCCTGCCGGAGTTCTGCTGCATCCACCACCACACCGTTGTGCTGCTGGATCATCATCAACCTCTCCTTCCCCCTTGCTGGATCAAGAAGGAGGAGACGTCATCCGCTCCGTACGTGTGTTGAACGCGGAGGTGCTATCCGTTAGGCACTTGGTCATCGGTGATTTGAATCACGGTGAGTACGACTCCATCATCACCGTTCTCTCGAACGCTTCCGCACGCGATCTACAAGTGGTATGTAGATGTAATCTCTCTCCCATGACTCGTTGCTTAGATGACTCCGTTTTGTGGTGTGTTTGTCGAGATTTGATGAATTGTGGGTTTATGATCAAATTTATCTATGAGAAATATTTGAATCTCCTCTAAATTCTTTTATGTATGATTGGTTATCTTTGCAAGTCTCTTCGGATTACCAGTTTGGTTTGGCCTACTAGATTGATCTTTCTTGCAATGGGAGAAGTGCTTAGATTTGGGTTCAATCTTGCGGTGTCCTTTCCCAGTGACAGTAGGGGTAGCAAGGCACATATTGTATTGTTGCCATCGAGGATAAAAAGATGGGGTTTATATCATATTGCTTGAGTTTATCCCTCTACATCATGTCATCTTGCCTAATATGTTACTCTGTTCTTATGAACTTAATACTCTAGATGCATGCTGGATAGCGGTCGATGTGTGGAGTAATAGTAGTAGATGCAGGCAGGAGTTAGTCTACTTGTCGCGGACGTGATGCCTATATACATGATCATGCCTAGATATTCTCATAACTATGCACTTTTCTATCAATTGCTCGATAGTAATTTGTTCACCCACCGTAGATGCAGGCAGGAGTCAGTCTACTTGTCGCAGACGTGAAACCTATGGCCCCCGGGTCTATTTTCTATCATATAAGTTTTCGATCTACTTTATTTTGCAATCTTTACTTTTCAATCTATATCATAAAGTACCAAAAATATTTATCTTATCTTATTATCTCTATCAGATCTCACTTTCACAAGTGGCCGTGAAGGAATTGACAACCCCTTTATCGCGTTGGTTGCGAGGTTCTTGTTTGTATGTGTAGGTACGAGGGACTTGCGTGTAGCCTCCTACTGGATTGATACCTTAGTTCTCAAAACTGAGGGAAATACTTACGCTACTTTGTTGCATCACCCTTTCCTCTTCAAGGGAAAACCAATGCAGTGCTCAAGAGGTAGCAGACCCGGTGTCGGATGAGACACCCGACTCTCCCCAACTGACTCTTGAGAAGACATCTTGCTCTATATCTATTGCAGAAACAGCTTGAAACAAAAACAGAGGATATTTGTGTGATACGGTGGTCAAAACCGTAGAGGGATTATATAATGAATTTTTACCGACCAAGGGAAGTATCATGCAAGAAAACGGAGTCCGGAGAGCACACGAGGTGCCCACGAGGCAGGGGGGCGTGCCCAGGGGGTATGGCGCGCCCTCCACCCTCGTGGACGCCTCGTGTCCTTCCTGGACTACTTCTTATTTTCCTATTTTCTTAAATATTCCAAAACGGAGACAAACTGCTATTAGAACTGTTTTGGAGTCGACTTACTTACCGTACCACATACCTATTCCTTTTCGGAGTCTGAAACGTTCTGGAAAGTGTCCCTTATGTATTCCTCCGGGGTTACGGTTTCAATAACATTAGTTTCGACATTTATGGGATTACCTGAGATATAATGTTTGATCCTTTGACCGTTCACCATCTTTGGACTTGTGCCTTCGAAGTTGTTTATTTTTATGGCACCGGAACGATAGACCTCCGCGATAATGTAAGGGCCTTCCCATTTAGAGAGAAGTTTTCCTGCAAAAAATCTTAAACGAGAGTTGTATAGCAAAACATAATCACTTGCATTAAACTCACGCTTTTGTATCCTTTTGTCATGCCATCTTTTAACTTTTTCTTTAAACAGTTTGGCATTCTCATAGGCTTGAGTTGTCCATTCATCAAGTGAGCTAATGTCAAATAGCCTCTTCTCACCGGCAAGTTTGAAATCATAATTGAGCTCTTTAACCGTAAATGTTGTCCAATATGCCTTATGTTCTAGTTCGAGAGGTAAGTGACATTCTTTTCCATAAACCATTTTGTATGGAGACATACCCATAGGATTTTTATATGCAGTTCTATAAGCCCATAATGCGTCATCAAGTTTCTTGGACCAATTCTTTCTAGATCTATTAATAGTCTTTTACAAAATCTATTTAAGCTCTTTGTTACCTAGTTCTACTTGGCCACTAGACTGTGGGCGATATGGAGATGCAATTCTATGATTAACATCATACTTAGCAAGCATTTTACGAAAAGCACCATGAATAAAATGTGAACCACCATCAGTCATTAGGTATCTAGGGACTCCAAACCTCAGGAAAATAACTTCTTTAAGCATCTTAATAGAGGTGTTATGATCAGCACTACTAGTTGGAATAACTTCTACCCACTTAGTAATGTAATCAACAGCAACTAAAATATGTGTATACCCATTAGAGGAAGGAAACGGTCCCATATAATCAAAGCCCCAAACATCAAATGGTTCAATAACAAGAGAATAATTCATAGGCATTTCTTCATGTCTACTAATATTACCAATTCTTTGACATTCATCACAAGCAAGACAAACTTACGGGCATCCTTGAAGAGAGTAGGCCAATAAAAACCGGATTGCAATACCTTATGCGCAGTTCTATCTCCAGTGTGGTGTCTTCCATAAGCCTCGGAGTGACACTTGCGTAGGATCTGTTCCTGTTCATGCTCAGGTACACAACGTCTAATAACACCATCTAATCCTTCTTTATAAAGGTATGGGTCATCCCAGAAGTAATGTCTTAAATCATAGAATTTTTTTTCTTTTGCTGGTATGAGAAACTAGGTGGTATAAATTTAGCAACAATGTAATTAGCATAATCAGCAAACCATGGAGTAGTACGAGAAGCATTTATGACAGCTAACTGTTCATCAGGAAAGCTATCATCAATAGGTAGTGGGTCATCAAGAACATTCTCTAACCTAGACAAGTTGTCTGCAACGGGGTTCTCAGCTCCCTTCCTATCAATAATATACAAATCAAATTCTTGTAGCAAGAGAACCCATCTAATAAGTCTAGGTTTAGCATCTTTCTTTTCCATAAGATATTTAATAGCAGCATGATCAGTGTGAACAGTTACTTTGGAATCAACAATATAAGGTATGAACTTATCACAAGCAAATACAACTCCTAAAAATTCTTTTTTAGTAGTAGCATAATTTCTCTGGGCACTATCTAGAGTTTTACTAGCATATTGAATAACATTTAGTTTCTTATCAACTCTTTGTCCTAGAACAGCGCCTACAGCATAATCACTAGCATCGCACATAATTTCAAAGGGTAAATTCCAATCAGGTGGCTGAATAATAGGTGCAGAAATCAAAGCTTTCTTAAGTATTTCAAATGCTTCTACACAATCATCATTGAAGACAAAAGGAATATCTTTTTGTAAGAGATTAGTCAGAGGCCTAGAAATTTTAGAGAAGTCCTTAATAAACCTCCTATAAAAACCGGCATGACCAAGAAAACTTCTTATACCTTTAATGTCCTTGGGACATGGCATCTTTTCAATAGCATCAACTTTAGCTTTATCAACTTCAATACCTCTTTTAGAAATTTATGCCCCAAGACGATGTCATCATTAACCATAAAGTGGCACTTCTCCCAATTCAAGACAAGATTAGTTTCTTCACATCTCTACAAAACTCGATCAAGGTTGCTCAAGCAATCATCAAAAGAAGATCCATAAACGGAGAAATCATCCATGAAAACCTCAACAATCTTTTCACAAAAGTCAGAGAATATAGCCATCATGCATCTTTGAAAGGTAGCAGGTGCATTACATAAACCAAAAGGCATACGTCTATAAGCAAAAGTACCAAAAGGGCAAGTAAAAGTGGTCTTTTCTTGATCCTCTTTTGACACAGGTATTTGACAGAAACCAGAGTAACCATCTAGAAAGCAAAAATGTGTATGTTTGGATAATCTTTCTAGCATTTGATCAATAAAAGGTAAATGGTAATGATCCTTTTTAGTAGCTTTATTTAATTTGCGGAAATAAATTACCATCCTATAACCTGTAACAATTCTTTGCGGGATCAATTCATCTTTATCGACAGTAATACCTCCCTTCTTAGGGACACAATGGATAGGACTTACCCACTGACTATCAGCAACGAGATAAATTATACCTGCCTCCAGGAGCTTTAGTATTTCTTTTCTTACCACTTCTTTCATCTTAGGATTTAACCGTCGTTGGTGATCAACAACTAGTTTGGCGTCTTTCTCCAATTTTATCTTGTGTTGGCATAGAGTGAGACTAATGCCCTTAAGATCATGAAGAGTATATCCAATAGTAGCACGGTGCTTCTTCAAAGTTTTCAATAATTTCTCCTCTTCCTGCTCTGAAAGGTTAGCACTAATAATAACATGATATATCTTTTTTCATCAAGATAAGCACATTTAAGAGTATCAGGTAGTGGTTTAAACTCAAACACGGGATCACCCTTGGGTGGTGGAGGATCCCCTAGAATTTCAACAGGCAAGTTGTGTTTCAAAATAGGTCCCTGCTTAAAGAATACTTCATCTATCTCCCTTCTTTCATTCATAAACATATCATTTTCATGGTCTAGCAAATATTGTTCTAAAGGATCATTAGGAGGCACGTCAATAGAAGCAAGACCAATAATTTCATCCTTACTAGGCAATTCTTTATCATGGGGTTGTCTACGAAATTTAACAAAATTAAAGTCATGAGACATATCCCCTAAACCAATCGTAACAATATCCTTTTTGCAGTCTATCTTAGCATTAACAGTATTCAAGAAGGGTCTGCCAAATATAATGGGACAAAAGTCATCTTGTGGGGAACCAAGAATAAGAAAATCAGCAGGATATTTAACTTTCCCACACAAGACTTCAACATCTCTAACAATCTCAATTGGTGAGATAGTATCTATATTGGCAAGCTTAATTGTAACATCGATTTCTTCTATCTCACCAGGTGCAATATCATGCATAATTTATTTGTATAAGGAATGAGGTATTGCACTTGCACTAGCACCCATATCACATAAGCCATGATAACAATGATCTCCTATTTTAACAAAAATAACAGGCATGCCTACAACAGGTCTATGTTTATTTTTAGTATCGGGTCTAGCAATTCTAGCAGCTTCATCACAAATGTAAATAACATGCCCATCAATATTATCAGCCAAGAGATCTTTAACCATAGCAATACTAGGTTCAACTTTAATTTGCTCAGGTGGTGTAGGTGTTCTAGTATTACTCTTACGAACCACAGTCGAAGCTTTAGCATGATCCTTTATCCTAACAGGGAACGGTGGTTTCTCAATATAGGTAGTAGGAACAATAGGATCATTATAAGTGATATTCTTTTCTTCAACTTTAATAGGTGCAACTACTTTTACTTTAATGGGAGAATTATATTTAAACCACTTCTCCTAAGGGAGGTCAACATGAGCAGCAAATGATTCACAGAAAGAAGCTACTATCTCAGAGTCAAGTCCATATTTAGTGCTAAATTCACGAAAAGCATCGCTATCCATAAAGGATTTAACACAATCAAACTTAGGTGTCATACCTGACTCCTTACCTTCATCGAGATCCCAATCTTCGGAGTTGCGTTTAATTCTTCCCAATAAATCCCATCTGAATTCAATAGTCTTCATCATAAAAGAACCAGTACAAGAAGTATCGAGCATGGAGTGATTGTTGAGAGAAAGCCGAGCATAAATTTTTTGAATAACAATTTCTCTTGAGAGCTCATGATTGGGGCATGAATATAACATTGACTTAAGCCTCCCCCAAGATTGAGCGATGCTTTCTCCTTCATGAGGCTAAAAATTATATATATAATTACGATCATGATGAACAAGATGCATAGGATAAAACTTCTGATGAAATCCAATTTCAATCAGTTGTAGTTCCATGATCCCATATCATCACATAGCCTAAACCATGTCAATGCCTTTCCCTTCAAAGATAAAGGGAAGACCTTCTTCTTGATAACATCCTCGGGCATACCTGCAAGCTTAAATAATCCAAAAACTTCATCCACATAGATTAGGTGCAAATCGGGATGCAATGTTCCATCTCCTGTAAAAGGATTAGCCAGCAGTTTCTCTATCATACCTGAAGGAATTTCAAAGAAAACATTTTTAGTAGGTTCAGTAGGTTGAGGAGCAACTCTTTGCTCTACTGGTCGGTGTGAAGATACCCCGAACAAGCCCCTCAAAGGATTATGTTCCATAGTAACAAGTGACAGTAAATTTCAGCACACTATATAAATTTTTCCTTACCAAGTTCCACTTACCAAAGGCGCTTCACTCCCCGGCAACGGCGCCAGAAAAGAGTCTTGATGACTGTTGGTGTCAAAACCGGCGAATCTCGGGTAGGGGTCCCGATCTGTGCATCTTAGGCTGATGGTAACAGGAAGCAAGGGACACAATGTTTACCCAGGTTCGGGCCCTCTCGATGGAGGTAAAACCCTACTTCCTGCTTGATTAATATTGAAGATATGAGTAGTACAAGAGTAGATCTACCACGAGATCATAGAGGCTAAACCCTAGAAGCTATGATGGTATGATTGTAATTGTGATCGGCCTTCTAAGGACCATCCTCTCCGGTTTATATAGACACCGGAGAGGGCTAGGGTTTACATGGAGTCGGTTACAATGAAGGAAATACAATATCCGGATCGCCAAGCTTGTCTTCCACGCAAAGGAGAGTCCCATCCGGACATGGGATGGAGTCTTGAGTCTGGTATCTTCACACTTCAATAGTCCGGACGATGTATATAGTCCGGTTGTCCGAATACCCCCTAATCCAGGACTCCCTCAGTATCCCCTGAACTAGGCTTCAATGACGATGAGTCCGGCATGCAGTCTTGTCTTCGGCATTGCAAGGCGGGTTCCTTCTCCGAGTACTCCAAAGTTATTATTGAACACGTGTACCGTGTCTGGACCTGCAAGATGATCCTTGCATACAATTGTAGGGAACACAACATAAATCCAATTTGCTGGCAATCTTAGTGTGTCATGCCCTTGCATCGTGGCCTGGCTCAACACGAACCGGTATCTCTTGGCCCACCTCGACTCGTGTTGCAAGGCGGTTTTATTGGCACGCCCCGTAAGAGCAGAGATCGTGTTCCTTTTATTACGGTAACTTTCATTAATACGGGCGTGCGCAACCCCACAACGATCGTTGGTATGACTCCGTGTGTCTTCAGATAAGTCTCAAGCGGTCACGCTGAGGACTCTTGGTATTTCTCCCCTTTATAAAGGGGCTGAGGCTTATACCTCTTTTCCACCACCCTTGCACCTTTTCGCATCTCGAGTTCTAACACCCGAAACCAAAACTCGAATGACCCAGATCCTCCAATATGTCCGGATCCAACTCTCAATGCCGGTGGGTGGCCTCCTCGATCCAAGAGGAGGACATTGCGAGGCTCGGGGAGGTCGGATATCTGACCGCCGACATCCAGCACAGGCTTCCCGCTCCAGGGCAGGCCATCCCTATGCCGGAGCCCAACGAGAGCATCGTGTTTGTTCCTCACTTCCTCCACGGCTTGGGCCTCACCCTTGATCCCTTTGTGAGGGGGCTCATGTTCTATTACGGGTTAGATTTTCATGATCTAGCCCCGGACGCTATCCTCCATATCTCGTCGTTCATCATTGTGTGTGAGGCTTTTCTCCACGTCGCTCCACACTTCATCTTATGGCTCAAGACCTTCAATGTGAAGCCGAAGATGATCGAGGGGCGACATGCAGAGTGCGGAGGTGCCATAATAAGCAGGAACGCCGATACCCCATGGCCAGAGGGTTCTTTCCCAGAAGTATCTGATATATGGCAGCGGAGGTGGTTTTATGTCACGGCTCCCAGAGGCACAAAGTGGGTGGCCGCCCCCGAGTTCCTCTCGGGCCCTCCGTCGCAATTGGTGTCATGGACCGACGTAGGACGGAGTTGGGGGCTCGCTGGTGATGTACCAATATTGCAGAGCCGTATCCGGGAGCTTCTTGAGAAGGACATTAACCTTGTCAGCATAATTCAAGTAATGCTAATCCGACGGATGTTGCCGTGCAAACGCCGGCCTCTCCGGATGTGGGAGTTCAATCCAGAGGGTCCGCGGACTATTAAGCACTTCTTCGGCCTGACGCTCGAAGGGTTGTTGTCGGTGTCAAAACCGGCGGATCTCGGGTAGGGGGTCCCAAGCAGTGCATCTTAGGATCAATGGTAACAGGAGACAAGGGACACGATGTTTTTACCCAGGTTCGGGCCCTCTCGATGGAGGTAAAACCCTACTCCTGCTTGATTAATATTGACGGTATGGGTAGTACAAGAGTTGATCTACCACGAGATCAGAAAGGCTAAACCCTAGAAGCTAGCCTATGGTATGATTGTTGTTGTATATGTCTATCGACTAGCCTGGCCCCGGTTTATATAATGCACCAGAGGCCTAGGATAACAAGAGTCCTTGTCTTGATCGCCAAGTCTTGTGGATTCTTCCTTGTATGCGGCAGCTGTCCGGACTGGCCCATGAGTATACGACCATGGGGGTCCTCGGCCCAATCCAACTGATCGGGAGACGACGCGTTGAGTACCCCCTAGTCCAGGACACCGTCAGTAGCCCCCTGAACCGGTCTTCAAGTTAGGGACGCTCCTCGATTCTTCCAAAATGTTCTTCACCTTCGGTTGCCGGTCTTGAAAACTGGTTCAACAAATCTTCTCATCTTCTATCTTTGAGGATCGCGGAAAAGCATTCGATGAGTTTACACGTTGGGTATCCGAGGAGCCCCTTTAAGTTTCCGGCCTTTATCAATGCCTTGTTATTTTTATGCCACACTTCGGGTTTGAAGTTGTTCCCAGGCGGCAACGTCCTCTTGCGTCCGAGCTCCAACGCCGGACTACATTCGAGGTATCTTTTGCAGCCGAGCACCAACGCCGGACCGCTTCCCAGCTCTAACGCCGGAATGTATCCGAGCTCCAACGCCGGACTATGTATCCGAGCTCCAACGCCGGACTGTATCCGAGGTGTCGTAAATCACCTTGGTTCAAAGAATTTTTAAGGAGTTTAGCCGAGCTTAATGCCGGAAATGCCCTCTATGGAGCCAGCCACTAGTGCCCGAGCTTTATGCCGGACTACTTCCGAGGTGGTGCACCACCCCGAGTGTGGGCCGATTTTTGTCAATATTTTAGATTGATGCAATTTATTCTCTGCCAAGATACATAGTCAGTAGCCCTCAAGGTGGGTATCGGTCTAAAACCCGAGATGCCCATGAAGGATGACATAAGACCGCTGATCCCTGTAGCCGCTGAGACTCAGGTTGATTTGCAAAATCGGTCTGAGGATCAAGTCCTAGCTCAGTAGAATACTTCGGGACACAAAAAGCGGCGTACTCAGTCATCAAGACCCAGGTTGGGTGCGGCCGACCAACCTGAGGATCAAAATCTCCTCGAAGACTGTATGACACTTTAAAATTTTCTGCATTGGACAGGCAATGCAGTAGCCCCCGAGACACTGGTCGGGTGGCAACACCAGATCAGGGGATCAATGTGCCCCTTTAATATTTGTAAATAATAAGCCCGAAGCCCAGTAGCCCCCGAGCCTTAATGCGGGCATGGGACGCCGAATTAAGGATCGATATCCATAGTAAAATCACAAATTATGTGTAATGACTCTATGTATCCAAGTACTTTACGTCATTAATGCTCGGATCCGTATTGTACAAAACTTTGTTGACCGACCATCAGCTTCCACCTCCTCGGCCAATAGCCGAGGAGTGTTTGTCCTACTTTATAAAGCCTTTATGAGGGTAAAGATTTACAACAAACAAGGCAATCTGTCCATACGGTTTTATAAACAAAGGTACGCGGAGAGACACGTTATGTTACTGTTTAGTAGAAGAAATGTCTTCCAAAGAAAGTAGTCCCGCTATCGGTTCCTTTCTTTTGGTTGTCATGCTAAGCATGATCATGAAATCTTAGCTCCAATGTAAGAGCAAAATATCGAGGATTTAGTTTGGGAGGCCAGTTAATAGCCCCCGTTAGTGTTCGGCGACAGTCGAGGTCAAGCCGTAAACACTTCGGCCATTGTTATGAATGGCCCATCGTTTAAGGCCGTCATCGAATCGCCGACCAGTTTACGCTTATTGTGACAGTCAGTTTTCGGCTTTCTCCACTGAGGTGCTTTAACCATGTGAGCTGGAAGCACAATCGCAGTGGTTCTCCCTTTGCACACCTAGCCGAACAAAGCGGAACATAGGAGGCAAGCGCAGGAGCCGGGCAACCCAACTATTGACCGAAGACACAATTCGAAACCGATGCATATATAGCAATATCCGAGAATGTTTTTGCCGAATCTCTAAAGGTGTCTAGCGTTGCACTGCGAGACTTGTGCTGAAAACACACAAATAGTTAAAAAGTGCCATGGGCTCGAAAAGCAAAAAAAACTTATTCAAAAGGTTAATGTCCGAACTAGATCAAGTGTTCGGTGTCAATCCGGAAATTGGAATTCAGAGAAAAAAAAAGGTGCTTCTGTCGTGCTTTAACATGACACATCCTATCTCAAAACTTCAAGCGGGTCAGCCTACGGCTTCAACCTCCTATCCCGAAGGCGGAGTACTTCTTACTAGGCCAGTTTAGCAAACTAAACTCTAGCGGCTTTGAGAGAGAAATTAGGCTCCCCGGCTAGTGTCCGCACACTTGTGTCGAAAAAAGGAGTGATAAATAGTAATAAAAAATTTGCAACGACTAGGAAGAAAAACACTTATCATAAAACGGCTCATATAAATTTAAGAGCCCCCAAGTGACTTGGGTAAAAGAATGATTGCATGTACCGAAGTATTGATATCATATCTATGTTCAACCGAACTTTAAACGCGTCTTAACCGACCGTCGGCTTCTCCCTCTTCGGTCAAGGACCGAAAAGTGTTATGTACTCCATCTGTCGAGAATATCGACGGTGTTTCCAATAACCAGGCAATCAGGTCATAAGGCTGTAATAGACAAAGCGCGCTCATGGAACTTATGCTATATTACTGCGAAGAGTAAGAAGCATCTTCGAAGAAAATAGTACCCCCACCGATACCTTTCTTCAATGCTCATTGTTATTATGAGACTTGTGCAATAGATTTTTTGTACTCATGAGTTCCGTTGTGTGCCGACCATTATTGAAAACAATAAGAGCGCTAGCTTTCGGCTTCATCCAGTCTGAGGTCCAGCTCGGGTGACCCGATCGTGACAATCGCAGAGGTGCTCCCTCTACTCCCTAGCCGAACAATTGGGAACGTAGGGGTAAGCACAGGAGCCAGGCAACCCAGTTGCAAATCGCTTAAGTCAATATGGTGCATATTGTGGCGTAATACACGAACAAGGAACGAAGCCGTACAAGTATAATCATATGCAAGAGGAAAAAGCTTCATGAAGGAAGCCCCCAAGTAAACAGGGTATTTGAATTTGCGCGTCACAAACAAAGTTTGGACAAGGAAATTTTTACAAGCAACTTTTTTCCAAAAAAGTATAATGCTTGGTCGAGCCGAACACAAGTTAAAAATTTAAAACTTTGAGCATGAAGACAACTTAGCTGGTTAATGTGTTCGGTATTGATGACGCGGTCCGAGCTTGATGCGGGACAAGGTTCCATCCCCCAAGCCGGTCCCGAGGTGGCGAAGCAAAGAGGTCGGCACTCCAGAGTGGTGACATAGCACGGTCAATGCAGGATGGCAGGGTGATGCCGAAGTCCCCGGCATGGGGTAATGAAGTGTTGACGAAGCCCCCCGTCCAGCCGAGGTGACGCCAAAGGATATAGTCCGGCTGGATCATTTTCCTGTGCACAAAAAATAGTGCAAACCGGAGATAATAGTAATAATAATAATAAAAATCATTGCATAACAAATAATTTATGCAAAGTGAGTAATAAAAGAAATATGGCCTGGCGCCAAAGTCAATGTCGATGTAGGGCGGCGGCGTGATGCGGTAAAGGCATGGCAAGGCCTGAATTCACAGGTGGTTCGAGTTCTGGATGCGGCGTTCACCGGACTATGTATGGAAACTGACCGAACCACCATGCGACCGTCGTTAATGCAGCCACCATTTGATAGACCTGCGTATAAATGATGGAATAAAGTAGAGTAATAATTCCTTGGAAAAAATAAACCCGAACAAGCAAAAATTGCTGGGATTAATAGCACCTGGTTTATTTGTTCTAGCGGTTCAAAGAAAGGTTACTCCCAAAATTGGGATTCGATTCGCACACCCATTGCCTGATGGGTGATGAAGCGAAGGCATGCCGATGCTGGCAAAGGCTGGCTCGCCGAGGCAAAGCCCGTGGTCCAGCTAATGTGATGAAGCTGGTTGGCCGGTGACGCCGAAGTCTCCAGGGTAAGTTGATGAAGAGATGGCGAAGCCCCCAGTCCAGGCGAGGAGACGAAGCAGGTCGGTGAGGAGATGTGTCAGCCGAGGTGTTGAAGTAGTTCGGCGTGATGGACCCCGGCTCGATGAAGCAATAGTGCGGCCCTGCCGATGCAGGTCGTGACGTGGTCGATGCCGGCTTGATGAAGCGACCGTGTGGCGATGCCGGTATGCCCGCTCCGTGTAATCCGTGGGGCGGCGATGTTGGTGATGATTTATCCTTCGCAATGCCGGACTCTTGTTCGGCCGGCCGAGATGATGATCCGAAGAAACTGAGCTCGGCTCAACAAAGCGACGACGTGTCTAACGCAGGTCGGCCGCCGTGGAGTGATCTTGTCGGGCTGGTTTGACACCGGCGCGACGGTGAAGTTCGTATTGCAAGAATACTTTCAATACCAGTGGGATGTGTTTGAGAATAAAACACAACACCCCATATGAAAACTTCCCTCAAAAAGGATGTCCGAGATCCCGTTCATAAACAAGATGAATTCGGGTTGGATTCGTTCTCGCGCAGAAAACAGATCCAAAAAGTGATGCACTAATCGGAAGTTTCCCGGAGTTTGGACGGTCGGATCGAGCTGAATTTTTGGCAAGTGGTAGATATTAGAATTCCGCAGCAAATCAACGGTTGGATCTTTCAAAGGACATCCGAGCTAGATGTTGGATACCACGCTCTAAACTCGTCCGGATTCTCGTCCAGATTCAACAGGGCTCCGTGAAAGTGCTAGTTATCGACTAGAGCGGGGGTGAATAGGCGATTTTTATGAAAGTCTTCAAAACATGGAAGTTTCAAAGACAAACAATAGAAACAACCTAATTGATATGCAGCAGAAGATAAACTACAACAAGCAAGCCATAATCAAATATGCAATAGCATTAACGTTCGAAGATTAATAGCAGCTAGGTAGTAGGATCAGGATGGAAGATAGTATGAAGCCAATCAACAATAGTAGCCAAGCAATGAAGTCAATCAGATAAGATGATAAGCAATGACTTCACGAAGACAAACTCAAAGTAAAGGAGGGAAGAGATAGAACCAGTTGCTTGTTGAAGACACAAGATTTGTTGGACCAGTTCCAGTTGTTGTGACAACTGTACGTCTGGTTAGGGAGGCTGAGATTCGACTCAGAAGACCGTGTCTTCACCTTATTCTCCTTGAGCGAAGGACACTTAGTCCCCGCCCAATCACTCTGGTAAGTCTTCAAGGTAGACTTCCAAACCTTCACAGACTTTGTTCACCCGGCAATCCACAATGACTCTTGGATGCTCACAACGTGACGCCTAACCGGCTGGAGGATACACAGTCCTCAAGTGTAATAAGTCTTCAGGTCACACAGACAGAAAGACTTCAGTGATGCCTAACACTCTTTAGCTCTGGGTGTTTGGGCTTTGTCCTCGCAAGGATTTCTCTCTCAAATGCTTCGAGGTGGGTTGCTCTCAAACGACAAAAGCCGTATACTAACTCTGAGCAGCCACCAATTTATGGTGTAGGGGGTGGGCTATTTATAGCCACTAGGCAACCCGACCTGATTTGTCCAAAATGACCCTGGGTCACTAAGGAACTGACACGTGTTCCAACGGTTAGATTTCAAACACACACGGCAACTTTACTTGGGCTACAAGCAAAGCTGACTCATCCAACTCTGGATAAGATTTGCTCTCATTGTCTTTGCTCGAAGACATAGGATTTGGGTTTAGCATCACTTCAGTCACTCTGACTTAGTTCACTTGGACCCCACTTAACAGTACGGTGGTTCCTATGACTCAACAAAGAAGAAAAGGAAACAACGAAACCACACAGTCTTCGCGCTCCATAGTCTTCACTCAATGTCTTCTCATGTCATAGACTTCAGTGTGAATATCTTCACACACCACCATTGTCTTCAATGTCTTCATACATTTTTAGGGGTCATCTCCGGTAGGTAAACCGAATCAATGAGGGACACTACCTGCGTTATCTTGCAATTCTCACAAACGCATTAGTCCCTCAACCAACTTTGTTGTTAATACTCCAAAACCAACTAGGGGTGGCACGAGATGCACTTACAATCTCCCCCTTTTTGGTGACTGATGACAAACTGGTTGAAGTTTTCAATGGGGATAAAGTATGTGAAATTGTAAAGGATAGGAATTTGTCTTCATAAGTAGCAAGGGCTCCCCCTGAAGATGTGCATATAAATAATTTTGCTTTTGGAATGCAAATGCACATGGCAGGTTGTACTTGTGGAGATCCACTTCAACTTATGATGATAATTCATCATGCACGAAATGATATAGCATATAGGATGACATGCATAATGAAAAATGAACGTCTGCAGGATGATCTAAGTGCGGAAGTTATCATCGCACATGGAAATGCAAATAAGTAGCAGACGACCATCAAGTTTAAGTGTTACAACTCAGAGAACCAAATGTTTCAAAACGCAAGAGTTGTAAGCACGAGGCAAAATATAACGCAACCGCCCATATGAACCCGCTTGAAGACTATCAACTCATACGCTTCTCCCCCTTTTGTCAGTAATGACCAAAAAGGTTTGAAGACATAGAGCATCTACTCGTCTTCTTGATGAGTAGGTGAAGCAGCAGGGTTGTTGTCGTTGGGTGGCGGTGCAGATGAACTTGGTGCAGTGTCGATGTGCGCAGTAGTAGTAGGAGGTGGTGAAGTAGCATCATCTTCATCATTGATCACTCTGGCATTTACCGTTGCCGCGGAGGAAGAATATTCAGAGTCTTCAAGAGATGGAGTTCTTCGTAAGACAGCATTCCGTGGAGGAGTGGTGTCAAACTGAAATCTTTCATTGAAGCCATCGTCTTGAAGATCTGCTTCAGCACTAAGCAGGGTCAAACTCTTCCATGATCGCCGGCAAGTTTCGTGAGCAACAAAGGCATTCTTGGTGGCAAGGTTGCGAATGCGATTGACATCCACCAAGAGGCTTTGCATCTGTCTCTTGAGCCAAAAGTGATGTTTATCCTGTTTCTGATGAAGGGCCACAAGAAGTTCTTGATCATTGAGAACGCGAGAATGCTTCCGAGGCCTTTGGGCAATGGTGCTTTCAGTGGCTTCAGTAGGTGCTCGATGAGGCAGACGAGTATTTCCAGCCAATGGATAGATTCGTGTAGCTGCTTGAACACCTTCAATGGGTTGAGTGAAGCTTTGGTGCTCGGCATTCTGAAGACAAAGAGGCTTCTTGGCAGGGTCAGGATAGATAGCTTCAACTGACATATCAACCTCTGGTAGAAAAATCACATGATTGCGAGCAGAAGGTTGATAGTTGATAGTAGAGTGTCGCTTTATGAGGCGCATGACCCATGGAGCATAAAACTTCAGACCAAAGAGATCAGAGCCGGAGGCAGCAAGTTGTCTGATGAAGAAATCTTGTGCATTGAAGCTGATGCCATTGAAAATGTAGAAGACCAAAGTCTTCATAGCTCCTTCAAGCTTTGCCGCTGATGAATGTCCTTTGATAGGCCATAGAGTCCGCCTAATGATGTGATATATGGTGCGTGGCAGATACTCAAGGTCTTCAACAAAGAACTCTGTTGGATATTCAGCATCACGGGGCAAAGGCTTCATCATGCTCAGCATCTGACTCATATTGGGTTCAGGCCTATGAAAGATGCTTTCCAGGGCATTGCGATAATGTTGACAGCCAGGTTCATAGAGTTCTCCGGGAGTGGACAGGCCTGTAAGCTCGATGATATCCATAGCTTTGGCTTCATGATGAACGTTTCCAGTCATCCACTCGAGAACCCAAGTCTTTGTATCTCTGTTGTAGCCGCGAATGTGCAGTGTGGCATAGAATTGAAGCAATAGTTCTTCATTCCAGTGTTCTTTATCTGTGACAAAACTGAGTAGCCCAGCATCACAAAAGCAGTCAAGTGCTTCTTCTAAGCAGGGGAGTCCAGTAATGGCTTCAGTGTCGAGACGCATATGAGGGAAGATGCGCCCTTGATCATACAAAACACAGGAGTAATAGCTTCGCAGCTGATGGCTCCAGAACCGATCTGATGCAATTCTTGGCTTCGTGTAGGGGTTCTTCGAGCTATCAAAGAATGTGTTGTGGCTCTTGAAGCCATTAGCATTGAAGGACCCAACAGCGGTGGCAGTACCAGGAAACCTTGGCAGTCTTGGCTTGGGCTTCTGGACTTGAGGCCTATGCTCAACATGATAGTCAAATTGAGGACCAGAGACATTAGGCGGAGGGACCAGAACGGGCCATCTGACTGTTGTTAGCTCTCCGTGGTTATATGCCTGCTCAATTGTATAGGGACTTGGTGGCGGAACAGGAGCAGTGGCAGCAACTGAGGCTTCAGGATGCACAACGGGTGCTTCAGGAGCAGTTGCCTCATTAGCTTCAGGTGTAGTGGCCTCATTAGCTTTAGGCACACTGGTTGTTGCAAGCTCCACATTAGCTTCAGCCATGACAATGTCATCGGCTTCACTTGCGTTGGTTGTGGCAGCTTCAGGATTTTCAACCTCCACTTGAGGAGCTGGAGGGTCAGGCATTGACACGTTCACTTCATGAACTATTTCTTCAGGAATGGGGGGAGTAGAGACACGTTCTTCTTGACGTTCTTCATCGGCTGATGCAGCCGGATTGTCTTCAGCAGCAGGTGCTTCAGACGCAGAGACATTCACAATAGGAGTGGCTTCTGAAAACACTTGACGTGCAACAGGTTGATGATGCACTTCTCCTTCTCGAACGCTTGGAAGAGGAGCTTGAGGCCTTGGTCCTTTGCGAAGCCTTTGAAGTACTGGCGACGCTTTTGGAGATGGAGTTGGCAGGCCCTCATCCTCTTCAGCTTGTACGGATGTTGTGACTTGTTGTTGTTGGGGAGTGTTGGGGGAGTCTTGTTCTTGCGGGCGATCAGCCCATGAATCATCCTGTGCAATTGGCGTCAGAGGACGACCAATGCTGATGAGTTCGTTGTTCGTACGAACAGACAATGATACCACATTGTATTCGATCTGAGGAAGAACTTCATCATCTTCAACATTGTCATGATGACCAATGTCTTCAGCAGCGGTGGGTTTAGCTGCTGGAATATCTTCAACTTCAGGAGCCTCTGTGGAAGCAGGCTCATGGATAGTCATGTGAAGTTCTTGGGATGCAGATGCAGGATGAATCACTGAGATGGGTTCAACAAAAAGGGGCTCTGTGGAAGCAGCCCGATTCTTCTTGGTCTTGCGCTTCTTCTTGGAGGGAGCGGCATCAGAGGCTTCGGTATTCTTCCTCTTTCTAGCTTCTGCCTCTGTAGCCCTCGTCTTCTTCTGTTCTGAAGCGGTTGTGGTGACCTTTGGCTTCGAGCCAGTCATGTTACTTGGGAAGATAATGCATGGAGCTTCTTGGCTTGAATGCGCAGGCTGATCAACAGTAAGCTTCTTCTTTTTCTTTGCTGCCATCCTGGGGTCAATGCCAGGACGGCCAAGTGACTTGCGCTTCTCAGCCTCATTGTAGGCAAGCACACACTTATTAGCCAAACTCTTCATGCACTCACGAGAGCCTTGAGCTTCTTGGCGCTTCTTCAGAAAAGCTTCTTTAAGCTCATGCATCATGACCTTAAAGTTCCTGACGTCTTGAACACTCAGCTTGGCCATATGCTTCTTGAATTGAGCCTTCTCATAATCAATCTTGTTCTTGAGCTCAACGATTCACTGAGCGAGAGCCAGCTCAGAAGCAATGGCGCCATTGAAAAAGACACTGAGGCCAATTGGAAGCTGTAAGTCTTCAAAGCTGACATTGGGGGTGTCGAACCACTCATCAATAAAATTGTGGATGATGGCCACATCAAAGAGAGGCAAGTTGTTGAAGATTTCTGCTTCTTCCTTGCTCTTTATCAGCTGCTCAAGAGCATCATCCGCAAGATCTTCATCACTTGACAGATCAATGGGTTCTTCACGCAGAATGGCGGCAGGAGTCAAGGCATGATCAGTATGCCTGACAAGTTGCTTTTTCTTCTCCGTCTTCTTGGAGATACGGGATTGATCTTCAGACTGTACACTGGCTTCAGGAGGTGCAGTGGCCAATGGCTTCACACGAGAAGCTTTTGGAGGTGCGGCTGATGATGAAGCCTTAACCTTCTTTGGCTTCTTCGGCCTTGGAGTAGGAGCAGGGGCTTCATCAGAATCAGCATCATTGTTGGAATGATCCACTCTGGCACCATGAACCAAGACGTAGGAGATGAGACCATCAAGGTTTGCAAAGGGGCCAATTCTATTCTCTTCAGCTTCACGTGTCCCATCCTCACGGGGAGCAGAGGGACCAGGATTGAAGTCTAATCCCCATGACTTCTTGTTTTCCTTTGCTGAAGACATAGCAAACTGGAAGTTGCGCTTGAAGAGATTGTCGTCGTGACACCAGAGCAATGATGATGGGTCGGCTTCTTTAGGCTGTGGCCCACGGACCATGCAAGGATAGAATTCTTGCGCAATGGCTTCAGCTTTGTTCTTGGGGGGAAGGCCTCGATAGAGAATATCACCCAAAGGGCTCTTGATAGCATTTTTCTCTCCGTACTCCTGGGTGACGAACTTGTACTTGTACCACTGTTCAGCCCAATAGCGTCGAATCCATTGGATTCGAGTCTTGCGCTGATTGTAATCTTCTTTAGGATCTGTTTTATACATTTCTGCCAGATCCTCAGGCAGATCCTTCGAAGTTCCCCCACGACGTTGTCTGCCACCCTTCCTGACTGATTTTTCTGCAGCCATGAACTTCAAGCTGAATGGCTTCAATACATTCAGAGGCTTCAGAGATTTACGCTTGCTTGTCAAGCAGGAACTGGCTTCAAGGGAATTGATATGATGATGTAAGTATTCTGCAAACGAATGCAGACTATGAGAACCAAGGGATTCTCCCACGGACATGTACCTATGACAGCATTAGAGATGCGAGGGAAGGGGAAGAGGTCATATGCATTCTCAGAAGATTTTGAAGATAAATCAGTTTGAAGACATTGACCTCATGATGCGAAGACATTCACTTATATGTGGTGAGTTGGTTCTAGATTTGTACCAATCCGTGAATAAGTACAAGTGAGGAATCAAACTAGATAGGAAATCTAAGTGAATAGACTAGGCATTATGAGATGCAGATAGAATAGATATAACATTGAGTAGGTAGAAACTACTTTCGGTAAGTAGGATGAATCTATGAAGATCAAAAAGGTGGTAAAAATAGAGTTATAATTACCGCACGACGAACTGGTAGATGGGAAGAATGAGAGACCGAGCAGTTCAGCCCACCGTGCCCTAACTTGGCGACGGAGGACACCTACGGCGACGGCGGAGAGGATGATGTCCGCGGCCGGCGTGAGGACGGTGTCGGAGAAGTCGCGGCAGCTAAGTGCTTCGTCATTGGCGTCGTCGCGAGCTAGCGGTGGCGCTAGGGTTTTGACGGAGGTGGAGAGGTGGAAGAAGGATTTCTTTACCGCAGGGGACAAGTATTTATAAGTAGGTGAGAGACACACCGCAATTACGCTGGTGCCCCTAGCGGTTCACATCTGAGGGGTACGTGGCAAGCATGCAACATACTTAGAATTGTCCCACGTTCCCACGCCCGCCAAGTATGTTGGATGTTCGTTCCGGCTTCTCCGGATATCGACAATTTAAATAGGACTTGATGTTTTGTCTCTGTGTCTTCTGCTGACAAGGATGCAGAGAAGACATTCAACAGTTTCAATAGAATGCATAAGATTTGGACAGATAGAGTTTGAGATAGTAAGCATAGAGAGATTAGGGTCCGATCACATGCACTTAGTTCAAAAGATTCAACTTGAAGACATAGCTATAAGTGAATGCTGTAGAGGACAGAACGCTAGTATATATATATATATATATGCAATCAACTCATCATAGCGGAGAAAATCATGAAGATAAATAGAAACTGAAGACAAACCAAATGTGAAGTCTTTGCAATATAACGCCATGAGTGAAACACTTCAAACAGAGAAGTTTGGTGGTGGCGTTACCCACTGTATAGGAAGTATTAGACCCAGACACGGCGCACAATTATCGTGGCGCTCCGAAGTCAAATTCCATGTTAATGTATTCACACTCAGAGTGTAAATCTTCATTGATTAAAGATATACATTACTTCGTGTGTTGCACATCTAAGTCATCAACATGCATAAGGGTTAGGATGTGTGCCTGATCACAGGACATTAGAGGATTCCAAGATATTTAGCTCACACCATAACTTGCAAAACCTTTTCTCATCCAAGGGCTTTGTGAAGATATCTGCCAGTTGCTCTTCAGTGTTGACGTGCATGATATCTATATCTTTCTTCATAACATGATATCTGAGAAAGTGATGAAGTATTTCAATGTGCTTTGTCTTCGAGTGCTGGACTGGATTGTTGGCAATCTTGATGGCACTTTCATTGTCGCAGAAGAGAGGGACTTGCTTCAGATCGATGCCATAGTCCTTGAGAGTTTGCTTCATCCACAGAAGCTGAGCACAACAGGATCCAGCAACAATGTATTCAGATTCAGCAGTTGAGAGTGATACACAGTTCTGCTTCTTTGAAGACCAACAGACAAGTGATCGACCAAGAAAATGACATGTGCCTAATGTAGACTTGCGATCCACCTTGTCACCAGCATAATCAGCATCCGAGAATCCAACCAGATCAAACCTTGAGCCCTTTGGATACCATAATCCGAGTGTTGGGGTGTAAGCCAAATATCTAAGAATTCGCTTCACTGCTAAGTGATGCGATTCCTTTGGTGCCGCTTGGAATCGAGCACACATGCAAACACTAAGCATAATATCTGGCCTAGATGCACATAGGTAAAGTAAAGAACCAATCATGGAGCGGTATACCTTTTGATCGAACTCTTTACCATTGTCGTCGGGACCAAGATGATGTTTGGCTGGCATTGGCATCGTGTAACCTTTGCAATCTTGCATGCCGAACTTCTTCAGGCAATCTTTGAGATATTTTTCTTGAGATATGAAGATGACATTTCTTTATTGACGGATTTGAAGACCAAGGAAGAACTTCAGCTCACCCATCATGGACATCTGATATTGCTCTTGCATCATAAATCCAAACTCATCACTGTACTTCTGGTTGGTGCAGCCGAAGATTATGTCATCAACATATATTTGGCACACAAACAGTTCACCATCATATGTCTTCGTGAAGAGTGTGGGATCGAGGGATCCAGGTTTGAAGCCTTTGCTCTTCAGGAAGTCTGTGATTGTATCATACCAGGCGCGAGGAGCTTGTTTGAGGCCATACAGTGCTTTGTTGAGTTTGTACACCATATCAGGATGTTTTGGATCTTCAAAGCCAGGTGGTTGTGCAACATATACTTCTTCTTCAATCTTGCCATTGAGAAATGCACTCTTTACATCCATTTGATATAGCAAGATGTTGTGATGATTAGCATAGGCTAGCAGTATGCGAATAGCTTCAAGCCTAGCAACAGGAGCAAATGTTTCATCGAAGTCAATTCCTTCAACTTGAGTATATCCTTGAGCCACAAGACGTGCTTTGTTTCTGACGACTTGACCATGCTCATCTTGCTTGTTTTGATATATCCACTTTGTTCCAATAATGTTATGCTTGCAAGGGTCAGGTCGCTTGACAAGTTCCCAAACATTATTCAGCTTGAACTGTTTAAGTTCTTCTTGCATGGCTTGAATCCATTCAGGTTCCATAAAAGCTTTAGCAACTTTCTTGGATTCTGATATTGACACAAATGAAAAGTGCCCACAGAAGTTTGCTAACTGTGTTGCTCTTGAGCGAGTAAGCGGACCAGGCGCATTGATGCTGTCAATTATCTTCTCAATTTGTACTTCATTTGCAACACGAGGATGAACTGGACGAAGACCTTGCTCATGCTGATCATTGTCATCATTGGAAGTATTGTCTTTGGTCTGAGCATTGTCTTCAGGTTGGTTTGGTGCAGAAATGATAAGTTCCTCTTCAGGCTGTGCTTCAGAGGGCATGATCTCACCAGTTCCCATCAACTTGATAGATTCACAGGAAGGAGCTTCATCAAGTGTACTTGGCAGAATTTCTCTTTGTGAACCATTGGTTTCATCAAATCGCACATCCACTGTTTCAACGATTTTGTAGTGGAACAGGTTGAAGACTCTATAAGAGTGCGAATCCTTTCCATAGCCAAGCATGAAGCCTTCTTGAGCTTTGGGTTCAAATTTTGACTTGTGATGGGGATCCTTGATCCAACATCTAGCACCAAAGACTCTGAAGTAGCTGACATTTGGCTTCTTGCCAGTGAGGAGCTCATAGGATGTTTTGCCCAGAAGCTTATGGATGTAGACACGGTTGATGATGTGACAAGCTGTATCAATGGCTTCAGGCCAGAACTTTCTTGGTGTCTTGTACTCGTCAAGCATTGTTCGAGCCATCTCAATAAGGGTTCTGTTTTTGCGCTCAACAATGCCATTTTGCTGTGGTGTATATGGAGCAGAAAATTCATGAGTGATTCCCATTGTATCTAGATAAAGATCAAGGCCGGTGTTTTTGAATTCAGTGTCGTTATCACTTCTGATATGCTTGATCTTGACACCATAGTTGTTCATTGCTCGATTCGTGAATCGTCTGAAGACATCTTGTACTTTAGTCTTGTAGAGAATTATGTGCACCCATGTGTATCTTGAGTAGTCATCAACAATGACGAAGCCATAGAGACACGCCGTTGTTGTGAGGGTGGAGTAGTGGGTAGGTCCAAATAAGTCCATGTGTAGCAGCTCGAAGGGTTGAGATGTTGTCATGATGGTCTTCGAAGGATGCTTGGCCCTTGTCATCTTTCTAGCTTCGCAGGCACCACACAGATGATCTTTCTTGAACTTGACACCTTCGATGCCTATGACATGCTTCTTCTTGACGAGAGTGTGCAAGTTCCTCATGCCTGCATGCCCCAGCCTTCGATGCCAGAGCCAGCATTCTGAAGCTTTAGCAAGAAGACATACGGCAAGTTTTGGACCTACTGAGAAATCTACCATGTATAGATCACCTTTCCTATACCCTTCAAAGACTAGAGATTTGTCAGATTCCATTAGTACAAGGCAACGATATTTTCCAAATATCACAATCATGTTTAAGTCACAAAGCATTGATACAGACATTAAGTTGAATCCAAGGGATTCAACAAGCATCACTTTATCCATGTGTTGATCCTTTGAGATTGCAACTCTACCTAGACCCAATACTTTGCCTTTACCAGTGTTAGCAAATGTGATTTGACTCTTGTCGGATGGACGTAAGGTTGAGTCCACGAGAAGACTTTGATCGCCAGTCATATGATTAGTGCATCCGCTGTCAATAATCCATTCTGAAGCTTTTGGTATACCCTACAGTGCAGTTAGAGGGATAGGCTTCACAATGTATGTTGTGAAGCATAAGCATTTGATGCACACTTGGATTATCACAGCATAGATGAAAGCTAGCACACAGTATGACAGGTAAGCAATTCATATGTGGAATACATATTAAGTTATTTTATCATGCGTCCCTTTGTGTTTTAGGTCCCCAGCAATTATATTGGACGCCATTGATTGCTGACTGGAGACCACATGCAAAAGAGAGTTAATTCTTCTTCACCACCCACATTTTTAGGGGTGGCTTAGAAGCAATGAGTCTAAGTGCAGCATTTGAGAATTTCGGCTTTGAAGCCCTAGCAAATAGCCTTGCAGGAGATGAATGATACTCATGTGAATAAGCAGAAAAGTTCTTAGTTCTATGAACATAGCGATTTGAAGACACACGCTCATATTCATGAGTCTGAGTATGATTTCCCTGCAAAGCATTGGCGTTAGGGTGACTCAAGTGAGTCCTGTGTTCGTAAGTAGCCGTTGGACCATATGATGCCTTTGGTCTGGGGTTTGTCTTCTTCCCTGGTGGTGTCATGATGACATTCACTGGAAGATTCTCAAGGCAGCTTTTGGGAACCCAGATCTTCTTCATAGGAGGTCCATTCCTGCAGTTAGTACCAATATACCTTGCAAACACTTCACCATTCTGATTTTTGAATAGTTTATAGTTTGCATCAAAGGATTCATCAATGATAATAGGATTAGCACAGGTAAATCCAGATAAAGTAGATGGATCCACTGAAGGTTCCTTTGCAGCAACCCATGTGGTTTTGGGATACTGCTCAAGCTTCCAGTAGGAATCATCAGCATTCATTTTCCTCTCGAACCCAACACCCTCTTTCCTAGGGTTTCGGTTCAGAATCTGCTTTTTGAGGACATCACAAAGTGTCTGATGCCCTTTCAGACTTTTATACATCCCTGTTTCAAGCAATGTCTTCAACCTAGCATTTTCATCAGCAAAAGCAGTGGTATCCTCAGAAGAGGGGCTAGTTACCACATCAGTAGTTGATGACAGAGCAACAGTAGCAGCAGTGGAACATTCAGCAATAGAGGTAGCGTTATCACACTGAATGCATTTTAAGCATGGTGGTTCAAATTCATCCTGAGCGGGACTGATCTGTTGGGCGAGTAATGAATCGTGCTTCTTCAGAAGAACTTCATAATCCACTCTTACCTTTTCAAGATCTTGCTCTCTTTGAAGACATTCAAAAGAAAGTTTCTCATGATCAGATAAGAGAGCATTATGTTGATCTTGAAGGGCGTCAAACTTGGAGTAAAGTCTCTGAAGACTATCAACCAAAGCTTTTGACTGATCCATTTCTTCGCCCAACATATCATCGCTCTTACTAAGCATGTTTTGAACCTTTTCCAAAGCTCTTTGTTGTTTAGTGGCAAGGGAAGCAAGTTTGACATAGCTGGGGCCAAATTCATCACCTGATTCATCATCACTAGTTTCAGAAAGATAGCATTCAGTTACCTTAGCACCCCCTGCCATGAGGCATGGTGAAGATGAAGACGGTTCAGGTGGAAAAGTCATATCTTTAAGAGACTCCTTGTAGTCATCAAGCCAAGGATCATGACGATTAAGATGACTATCATAGACCTCAGCAAGTCGGTCCTAGATTAGCTTCGCGTGATTGAGGTGCATGACGTTCCTAAACTGATTTTGGGACAGGCAGGAGCAGATGACATCCTTCGCAGTGAGGTTCAGTAGAGTGTACTTACGAATGTCATCAGCCTCCGCCATCTTGCATAGATCGGTGAGACCAATCTCGGTGATGGTCCACAGTTCGTTGTCCATAGCCATGAGTCGCTTCTTCATCATGGCTTTCCACCGGGGATACTCATGACCGTCAAAGGTGGGGCAAAATACATTCCTCAATCCTGCAGTCGACATAGCTAAACTCTAGGTGGTTAAACCGAATCACACAGAACAAGGGAGTACCTTGCTTTGATACCAATTGAAAGTGCTAGTTATCGACTAGAGGGGGGGTGAATAGGCGATTTTTATGAAAGTCTTCAAAACATGGAAGTTTCGAAGACAAACAATAGAAACAACCTAATTGATATGCAGCGGAAGATAAACTACAACAAGCAAGCCATAATCAAATATGCAATAGCATTAATGTTCGAAGATTAATAGCAGCTAGGTAGTAGGATCAGGATGGAAGATAGTATGAAGCCAATCAACAATAGTAGCCAAGCAATGAAGTCAATCAGATAAGACGATAAGCAATGACTTCACGAAGACAAACTCAAAGTAAAGGAGGGAAGAGATAGAACCAGTTGCTTGTTGAAGACACAAGATTTGTTGGACCAGTTCCAGTTGCTGTGACAACTATACGTCTGGTTAGGGAGGCTGAGATTCAACTCAGAAGACCGTGTCTTCACCTTATTCCCCTTGAGCTAAGGACACTTAGTCCCCGCCCAATCACTCTGGTAAGTCTTCAAGGTAGACTTCCAAACCTTCACAGACTTCGTTCACCTGGCAATCCACAATGACTCTTGGATGCTCAGAACGCGACGCCTAACCGGCTGTAGGATACACAGTCCTCAAGTGTAATAAGTCTTCAGGTCACACAGACAGAAAGACTTCAGTGATGCCTAACACTCTTTGGCTCTGGGTGTTTGGGCTTTGTCCTCGCAAGGATTTCTCTCTCTCAAATGCTTCGAGGTGGGTTGCTCTCAAACAACAAAAGCCGTATACTAACTCTGGGCAGCCACCAATTTATGGTGTAGGGGGTGGGCTATTTATAGCCACTAGGCAACCCGACCTGATTTGTCCAAAATGACCCTGGGTCACTAAGGAACTGACACGTGTTCCAACGGTCAGATTTCAAACACACACGGCAACTTTACTTGGGCTACAAGCAAAGCTGACTCATCCAACTCTGGATAAGATTTGCTCTCATTATCTTCGCTCGAAGACATAGGATTTGGGTTTAGCATCACTTCAGTCACTCTGACTTAGTTCACTTGGACCCCACTTAACAGTACGGTGGTTCCTATGACTCGACAAAGAAGACAAGGAAACAACGAAACCACACAGTGTTCATGCTCCATAGTCTTCACTCAATGTCTTCTCATGTCATAGACTTCAGTGTGAATATCTTCACACACCACCATTGTCTTCAATGTCTTCATACATTTTTAGGGGTCATCTCCGGTAGGTAAACCGAATCAATGAGGGACACTACCTGCGTTATCCTGCAATTCTCACAAACGCATTAGTCCCTCAACCAACTTTGTCGTCAATACTCCAAAACCAACTAGGGGTGGCACTAGATGCACTTACACTCCGGTATATCGGAGATTGCCGGAGATTCCTCCATCGGAACTCGACGAAATTTTTGCAGGGTTGTTGTAGACTTAATTCCGCATAATTCCACCAAAGTAATCATTTAGGCGACACTCGAGGAGGCGGCGGCGGCGGATACAAGTTTGCTGTCCAAAAAAATAGCACGGTCGCCTGAGGGCAATGTTGACGTAGAGCCCCTGAGCTCCATGGATGACTCCTCCATGATCTTGATAGAGATCGGAGTTGGTGTTGACGAAGGCCCTCATACGAACATGATGATCGGAGGTAGGGCGCAATCCTCGGTCAAGCCAAGGTGACCAGTCGAGCTGGTGATGAAGAAGCCGACGTCGCAGTTGACCTGCAGTCGAGCCATTGATCCTTTCGCTGAACACACAGCAGAACTCTCAATGAAAGCACCAATGTCGGTGTCAAAACCGGTGGATCTCGGGTAGGGGGTCCCAAGCAGTGCGTCTTAGGATCAATGGTAACAGGAGACAAGGGACACGATGTTTTTACCTAGGTTCGGGCCCTCTCGATGGAGGTAAAACCCTACTCCTGCTTGATTAATATTGATGGTATGGGTAGTACAAGAGTTGATCTACCACGAGATCAGAAAGGCTAAACCCTAGAAGCTAGCCTATGGTATGATTGTTGTTGTATATGTCTATCGACTAGCCTGGCCCCGGTTTATATAATGCACCAGAGGCCTAGGATAACAAGAGTCCTAGCCGAATACGCCAGTGGGGGAGGAGTCCTTGTCTTGATCGCCAAGTCTTGGGATTCTTCCTTGTATGCGGCAGCTGTCCGGACTGGCCCATGAGTATACGGCCATGGGGGTCCTCGGCCCAATCCAACTGATCGGGAGACGACGCGTTGAGTACCCCCTAGTCCAGGACACCGTCAGATGTGTAAATTATTTCTCGAACCACAAGTAAAGTGTCCGGGCACCATCGAGGATGCGGGCCTAAGCTACTATTGCCTAGATGCCCAAGTAAGTAACCTTAAAGCCGGACACTTTGCTTTTATTTATCATAGTCATTATTCTGAAAACCCTCCTTGGCCAAGAATGGCTCAGCAAGGCAGAGAGAATCAGGTGTCCGGCGCCACTTCCCGAAGGCTCGCCTAGTCCTACCATAGCCAAGATGCTTGGCCGGGTGCTTAGCAAGATGCTCTCAAGGAAAGGCAAAGAAAAGGACAGTGAAACCGAACTTCACACCCTGCGCATCCGAACCGGGGGAATTACTTCCTCCCCAAAGGAGGATAGTTGGGGGGAGTCCAAGGCCTCCTCCCCACGCGGGAAGAAAAGGGCCGCCTCTGAAGAATTGGAGACGGAGATGCCCAAGCAGGGGAAGAAAGCATCGCCAGGGGGCTCGGCCCCAACAGGCGTCCTCACCACGTCATGCCCACCAATGGGCCAGCCCTCCACCGAGCTGTGAGTTAACCATTAATTCAAAAGTACTGCATTTCTCCGAGATCAATAACCAGGATTTATTTTTTGTAGTCCGGCTAGCAGCTCTTCTCAACAGAGTTCGTCTTTGGGGGACCTTCGTCCGGAGATGATGGAGAGCGAGACCCCACCCACCTCTCCGCCTCATGAGGCGGTCGACACTGAGGTGTCGTCACGGAGGAGCCCAGATCTGCCGAAGCCGGAAGCTAATACGTCAGCCGCCTTGAACCCGGAGCGTTCGGCTCCCACGGGGGGCGATGAGAAGGGTCCGGCACAGTTCGGTGTCTGGCCGGACATACTGACGGGCCTTCTGGAGCAAGCAGCGCTCTTGGAGGAGCACCGCTCATTAATGAGCGCGGTGCTCAAGAAGATTTCATCTGCCACAAGCGGTTTGAATGAAGCATTTACGATCCTGCTCGGAGGCTTTGAGGCATGTAGTGAAAAATACACTATTTTTGGCTGTGAGGCACGCGCTAGGTGTGCTCCATATGGATAGTAGCCCCTGAGACTCTGGTTGCCCGCCCTTGGCGGAAAATGGGAGATCATATTGTGTAAGAAATGATTGCGCTGTACATATGCGCAAGTATCTAAGGGTCTGGCAGCCGGCCCGTCTGTAGAAGTTGTTGAACTAAGGAGGCAGATCGGATCTATTGATGCCGATAATGCGCTGGTGAATGAGCGGCTGAACAAGTCACAAGGTATGTGCTCTAGCTTTCCTTATTATGTTGTATAGGACAATATGAGATGGGCATAATATCAATGCGACATGTTTGGGCTATAGATGGAGTTGCTGTCGTGGAAGCCCTGAGGGAGGAACTTGCCCAAGCCAAAGAACAAGCTCGGGCTAGCAATGCGGCTGCCCTAAAGGCGACCGAAGAGTTGAGAGCCGAACAGGCTTCTCATCACCGAAGCGAGGAAAAGATAGCCGAAATGGCTGTGCAGCTGAAAAATGCCACCGATCGGTATGAGCTCCTTGAAGAGGAGAATCAAGTTAATTCGGCTGACCTGAACAAAGCACTTAACGCCACCAAGGAGATGCGGACCGAAGTCAGGGGTGTGCGGGAGGAGCTCCGACAGGCCGGTGAAATAGTGGTTGGGGGCTCCTACCCATGGCGGACGAAGTGTTTGGATTCGAAGTATGCTCCCCTAGATGGACGCTGGAGTCCTGCAGATGTGTATGCAGACTTAGCAAAGAGTACAGCCGATGCAGCCAAGTTTTTCGAGAATCAAGGTGATAAAGAAGTGGAGAAGCTTTTCTGGTCGCAGTTCAATGCTCCCGCGCGCCTGCTGCCGTTGAGGGAGAAGATGGCTGTTGTGGCGGAACTTCATAGGCTGTCCGGGCTTGCCATGAGGTCTGTAATAGACCATCTGTGGCCGAAGGAGCCGAAGCCGGACAGTCACTTTGGATTGGTGCAACAATTCCTTGGGGTCGTATCTCAGATCGACGCCATGAGAAGGTCGGTGTGCATAGAGGGTGCGTGAATGGCTCTTGTCCGCGTTAAAGCATTTTGGACAGATATGGAGGCCACCATTGTAGCGACCCAGAATCCGGCAGGAGGCCAAGATGCGGCCGAGCACTACTTGGAGCAGGTAACAGAAGGTGCCCGCTTAATAGAGTCGCAGTGCTCCAAGAATGTCTTGTTCGAGTGACAAATTGAATCATTGTAAAGACAATGTTATTTTGATTACAAGGCTATATTTATACTTTTTGCCTGAAAGTATTATTGTGTTTCCGGTGCGGCCATTTTTATGTATATGTGTAATCTGAAAGTTAGCAGTCATTGGCTTCAGCCCCCATGCATACAATGCGGGGGTGTTCGCGAAAAATATGCGTAATCACACTTGATCCAACGTCTTGATCCATTAAGGAGGTGATCGCACGTCGAACTAGGTAACCGAACTATATAGATGTAACACTTTTGCTTAGCCATGGGATTTAAACGATGGGGCTACTATGTAGCCCCTGGTACCTTCATGTACATTCGAATACGGGCGCGTGCGTACATGACCGGGAAATGGTCCTTCGTTAATGCCGAGGAATCCTAAAGATTCCGATAAGTCTTCGAGTGGTTGAACAGTCCCTCGTTGTATCATGACAGTCAGTTTTTGGCTTTCTCTACTGAGGTGCTCATCCGGAATAACCAGGGCACAATCGCAGTAGTTCTCCTTTGGCCGCCTTAGCCGATAAGAACGGAAAGTAAGGCGGCAAACCCAGGAGCCAGGCAAACCCAACATTTGACCAAAGACATGATTCGGAGCTGATGCATATAAGGCCAAACTCGTGACGCCGAACACTCCGGAAGGTATTCGGACTTTATAGGAGAAAATGGGCTGAAGAGCGCCCTTTCATTATAAACCCTGAGTTTCCAGGTACGTGCATTGATCTACCGTGGTGAAATGCCAATAACGGCAGTATCCTATGTGGGTATAGTACCAATGGGATGTGTGAGCAACAAGAGGCAATATAAAAGGTTTACACAGGGGCTTAATCTAAAGAGAAACCTTTGAGCGGGGCCCTGCTGCACGTCTGCGCCTTTGTCTCCGTTGTGCCGTTTCCTGGAAGGGTATCGCACACATTGTGTCTGTAAAAAAAGAAAAACTTGTGTAAAAAGAGTACGACTTAAGCGTGCAATGGAGGATAGAAGTGTGAGGTATTGGCCTGTAAATAAGGTCAGGCCAACGGTGGAGTTTTATTAAATATTTATAGCCCCTAGTGTCCTCTATGGGATTACATATACGGCGCCTGGGTCACTTTTATCCGGGTTGCCGGACTCGTCTAACCGTGTCTGTGGTCTTAACGACCATTCATGTTTTTGGGTGTCGGAGGCCGCTTAGAGTCCGGCCGCTAGAGCCGTCGCGGATTCCTCCGTGCGTGAAGAGCGCTCTGTGTTTTTGTTAACGGTGATGACACCACGTGGACCGGGCATCTTGAGTGTAAGGTAGGCATAGTGTGGTACTGCATTGAAGCGGGCGAAGGCCGCTCTTCCAAGCAATGCGTGATAGCCGCTTTGGAAGGGTGCGATGGTGAAGAGTAGTTCTTCGCTTCTGGAGTTACCTGGGGAGCCAAATGTTACCTCCAGTACGACAGAGCCGCTGCCGTAGAATTCAACGCCTGGTATCACCCCTTC
This sequence comes from Triticum dicoccoides, assembly GCF_002162155.2. Lineage (NCBI taxonomy): Eukaryota > Viridiplantae > Streptophyta > Magnoliopsida > Poales > Poaceae > Triticum > Triticum dicoccoides. Next base: position 555,431,281 of record NC_041387.1, read on the forward strand.
AAAGGTGGTGCTGTTTTGGCTAATTCTGGATGGGTCTATCCCCATCCTACGGACAGTGTACTGGTATATTAAATTGAGACTGCTGCCGCTGTCCATGAGGACGTTGGTGAGATGGTATCCGTCGATTATAGGGTCAAGCACCAAGGCCTCTGATCCTCCACACCGAATACTAGCCAGGTAGTCTGTGTGATCGAAGGTGATCGGACACGCCATCTAGTAGTTAGGTGTGGGTACGATGGGCTCTATAGCGTACGCGTCTTTGAGCGCTCGTTCGTGCCTTCTCGGGGATGTGTGAGTCGCGTGGATCATGTTTACTATTTTAACCTCTAGTGGGAATTTTTTCTGTCCCCCAGTGTTTGGCTGGCGAGGTTCATCCTCGTCTTCGCTTGGTGTTTCCCTTCCCTTGTGTTCGGCATTTAATTTGCCGGCCTGCTTGAAGACCCAACACTCTCTGTGTGTGTGGTTCGCAGGTTTGTTAGGGGCGCCATGAATTTGGCACAGTCTGTCCAAGACTCTGTTCAAACCGAATGGTCCCTCCTTACTGCCTTTAAATGGCTTCTTTTGCTGCTCGGGTTGAGAGCCCCTAAATCCGGCGTTAACCGATGTGTTGTCCGGGCTCTCTTCCTTGTTTTGACATTTGTTTTTATTACGCCGTGGCTTCCCATTGCCATCCCTTATTTCGGATGTGCTTGGGTCGCTGGTGCCTTTACGGGCCAGCCAGTTATCTTCACCCGCGCAAAAGCGGGTCATAAGGCCTGTTAAGGCTGCCATTGTCCTTGGCTTTTCTTGGCCGATGTGTCTGGCGAGCCACTCGTCACGGATGCTGTGTTTGAATGCCGCTAAGGCTTCGGCGTCCGGACAATCAACAATTTGATTCTTCTTAGTGAGGAATCTGTTCCAAAGCTTGCGGGCGGACTCTCCGGGCTGTTGGATTATGTGACTTAAATCGTCCGCATCCGGAGGCCGAACATAAGTCCCTTGAAAATTGGCCCTGAAAGCGTCCTCAAGTTCCTCCCAACTCCCAATAAAATTTTCGGGGAGGCTTTCAACCAGTGTCGAGCTGGTCCCTTCAACTTGAGGGGAAGGTATTTGATGGCGTGGAGGTCATCCCCACGAGCCATATGAATATGCAAGATAAAATCCTCGATCCAGACCCCTGGGTCTGTCGCTCTGTCATATGCCTCTATGTTCACAAGTTTAAAACCTCGTGGGAATTCATGGTCCAGTACTTCTTCGATGAAGCATAGGGGGTGGGCAGCCCCTCTGTATCTGGACGCGCTGTGGCATGCCGTCGGCTGTTGTTGTGTCCGGTGTTTATTCCGAACTGGTATTCGATTGATATAATCGTTTTGGTGACCATAGTCCCGTGCCGGGGTGTGTCCTTTAGATCCGTAGATGGACCTAGCCGCACCGGCTTTCTTGTCCAAGTGCTCACGCAAATCGTGCGAGGCGTCGGAAGCTACTCTGTTGTGGTTGTGAAGTGGTGCGTCCGGCCTCCTGGTCATGTTACTCTTCGGTGGAACGGCCTCGTCGTCGAATTCGGGCAGTAGCTTGCACTTTGGATAGCTCTTTGTATGGCGATCGTCACCGTATCTTTCTTCAGTGTCTAGAACTTTATTCCATCTGCGATTGAGAGTTTCCTGTTCGGCTTTTAGCCGTTGCTTCTGCTTCTTTAGACTTCTCACGGTGGCCATAAGCTTTCTGTGGAGGTTATCTCATTCCACGCGTTTTTCCGGAATGATGAATGCATCGTCATCCGGACTATGTTCTTGTCCTAGGGCGGTTTGATGAGCTCGTCCCTCGAGATCATTGTGATCGGGTGTCTGGTCCGAACTGTGTTCGGCATGACCTGGCTTGTCCTGCTCCATTGCTGGGTCCGTATGGTCGTTGTTGCCTTCGGAGTTGACTGGGGTGTCGATCTTTCTGGCGCTCTTGTCGCTATTTTTACTGTTGCTGGACATGGAACGGCGTCTGCGCCGTCGCTTTGGTTTTTGCCCGGGGGTTTTGTCTTCCGGATTGTCCTTTTTGTCACCTTTGTCTTCTTTGGGGGTGTCTACCATGTAGACGTTGTATGATGAAGTGGCTGTCCAGCGCCCCGTGGGTGGTGGTCCCAGATCGTCCCTTACATCGTCGTCCATACCGTCGATGTTATTGGGGTCGGAGTGAAGCATGTCTGTTAGGTCATCGACAGTGGCTATAAAGTGGGTGGTGGGTGGGTTGCGATTTTCTTCATCTTTCGTATCCCACATGGGCCAGACATAGTTCAGCCAAGAGTCTTCTGACAGAGAGAAAGACCTTAATGAATTTAGCATGTCTCCGAAGGGTGAGTGCTGAAAGATATCTGTGGCGACAAATTCCATAACCGGGGCCCAGCTAGATTCGATGGGCTCGGATGCGCGCGGTCCAGAACACACGACCGGAGATGAGTCCGGGGGTCCGGATATACAGATCTCTTTAGGAGAGGAGTCTGTGTTCGGCTCTAAAGCCGATGAGTGTGCGGTCTTCGGGGCGGGGTCCATCCACCCGTCCTCAGAAGGCACGGCCTGCTCTGGAACAAAGTCCGGAGCGGTGGTAGGTGCGATGTTCCGAATACTGTCCGACTGCTGACCTAGGTCATGCTCGTCGTGATTCTTCGGCGCGCCTGACACGGGCCCGAATCCGTCGCGAATCAAGTCTCCGCGGATGTCGGGGGTGTAGTTTTGGGTTCCAAATCTGACCTGATGGCCAGGGGCATAACTATCGATCTGCTCGAGATGGCTAAGCGAGTTGGCCTGCAGTGCGAATCCGCCGAACACGAAAATCTGTTTGGGGAGAAAAGTCTCACCCGAGGCAGCGTGGTTGAAGGTTGGAGAGGCCATCTAGCCTTGCAGCGACGACACAGAGGAACTCTCAATGAAAGCACCAATGTCGGTGTCAAAATTGGCGGATCTCGGGTAGGGGGTCCCGATCTGTGCGTCTTAGGCTGATGGTAACAGGAAGCAAGGGACACAATGTTTACCCAGGTTCGGGCCCTCTCGATGGAGGTAAAACCCTACTTCCTACTTGATTAATATTGAAGATATGAGTAGTACAAGAGTAGATCTACCACGAGATCGTAGAGGCTAAACCCTAGAAGCTAGCCTATGATGGTATGATTGTAATTGTGATCGACCTTCTAAGGACCATCCTCTCTGGTTTATATAGACACCAGAGAGGGCTAGGGTTTACATGGAGTCATTTACAATGAAGGAAATACAATATCTGGATCGCCAAGCTTGTCTTCCACGCAAAGGAGAGTCCCATCCGGACACGGGATGGAGTCTTGAGTCTGGTATCTTCACGCTTCAATAGTCCGGATGATGTATATAGTCCGGCTGTCCGGATACCCCCTAATCCAAGACTCCCTCAATGACCCACAAGTGTAGGGGATCTATCGCAGTCCTTTTGATAAGCAAGAGTGTCGAACCAACGAGGAGCAGAAGGAAATGACAAGCGGTTTTCAGTAAGGTATTCTCTGCAAGCACTGAAATTATCGATAACAGATAGTTTTGTGATAAGGTAATTCGTAACGGGTAACAAGTAACAAAAGTAAATAAGGTGCAGCAAGGTGGCCCAATCCTTTTTGTAGCAAAGGACAAGCCTGGACAAATTCTTGTATGAAGGAAAACGCTCCCGAGGATACATGTGAATTACTGTCAAGCTAGTTTTCATCACGCTCATATAATTTGATATGTGGGTGGACCGGTGCTTGGGTACTGCCCTTTCTTGGACAAGCATCCCACTTATGATTAACCCCTATTGCAAGCATCCGCAACTAAAAAAGAAGTATTAAGGTAAACCTAACTGTCGGTGTCAAAACCGGCAGATCTCGGGTAGGGGGTCCCGAACTGTGTGTCTAGGCGGATGGTAACAGGAGACAAGGGACACGATGTTTTATCCAGGTTCGGGCCCTCTTGATGGAGGTAAAACCCTACGTCCTGCTTGATTGATATTGATGATGTGGGTATTACAAGAGTAGATCTACCACGAGATCAAGGAGGCTAAACCCTAGAAGCTAGCCTATGGTATGATTGTTGTTCGTCCTACGGACTAAAACCATCCGGTTTATATAGACACCGGACAGGGCTAGGGTTACACAGAGTCGGTTACAATGGTAGGAGATCTACATATCCGTATCGCCAAGATTGCCTTCCACGCCAAGGAAAGTCCCATCCGGACACGGGACGAAGTCTTCAATCTTGTATCTTCATAGTCTTGGAGTCCGGCCGATGATGATAGTTCGGCTATCCGGACACCCCCTAGTCCAGGACTCCCTCAATAGCCCCTGAACCAGGCTTCGATGACGACGAGTCCGGCGTGCATATTGTCTTCGGCATTGCAAGGCGGGTTCCTCCTCCGAATAATTTACAGAAGATTGTGAACACCAGGATAGTGTCTGGCTCTGCAAAATAAATTCCACATACCACCGTAGAGAGAATAATATTTACACAAGTTCAATCTGCTGACGTATTTCGCGGCATGACGTCACACCACAACCAAGCCTTTACTCGAATCGTTTTTATTATACCACCTCCGTGCGTTTAGCGAGGCGGTTTCCTTGGCACGTCTTGTCGAAGCAGAGATCATGTTCCCCTTATTCCGGGATCCTCATCAATACGGATGTGGGTAACCCAACTGCGCCCGTTGCCACGCCCCCTCCATCGAAGGCGGGTTCCAAACGGTCACGGGGATGGCTCTTGGTATTCTCCCTCTTTATAATGAGACCAAGGCCCGTTCTTTTTCTTCAATCCTTAATCGAATCCGCCCCTCGCCCCGAGTTCCAACACCCACGGCTCCAGATTCGGGCACTTTCGACCTTTGACAATGTCCGGCTCCGACCTACGAGGCCGGTGGATGCCCTCCTCCATCACGGAAGAGGACGTGCTAAAGCTGAGAGACGCCAGGTACTTAACCTACGAGATTTCGCATAGGTTGCCTGCCCGAGGGCAAGTTATTCCTACTCCTGAGCCCGGCGAGAGTGTCGTGTTCGTGTCTCACCTCCGTCGGGGTTTAGGCTTCTCAATGGACCCCTTCATGAGGGGGCTCATGTTTTACTATGGGCTGGAATTCCATGACTTGGCTCCGGAGTCCATCCTCCACATCTCATCATTCATTGTCGTCTGCGAAGCCTTCCTCCGCACTACCCCTCACTTCGGCTTGTGGCTCAAAACCTTCAACATGGAGCCGAAGATGATTGAGGGGCGTCAGGCAGAGTGCGGCGGGGCGGTTATAAGCAAGAGGGTCGATGCTCCATGGCCCGAGGGCTCTTTTCAGGAGGAGCTCGGCTTGTGGCAACAGGAGTGGTTCTATATCACCGCTCCCAGGGGCAGCAGGCAGAGGCCGTCGCCCGCCTTTCGCTCGGGCCCTCCACAACGGCTGATGTCATGGGTCAACAAAGGGCTTGACTGGGGGTTCGTCCAAAGACGTACCCCTGTTGCAGGGCCGGATTCGAGATCTCCAAGAAAGGGAGATCAATCTGGTCGTAGTGGCACAGGTTATGCTGATTCGGTGCCTTCTGCCCTGCAAACGTCGCCCCCTTCGCCTGTGGGAATTTAATCCGGAGGGGCCACGAGCTCTCCAACACTTCATGGGTTTGGCACCTGTGGAGATGTACAAACTATTCTTCGGATCACAAGAGATGCGTCCGGACTTGACCGAGGACGCTGGCCTAAGCTGCAATCGCCCGGATACTCAAGTAAGTAGCTCTGTGTCCGGACACATTGTCCATTTATTTATCATGGGTTTGCCTTTTAACCAGCTATCCCTTGGATAGGAGTGGATAGCGCAAGCAAAACTGATACGGTGTCCGGCCCCCCTCCTTGAGACCACGTCGGATCCCGTGTTAATCAAAATGTTGGAGGTTGCACCTTCGGAGGAGGGCGAAGGGGGGCATAGGGAAACTACCACCTCTGCCAATGAGGCTTTCAGTAAGGGGGGAATCGAGAATCCCTCCCTCCAGGGGGAGAAGAGGACCGCTTCCGAAGACCCGGAGGCCAAGGCCTCAAAGCGGGGAAAGAAATCTGCACCAGAAGGTCCTGTGCCGGGAAGAGCCCCGGCCGCACAGTCTCCCCAGAGGAATCAGCCCTCCAACGAGCCGTAAGTAAAAAGGGGGAATTTTGTAATAGGGGACACCCCTACTTTATTTCTAAGGGTAACCGAAGTTTTCACCTTGTAGTTCGGATCTTAGCCCATCTCAGCAGAGCTCATCTTCGGGGGACCTTCGTCCAGAGATGATGGAGAGCGAAATGCCTCCATCTGCCGCCCCGTCGGGCGGGGCAGACGACCCTGAGGTGTCGTCACGGAGGGTCTCCCCGAGTCCGGCGGGGCCGGGGAGTTCGGCACCCACTGGAGTACGGCCGGTGGAGCTGCAGGATTTGCTCGAGAGGGCGTCTATCTCAGAAGATCACTGCACATTAATGAGTATGGTGATTGAAAGGATCTCCTCCGCCGAGAGCGGGTTGCATGAGGTCATCGGAAGTTTGCTGACGGGGTTTGAGGTATGCAAAAAATGACATACCTTTCGACAGTTTTGCACATGGAGTGCACCCTGTATAGATAGTATCCCCTGAGACTTGGTATGCTGTCGAAAGCGACAGCGTGCCGAGGATCATAATCTTAGTTATAGAATGTCGCCTTTCCTATGCAGGTGGCGGAACGTTCGGTGGCTAGCCGGACTGATGGAGTTGTCGAGCTGAAGCGACAACTCGACATTGCAGATGCGGACATCGCGCTGGTCCATAAACGACTTAACGAGTCACAAGGTAGGTGGTTGCTCCGCGGTCACCTAGTAAGGGAGCTCATGCCCGTTCCTTACAATTTGTATGCTTGATGCAGATGGTGCCGCTGTTGTGGAAGACCTTCGAGCAGAGCTTGCTCGAGCCAAGGAGCAAGCCAAGAAAAGTGATGCGGCTGCCTCGAAGGCAGCGGAAGAGCTAAAAGCCGAAAAGGCTGGTCACTGCCGAAACAGGGAAGAGGTGGCCGAAATGGCCGTGAAATTAAAAGATGCTATCGACTGCTATGAGGTTCTTGAAAGAGAACGCCGAGCGGAGCAAGAGGACCTGAAGAAGGTCGCCGCCGAAGCCAAGGATGCCCGTAGTGCGATGCGGGCTATGAAGGAGGAACTGCGTCAGGCCGGAGACATTGCGGCTGGAAAGCCCTTTCTACTGCGTAGGAAGTTCACGAATCCGAAGTATGCTCAGTTGGACCAATTGTGTGGTGCGGAGGATCCTTATCTGGATTTGGCGGCGAGTGCGGCGGACGCAGTCGTGCACTTCCGAAGCCAGAAGGATCACGAAATGGAAGAGCTTTTCTGGTCTCAATTCCATAGTCCGGAGCATCCACTCCCGTTGACTGATCGGTTGGCGGAGTGGGCTGAGCTGAATAGATTGTCCGGACTTGCCATGACGGATGTGGTGGCTCATCTATGGCCAGAAAGGCCTAAGCCGGAGAGTTATTTTGGCTTGTTGCAGCAATTCCTTGGGGCGGTGCCGCATATCGAGGTGATGAAGCGGTCGGCATGCATAGAGGGTGCACGGATGGCTCTCGCCCGTGTTAAGACATACTGGGCGGAGATGGATGCCACCGATGTTGCATCCCGGGGTTCGGACAAAAGGCGACTACCCACCGAGCACTATTTTGAGGAAGTCCTGCAGGGCGCTCGTTTAATAGAGTCGCAGTGCTCGAAAGATGTTATGTTTAAATGACATGTATGATTTGTGAGATCATGTTTATAATGTAACGTCTTTTTATACTTGTGCGTTCAAGTATTGAACTATCTCCTGTGCGGCCGTATATGTATGTATAACCTGAAAGATGGCAGTCTTTGGCTTCAGCCCCCACGCACATGGTGCGGGGATGTTTGCAAAAAAAAGCGCTTTTTCACACTTAATCCAACGTCTTGGTCCTTTGAAGGAGGTGATAGCATAGCAAACTAGGCAACCGGACTATAATGCTTTATCACTTTCACTTAGCCATAGGAGCTCGATGGTGGGGCTACTATATAGCCCCTAGAGGCACCGCGCTCTCCGAACTCGGGGCGCGTATGTGCCTGACCAGAAAGCGGTCCTTCGTCAAAGCGGAGGAATTCTAAACATTCCAGTAGTCGATCGAGTGGTTGACCAGTCTCTCGCTATATCATGACAGTCAGTTTTCGGCTTTCTCTACTGAGGTGCTGTCAGGACCCCGACTCGATGACACATCGATCTAGCCTGTAACACCTCATATCACTTTGCGGCCTCACGCACGGTATCCCCACGGGTGTCGCCTTACCTTTGCCCGGGACCGTTTGCGCCTTTTGGCTCACGTATATGATAGTGTCGCTAGCATCCATATGTTAAGGAGCCCGGGCTGACATGACTAATTGTAAACCCAAAGTGGCACAGACTTACAGGGACAGGCATCCATGACCCAGCAACGAACGTGTCGGTCATCAGCAAGTGGGTCCGGGCTATAGCACTGGGCTAGCAGGACTCCGGTAAACCGGGCTGTAGCGGGCTAACAGGACTCCGGTACTCAATGCGTGACATTTCCCCGAAGGGACAGACACAGGAACGAAGAAGGACACATGCCGGCCAGCCTAAGTGTTCTAGAGCAGTAGCCAGCTACCATGGCTCAGTGGTAACACTAGGAGACATTTCCCGGTAAGAGAGGCTACTAAGAATAAACAACTAGATAGTCAGATCCCACACATACCAAGCATTTCAATCATACACACAATATGCTCGATATGTGTAAATACAACAAGGCATCACAACATGACTCTATGACATAAGTACTTTATTTAAGGCTCAGAGAGCCATACATAACATACACAAAGGTACGGGTCACACGACCCAGCATTCAAGTCATACAGTCATACAAACCAGCAGCGGAAGTAACTTGTCTGAGTACAGACAACTAGAAAAATAAAAGAGGCTTGGAAAGCCTAGCTATACTACGTGGTCCTTCACAAGCTCAGGATCACCACCTGGGCCTTAGCCTACTCATTGATGTCAACGTCTACGTAGAACCCATCAGAAGGGGTTGCAGCGTCTTCTGTAAAAATGTAAATTATAGCAACATGAGTACAAAGGTACTCAGCAAGACTTACATCAGATCCTATATACATGCATATTATCAAGAAGGGTTGGTGGAGTTGTTGCAGCAAGCCAGCTTTGACTCTTGGCTAGGCTAACCTACGAGACTCCAACTTGAAATGGTTTTGCGTACACGAGTCCACTACTCACCGATTCAATACACTACCGAGGATCCACCTCCGTCTTCCTACGGAAGAGCCATCCTCGGCACTCACACTTATCTTGAGGCTTTTAGTAGTTTCCATTTACTTGTCTATGAACTGTATAGGCAACCAAGTAGTCCTTTACCGCGGACGCGGCTATTCGAATAGATCATGATAACCCTGCAGGGGTGTACTTCTTCATACATGCTCTCACCACTTACCGTCGTTTACACGACATGTACTCGGCAACCTTCAAGCGGAAGCCCAACGTGGGTGTCGGCCACGACCTACCTAATCACCTAAGCCTCCAGTCCAGGTTTATCGCCTATCCAGGTTCCATCCGTAGGGAGTCCGGCCGAGGTTTCCCATACGGCCCCGAACGATGTGAACAGGGTTCCCGAGATACCTAACGGGTATTCGGTACACCCGGTCACGTACCTACCGCATCACAGCCCACCCCTACGGTCAGCGCTGTCCACGGCCTCCAGTAGGCTACAAACACCAGAAACTACTTGCAACTCCTGGACGGAGAACTAGGGTGAATAAGAAGCCGAGAGGGTCCATTGGTTTCGGGCCCAATGCATGGTAGTAGCTGATTCTTAAATCACACATACAGATCTCAGTGCTTAAGGTCGGCTTCAATGAAACAACCCACCATGTACTCCTACATGGCCTCTCATCGATACCTTTACCAAATCGTGTTCACCACATCACTCTCATTACCGACATAATCATTTCACTCTAGCCCATCACCCAGATGAACCAGACCTGACACGACTCTAAGCATAGCAGGCATAGCAAGGTAGGAACAACACATTCATATGGCTCAATCAACTCCTACACATGCTAGTGGGTTTCATCTAGTTACTGTGGCAATGACAGGTCATGCAGAGGAAGTGGGTTCAACTACCGTAGCACACAGCAGTTTGAAACGCGTTGTCTTAATGCAGTAAAAGAGAGCAGGAGTGAGAACATGGGATTGTATCGATATGATCAAATGGTTGGTTGCTTGCCTGATGGTTCGATGCACTGATACGGTTCTTCGTTAGGGTAATCACGGTACTCCTCGGAGGCAGAACCTGCCGCAAAGAACACTGATACACAACCATCACCAAACAATGTGCAACAATATGATGCATGCATGAAACATAGCAATATGAGTGTGTTGGGCTAATGCAACTAAGACCAGAAGGGTTTGAACCAATTTGAATCAAAGATTCAAATTTCAAACTCAAACATGGCCCTTTAAAGTGTTTTTCCTTGTTTTGTATTAAACATCAGGTTAACTTGTTTAATCATGCATGAAAATAGTACAGATGGATAGATTGGATTTTTCTGATCATTTTTCATATATAATTTGTCTGATTTGGAGTTACAGAATAAAAGTTATGAATTTTTAAAGTTTAAACTATATTCTGGAATTTTCCTATATTAGATTAATTCCAGAAAATCAATTATTGCGTCAGTCTGGCGTCAGTGTGACGTCAGCAGGTCAACGGGACACGTCCGGGTCAAACCTGACAGTGGGTCCTGCGTGTCAGTGTGATTAGATTAATTAAAGTTTAATTAAAACTAAACCTGTTTAATTAACAGGGCTGGGCCCCACCTGTCATTGACTCAGGGGAGTCAACCAGGGCCCACCCGTGGTCAAACCCGGTCGGCTGCACCGGCGTTTAGCCGCCGGCGAGCCCGACGCGGCGGCAGAAGTGGTTTTGGCTGTTTCGGCCGCCAAATGGATCGCGGAGACCACCGGAGTGGACCTGAGGACGAGCCGCAGCTCTTGGTGGAGTCCGTTGGGGTCGGGGTGGCCGGAGTTGGCGCCGGCGACGACTTTGGAGGCCACCGGGGTTCGGCCGAAGACGAACTTGACGCTAGAGGGGTCGGTGAGGCGCGGGGAGTAGCTAGCTAGGTGCTACGTGACACGGTGAGTAAGATGGACACCGTGGAGTGGCCGGAGGGTGATCGGGAGCACGTCGGCGACGAACTCCACGGCGGTGGGTGCGGTTGAGCTCCGGGAGGTCGCTACACGGCTCGGGAGCAAGAAAAGGAGGGGGGGAAGATGGCTAAGCTCACAGTGAGTGCGACGAAGCCCTTGGTGCGGCCGGAGATGGACCGGAGCGACGACGGCGTTGAAGGGGATCTCCGGCGACGGCGGTTCGGGCGAGGTCGTTGCGGTGGACTCGGGCATTGCGAGCGCTCGGGGCTCGGCTTGCTCGATGGAGTGGACAGCGGCGGAGCTCCTGGACACGATGAGAGGACGCACGGGCGGCGGGGAGCACGGCTACGACGAAGGCACGGCGATGGTGGCGTCGGTCATGGCGGGGGAGCGCG
>NC_041387.1:555443292-555453160 GCF_002162155.2 Triticum dicoccoides
AGCGGCGCTGGGCTGGGCCGGTAGGTGGGCCGGGAGCAGGCGTCAGGTAAGTTTTTCCATTTTCTTTCTGTTTTCTGTTTTTTTAATACTTCTGCAACTTTGTTGAATTAAATAAAATACTTAGGCAACTCCTAAAATCACCAAACTACTCCTGGTCCATAGTTGGATTATTTCCAACATGAAACATTTTAGTTTGGAGATATTTGAGCATTTAAATATTTTATATAATTTTAAATGCCCAAATTCAAATATTTATGATTTAATTCAAAAACCCTAAGATGGCCTAGGAAAATGTGCATCACTTTTGGCAGAGGTTCTGAACCAAGACAAAAAATGATGGGCATTTTAGAAGGGCATTTCAGGTTCATTGAAAAAGTTTTTAGTAAACCCTAATTGGTTTCAGAGGGGACTGGGGGTTCTGTCATCCCCACTTCAGGTTTCTGATGAAAGAGTAAACATGATGCAACACTCTAATGCATGGCTAACTAGGGTGTGACAACTCACCCCCACTCAAAAGAATCTCGTCCCGAGATTTGGGTTCCTCCGGAAAGAAGGCGGGATACTCAAGTCGAAGACGATCCTCCCTTTCCCAAGTTGCTTCATCCTCAGAATGGTGCGACCATTGTACTTTGAGAAACTTGATATTATGACGTCGAGTGGTACGCTCGGCCTGATCGAGGATACGAATGGGGTACTCTCGATGTGTAAGATTATCTTGGAGATCAAGCGTTTCGTAGTCCACTCCACGGATAGGATCCGAGAAGCAATGCCTGAGTTGAGAAACATGGAAGACATCGTGGACTCTGGAGAGGTGCGGAGGTAGTTCCAGCTGGTAGGCAACTTCTCCTCGTTTAGCGAGAATGCGAAAAGGTCCAATGTAACGAGGAGCCAATTTGCCTTTGATACCGAAACGATGGGTTCCCTTCAGAGGGGTAACCCGAAGGTAAGCCTTCTCGTCAACCTCGAAAGTCATAGCCTTATGTTTTCGGTCATATTGACTCTTTTGACGAGATTGGGCTGTTTTCAACTTTTCACGAACGATGCGAACTTGTTCTTCTGCTTCCTGAATCATATCCGGGCCAAAGAATTGTCTTTCCCCGGTCTCTGACCAGTTAAGGGGTGTTCGACACCGTCGTCCATAGAGAACTTCAAAAGGGGCTTTACCCAAGCTAGATTGATAGCTGTTGTTGTAAGCGAATTCGGCAAATGGAAGGCACTTCTCCCAATCCATTCCGAATGAGATAACAGAGGCTCGAAGCATGTCTTCTAGGATCTGGTTGACACGTTCCACCTGACCACTCGATTGAGGGTGAAAAGCGGTGCTAAAGGAAAGGCGGGTTCCCATGGCGTTTTGGAAACTTTCCCAAAATCGCGAGGTGAAAAGACTTCCTCTATCCGAGTTAATTTCCAAGGGAACACCATGGAGAGACACTATTCGGGAGATTTATAAGTCTGCCAGCTGACTAGCGGTTATACTCTCGCGAACAGGTAAGAAATGGGCCACTTTGGAAAGACGATCAACAACGACGAAGATAGCATTATTCCCTCTTTTGGTCCTGGGAAAACCGGTAATGAAATCCATACCAATTTTATCCCATTTCCATTCAGGAATAGCTAAGGGTTGAAGGGTGCCAGCAGGCCGTTGATGCTCTGCTTTTACACGACGGCAGACGTCGCAGCTAGCAATATACTGAGCAATTTCTCTCTTCATCCTAGTCCACCAGAACCTCTGGCGTAGGTCCTGATACATCTTAGTACTACCGGGATGAATGGTGAGAGGAGATTCATGAGCCTCCTTAAGGATCAATCGCCTCAGGTTTCGCACTTTGGGAACCACTAGTCGATTCCCGAAGTATACGACCCCTTGATCATTAATGGAGAAACAATTCGCAACTCCTTTCTTGATGTTTCTCTTGATGCGGGAAATTCCCGGATCTACCTTCTGTGCTTTGATGATCTGGTCCGTAAGGGTAGGTTTCGCCACCAAGGTGGAAAGAAAACCTTGAGGAACAATGTGAAGGTTAAGCTTCCAAAATTCCTCATGGAGAAGCGGTTGACTTTGTTGTAGCATTAGGTTGTTACAATAAGATTTACGACTTAGCGCATCAGCCATGACGTTGGCTTTCCCTGGGGTGTAAGTTATTCCTAAGTCGAAATCTGTGATCAACTCAACCCAACGTCTTTGCCTGAGACTCAAATCCGGTTGGGTGAAAATGTACTTCAGACTTTGGTGATCAGTGAATATTTCGCAACGGTTACCGAGGAGGTAATGTCGCCAGGTCTTAAGTGCATAGACTACAGCTGCAAGCTCTAGATCATGAGTAGGATAATTCTCCTCATGTGGGTGCAATTGCCGTGAAGCGTAAGCAATTACGTGTTGATCTTGCATGAGAATGCAACCTAGTCCTTGTCGCGAGGCGTCGCAGTAGATAACAAAGTCCTTGGAGAAGTCTGGCGGTACCAGTACGGGAGCAGAAGTCAGGCGTCTTTTCAGTTCCTGAAAGCTGTGCTCACATTGTGGAGTCCATTCGAACTTCTTATCTTTCTTGAGGAGTTCGGTTAGAGGTTTAGCAACTTTGGAGAAATTTTCGACAAAGCGACGGCAATAGCTCGCTAAGCCCAGAAAACTCCGAACTTGCTTGACCGATTCAGGTGGAGTCCAATTAAGGACGGCTTGAACTCGCTCAGGGTTAACAGATATTACATGACCCAGATAGGTCACTTCCGATAACCAGAATTCACATTTAGAAAATTTGGCATAAAGGCGATGCTCTCGAAGTTTCTTCAACACTAGCCTTAGATGTTCGGCATGTTCTTCCTCGTTCTTGGAGTAGATGAGTATATCATCGAGATAAACCACGACGAATTTATCCAAATACTCCATGAAGATTGAGTTCATTAACCGAGAAAAGGTGGCTGGAGCGTTGGTTAAACCGAAGGACATGACGGTGTACTCCTATTGGCCATAACGAGTAACAAAGGCCATTTTAGGAATGTCCCCGTTTCTGATTTTGATTTGATGGTAGCCCAACCTCAAATCCATCTTGGAGAAGACTGAGGATCCAGCGAGCTGATCATACAGGTCGTTGATCCTGGGGAGCGGATATTTGTTCTTGATTGTGACCAAATTGACAGGTCGATAATCTACAACCATCAGGTCCGTACCATCCTTCTTCTTGATGAATAGGACGGGGCAAGCCCACGGAGATGAACTAGGTCGGATGAAACCCTTTTTCAAGGACTCATCGAGTTGTTTCTTAAGCTCGGCTAGTTCTAGTGGTGCCATCTTATAGGGTCTTCTAGCAATCGGAACGGTTCCTGGAATGAGGTCTATTACGAACTCAACATCCCTGTCAGGTGGAACACCTGGCAATTCCTCTGGGAAGACATCCGGAAAGTCACGGACTACCGGAACGTCCTCAAGGTCTGGCAAAGGGCTGGCGTTAAGAGAATATAATTGTCGCTCGGTTAACCGGGTCAAGACATTGACTATCTTGCCCGAAGGATGAGTGAGTTGAACAGTCCTAGAGAAGCAATCAATTTTGGCATGATGAGCTGACATCCAGTCCATACCCAAAATGATATTAATATCTGAAAATTTGAGAGCTATCAAAGATGCAAGGAAAACAAGTCTGTCGACTTGGATTTCATTTCCATAACTTACCCTGGAGGTCTGCCATCTAGACCCGGGAGTAGAAATTTCCATAGTGGATGGCATGTCACAGAATGTGGTGTTATGCAAACGAGCATAGTTCTCGGATATAAATGAATGAGAGGCTCCTGTATCGAAAAGAACAGATGCCGGGTGGCAATTAACAAGGAGCGTACCGAGAACGACGTTGGGATCCTCTTGAGCTTCTTCGGCAGAGATACAGTTGACATGGCCACGTGTAGCGGTGGCCGGCTTGGCGTGGAACACTTTCCCTGTCGGCTTGCCACGGCCAACAGCTTTAGCAGATTGGTTGGGGTTGGTCTGGGGACACTCACGCATATAGTGGCCAGATTCCCCACACTTGAAACAAGTCACGGAACTGGTACGTGGAGGAGCATTGTTGGTTGGACCCCCATAGGGCTTGGCTGGTGCAGACTGTTGAACAGGGCGAGGCGCCTGGAAAGATGGCCTCGGTGTGAACCTGGGTGGCAGGGCGGTGTTGGGCACCCACACGCGGCGCTTCTGAGGACCAGCACCGGATGAGGAACCCATGTCACGGCCATGCTTGCGTGTTGCGTCATAATCAGTCTGACCAGTCTTAGCACTGATGGCCTTGTTAACAAGTTTCTGAAAGGATGTGCACTCATGCAGACGGAGGTCGCGGCGAAGCTCAGGACTAAGCCCCTTACGGAACCTTGCTTGCTTCTTGGCATCGGTAGAAACTTCCTCAGTTGCATATCGTGCGAGGTTACCGAACTCCCTGCTGTAAACATCCACAGAGAGTCGGCCCTGAGTGAAACTACAAAATTCCTCACGTTTACGGTCCATGAGACCCTCCGGAATGTGATGTTCACGGAAAGCCTCGCTGAATTCAGCCCAAGTAGTGACATGGCCTGCTGGGCGCATAGCTCCATAATTCTCCCACCATAGACTGGCGGGGCCTTCAAGATGATATGCAGCAAAGGTGACCTTGTCAGCCTCAGCTACTAGCGTGGAACGCAGCTTGTGAGAGATACTGCGAAGCCAGTCATCAGCGTCGAGAGGCTCGACGGAGTGGTGGAACGTGGGTGGATGTAACTTGATAAAATCACTGAGTGACACCACGTTAGTCCTCTGATGGTGTGCTGTGTTCTGTTCAATACGCTCCAACAAACGGTTGGTCTCCCGCTTGTTTCTTTCGGCTTCCATCATAACCTCGGCTAGGGAAGGAGGATGAGGCAGATTTGCATTCCTGACTTCAGTGCCTTCGGCCTGCTCTTAAGGAGCAGGGTTAGTGCGCGTGTTGACCATCCTAGGTAAACAAGACAATGATTTAGTCAGAATGATAAAATTCCGACATAGGATACAGAATGTAAGGAATAACTCGGAATGCAAGATGATCATCCGTATGACATGGTAGATACAGAAACTGCTTCTTTATTCCATCATCATACACACCATACAGGGTTTAGTACAAGACCAAACAAGGTACTATTACGGTGAAAAGAGGATTACATCTCATCGGAGGCATTCCCAGCTCCTATACATTATTTTTCTACACCTCCGGAAGGCGATACAGCTAGGTCATATCCCACGAGTCACGCAGGACGATAGACGACACAGCTAACACGAACTAGTGATACTACCACTAACTCAGACCGATCCGTAGTAGTCCTCGTAGAAGTCACCTCCATAGCCTGGAAGCTCAACATGATCATCCGGAAACAGACGATCTCGCGGAGCTTGTGGACCATAGGGGCTAGGATGAGGTCTTGGACCAACAGACGGTGGCCTGCGGGGACCGCGAGGTGGGGTGATGCCTCCTACATCACGCCAACCCATCACGTCTGGAAGAGCAGATCTCACAGGATAGAGATCGCGCATATCCGAATATCCAGCTTGCACCGCCGGTGCAAACCGAGTCAATGTGGCCCAATGGTCAGCACGGGTATTGAAGAGCTCTAACCTCAAGGCCCGATTTTCACGGTCCTTATCCTCGAGCATCTCAGCAGTGGTACGAGTCCGTGAATCCTCCTGGGTGGGGTCAGCATAGATAGCCTGGAGATACCCTTGTGCTCCCGGAAGTGATCCTGGCATATACCGGAAATCAGAGTCCCGAAATAGACCAGACCTGACTCGCATGATGGTCATCATAGAGTAGGCGGCGTCCTGCACAGCCATCTCAATAGTAACCCCGAGTCCATAGGAGCAGTGAAGGGGCTCGGTGGACCCAGAATAAGATGGAAATATCCTGACAGTGCAGAGATACTGGCTTTGATTAAAGTCTCGGAATTGCTCTTCGACCGTGTACTCAGGATACCAACGGTATCCAGCCTCAGTCATTACCCTGACCAACATGGCAGTATGGCCGGGTACATCTAGGCATCGAGTCAGGCGAACCACTTGATTGAGGTCGTGAGTGGCCATCTGAAAGCACAATCATAATGCAAAGGCATTAGAATTTCTAGCAAAATTTCGGCAGCATAACAGCTGTAAATGCTCAAGAAGGATTTTGAGACATTTGACAAAAGATTTCATACACACTCAACATCATCATATCACGGTTCTGAGTCCATCCTAACAACATAATGTGGTAGTAGAACTGAACTAGGCTTGTATCCATCAAACCTATAAGGTACTACTGATTAGTAACATGTGATCCTGATAGAGAGAATAGATCATAATTCCTTAACCCCCGGTGGAAGAATAGACTGACTCAGATCAGAATGTCATAAGATAAAGAAGTAAAAAGAGACTTACGTTCCAACCCACAAACAATTCCCCTATATATAACTAAAGAATTTCTAGACTCAACATCGACCAGTTTGGCTTGGAGAACCTACAGGCAGTCCGGCTCTGATGCCAACGCTGTCAGGACCCCGACTCGATGACACATCGATCTAGCCTGTAACACCTCATATCACTTTGCGGCCTCACGCACGGTATCCCCACGGGTGTCGCCTTACCTTTGCCCGGGACCGTTTGCGCCTTTTGGCTCACGTATATGATAGTGTCGCTAGCATCCATATGTTAAGGAGCCCGGGCTGACATGACTAATGTAAACCCAAAGTGGCACAGACTTACAGGGACAGGCATCCATGACCCAGCAACGAACGTGTCAGTCATCAGCAAGTGGGTCCGGGCTGTAGCACTGGGCTAGCAGGACTCCGGTAAACCGGGCTGTAGCGGGCTAACAGGACTCCGGTACTCAATGCGTGACATTTCCCCGAAGGGACAGACACAGGAACGAAGAAGGACACATGCCGGCCAGCCTAAGTGTTCCAGAGCAGTAGCCAGCTACCATGGCTCAGTGGTAACACTAGGAGACATTTCCCGGTAAGAGAGACTACTAAGAATAAACAACTAGATAGTCAGATCCCACACATACCAAGCATTTCAATCATACACACAATATGCTCGATATGTGTAAATACAACAAGGCATCACAACATGACTCTATGACATAAGTACTTTATTTAAGGCTCAGAGAGCCATACATAACATACACAAAGGTACGGGTCACACGACCCAGCATTCAAGTCATACAGTCATACAAACCAGCAGCGGAAGTAACTTGTCTGAGTACAGACAACTAGAAAAATAAAAGAGGCTTGGAAAGCCTAGCTATACTACGTGGTCCTTCACAAGCTCAGGATCACCACCTGGGCCTTAGCCTACTCATTGATGTCAACGTCTACGTAGAACCCATCAGAAGGGGTTGCAGCGTCTTCTGTAAAAATGTAAATTATAGCAACATGAGTACAAGGGTACTCAGCAAGACTTACATCAGATCCTATATACATGCATATTATCAAGAAGGGTTGGTGGAGTTGTTGCAGCAAGCCAGCTTTAACTCTTGGCTAGGCTAACCTACGAGACTCCAACTTGAAATGGTTTTGCATACACGAGTCCACTACTCACCAATTCAATACACTACCGAGGATCCACCTCCGTCTTCCTACGGAAGAGCCATCCTCGGCACTCACACTTATCTTGAGGCTTTTAGTAGTTTCCATTTACTTGTCTATGAACTGTATAGGCAACCAAGTAGTCCTTTACCGCGGACGCAGCTATTCGAATAGATCATGATAACCCTGCAGGGGTGTACTTCTTCATACACGCTCTCACCACTTACCGTCGTTTACACGACATGTACTCGGCAACCTTCAAGAGGAAGCCCAACGTGGGTGTCGGCCACGACCTACCTAATCACCTAAGCCTCCAGTCTAGGTTTATCGCCTATCCAGGTTCCATCCGTAGGGAGTCCGGCCGAGGTTTCCCATACGGCCCCGAACGATGTGAACAGGGTTCCCGAGATACCTAACGGGTACTCGGTACACCCGGCCACGTACCTACCGCATCACAGCCCACCCCTACGGTCAGCGCTGTCCACGGCCTCCAGTAGGCTACAAACACCAGAAACTACTTGCAACTCCTGGACGGAGAACTAGGGTGAATAAGAAGCCGAGAGGGTCCATTGGTTTCGGGCCCAATGCATGGTAGTAGCTGATTCTTAAATCACACATACAGATCTCAGTGCTTAAGGTCGGCTTCAATGAAACAACCCACCATGTACTCCTACATGGCCTCTCATCGATACCTTTACCAAATCGTGTTCACCACATCACTCTCATTACCGACATAATCATTTCACTCTAGCCCATCACCCAGATGAACCAGACCTGACACGACTCTAAGCATAGCAGGCATAGCAAGGTAGGAACAACACATTCATATGGCTCAATCAACTCCTACACATGCTAGTGGGTTTCATCTAGTTACTGTGGCAATGACAGGTCATGCAGAGGAAGTGGGTTCAACTACCGTAGCACACAGCAGTTTGAAATGCGTTGTCTTAATGCAGTAAAAGAGAGCAGGAGCGAGAACATGGGATTGTATCGATATGATCAAATGGTTGGTTGCTTGCCTGATGGTTCGATGCACTGATACGGTTCTTCGTTAGGGTAATCACGGTACTCCTCGGAGGCAGAACCTGCCGCAAAGAACACCGATACACAACCATCACCAAACAATGTGCAACAATATGATGCATGCATGAAACATAGCAATATGAGTGTGTTGGGCTAATGCAACTAAGACCAGAAGGGTTTGAACCAATTTGAATCAAAGATTCAAATTTCAAACTCAAACATGGCCCTTTAAAGTGTTTTTCCTTGTTCTGTATTAAACATCAGGTTAACTTGTTTAATCATGCATGAAAATAGTACAGATGGATAGATTGGATTTTTCTGATCATTTTTCATATATAATTTGTCTGATTTGGAGTTACAGAATAAAAGTTATGAATTTTTAAAGTTTAAACTATATTCTGGAATTTTCCTATATTAGATTAATTCCAGAAAATCAATTATTGCGTCTGGCGTCAGTGTGACGTCAGCAGGTCAACGGGACACGTCCGGGTCAAACCTGACAGTGGGTCCCGCGTGTCAGTGTGATTAGATTAATTAAAGTTTAATTAAAACTAAACCTGTTTAATTAACAGGGCTGGGCCCCACCTGTCATTGACTCAGGGTAGTCAACCAGGGCCCACCCGTGGTCAAACCCGGTCGGCTGCACCGGTGTTTAGCCGCCGGCGAGCCCGACGCGGCGGCAGAAGTGGTTTTGGCTGTTTCGGCCGCCAAATGGATCGCGGAGACCACCGGAGTGGAGCTGAGGACGAGCCGCAGCTCTTGGTGGAGTCCGTTGGGGTCGGGGTGGCCGGAGTTGGCGCCGGCGACGACTTTGGCGGCCACCGGGGTTCGGCCGAAGACGAACTTGACGCTAGAGGGGTCGGTGAGGCGCGGTGAGTAGCTAGCTAGGTGCTACATGACACGGTGAGTAAGATGGACACCGTGGAGTGGCCGGAGGGTGACCGGGAGCACGTCAGCGACGAGCTCCATGGCGGTGGGTGCGGTTGAGCTCCGGGAGGTCGCTACATGGCTCGGGAGCAAGAAAAGGAGGGGGGGAAGATGGCTAAGCTCACAGTGAGTGCGACGAAGCCCTTGGTGCGGCCGGAGATGGACCGGAGCGACGACGGCGTTGAAGGGGATCTCCGGCGACGGCGGTTCGGGCGAGGTCGTTGCGGTGGACTCGGGCGTTGCGAGTGCTCGGGGCTCGGCTTGCTCGATGGAGTGGACAGTGGCGGAGCTCCTGGACACGATGAGAGGACGCACGGGCGGCGGGGAGCACGGCTACGACGAAGGCACGGCGATGGTGGCGTCGGTCATGGCGGGGGAG
>NC_041387.1:555453409-555502033 GCF_002162155.2 Triticum dicoccoides
GGTTCGGGCGAGGTCGTTGCGGTGGACTCGGGCGTTGCGAGCGCTCGGGGCTCGGCTTGCTCGATGGAGTGGACAGCGGCGGAGCTCCTGGACACGATGAGAGGACGCACGGGCGGCGGGGAGCACGGCTACGACGAAGGCACGGCGATGGTGGCGTCGGTCATGGCGGGGGAGCGCGAGGGGGAGGAGCTGGAGAGGAGAGGGGGTGTCTGGGGGGTTCGGGGGAGCGAGGGAGGCCGATCCACGACGTCACCGGGCGAGGGGAGCGGCGAGGCGGCGAGCAGGTGCGTGGCGCGCGTTGCGGTCGCCGTCGGGCACCTGCCTGCCTGCCTGGCCGGCAAGCAGCTCGCTGGAGCGGCGCTGGGCTGGGCCGGTAGGTGGGCCGGGAGCAGGCGTCAGGTAAGTTTTTCCATTTTCTTTCTGTTTTCTATTTTTTTAATACTTCTGCAACTTTGTTGAATTAAATAAAATACTTAGGCAACTCCTAAAATCACCAAACTACTCCTTGTCCATAGTTGGATTATTTCCAACATGAAACATTTTAGTTTGGAGATATTTGAGCATTTAAATATTTTATATAATTTTAAATGCCCAAATTCAAATATTTATGATTTAATTCAAAAACCCTAAGATGGCCTAGGAAAATGTGCATCACTTTTGGCAGAGGTTCTGAACCAAGACAAAAAATGATGGGCATTTTAGAAGGGCATTTCAGGTTCATTGAAAAAGTTTTTAGTAAACCCTAATTGGTTTCAGAGGGGACTGGGGGTTCTGTCATCCCCATTTCAGGTTTCTGATGAAAGAGTAAACATGATGCAACACTCTAATGCATGGCTAACTAGGGTGTGACAGGTGCTCGCCCGGCCGAACCGGGGCACAATCGCAGTAGTTCTCCTGGTGCCGCGTTAGCCGATGGAGCGGAACGTAAGGCAGCAAAACACAGGAGCCGGGCAAACCCAACATTTGACCAAAGACATGATTCGGAGCTGATGCATATAAGGCCTAACTCGAGACGCCGAACACTCCCTGAGGTATTCGGTCTTTATGATACCGAGCAGAACAATGCCCTAAGCCCCTAGTGTCCAGGTACGGGCGAGAACTTCTGACACGGCCGATGCCAAAACGCCAGCCCCCTCCTCGGTTATGGTAGGAAACCGGGGGATGTGTATCAACAAGAGACAGTAAGAAAGGTTTACGCAGGGTCTTAATCTGAAAAGAATCCTTGCAACGGGTCCCTGCTGCACGTCTGCGCCTGTGTCTCCGTTGTGCTGTATCCTGGACGGGTGTAGCACGTGCTTCATCTATGAAAGAGAAGAACTTAGTTTGGAAAAAATATCGTGCAAAAGATGTATTAAAAATAAAGTATGATTTGGAAGATGAATAAAGTTGAGCTTTATTGGCTCTCATTGTTTATACGTGCAGCCCCTTGTAAAGAGGTATGCGGCTGGGAAGCCCCTTGTTTATTTATGCCGGACTCGCCTGACCGTGTCCGAGGTCTCAATGACCTGTTTATAGGGGCTTTGACCAGCGAGGTCAGATTAGTGTGTGGCTGTCAAGGCAGTCTCACGTTTTCCGTGGTCGAGGAACACTTGGAGTTACCCTTTAATGAGATTATGCCGCGTGGACCGGGCATTTTAAGCGTAAGAGACGCGTAATGCGGTATTGCATTAAAGCGGACGAAAGCTTCGTGTCCCAGTAGTGCTTGATGACTACTTTTGAATGGGGCCATATGGAAAATGAGCTTTTCGCAATGGAGGTTATCGGATGAACCGAACACGACCTCTAGTAGTACAGAGCCTGTACAATTGGCGTAAAGGCCAGGCGTCACTCCTTTGAAGGAAGTGCTGCTACGGTGAATTTTGGTAGGGTCTATCCCCATTCTGTGGATGGTGTCCTGATATAGCAGGTTTATATCGCTGCCGCCATCCATTAGGACTTGTGTGAATTGTAGTCCGTTGATTATGGGATCCAATACCGAAGCAGTCCCTCCTGCATTTCGTACACTTCTGGAGTAATCCTGGTGGTCGAAAGTAATTGGTTTAAACATCCAATTTCAGGATTCTGGTGGGGTGGACCGTGCGGCGCATGTTTTAGCAGGTGCCGCACTATTTTTCCTTGCTATCACATGAAGTGAGTTCACTGTTTTGACTTCTAGTGGGAAAGTCTTCTGTTTTCCGGCGTGCTGCTTGTGGGGTTCGTCGTCTTCGCTTGGTGTGTCGAGCCCCTTGTGTTCAGCGTTAAGTCGGCCGGACTGCTTGAAGACCCCACAATCTCTGTGGGTATGGTTTGCAGGCTTCCCGGGGGTACTATGGATTTGACATATCCTATCCAAGATTTTGTTTAGGTTGGATAGCTCATCACTGTTGTCCTTAAGAGGCAGTGTTTTATTATTCGGCCGAGAGCTTCTGAACACGGCGTTGACCGCCGTGCTATTTGGGCCATTTTCCTTATTCCAGCGCTGATCTTTTCTGCGTCGTGATTTTCCATTTCCATCCCTGACCTCGGATGTACTCGGGTCACTGGTGCTGCATCTTGCCAGCCAGCTATCTTCCCCCGCGCAAAAGTGGGTCATGAGGCTTGTTAGTGCGGCCATTGTTCTAGGTTTTTCCTGGCCGAGGTGTCGGGCGAGCCATTCGTCTCGGACGTTATGCTTAAAGGCTGCTAAGGCTTCGGCGTCCGGACAGTCGACTATTTGGTTCTTTTTGGTGAGGAACCTGTTCCAGAATTTGCATGCTGACTCTCCGGGATGTTGAGTTATGTGACTTAAATCGTCTGCATCCGGAGGGCGGACATAAGTCCCCTGAAAATTTGCTCGAAACGCATCCTCGAGTTCTTCCCAACTTCCAATGGTATTTTCTGGGAGGCTTTTGAGCCAATGCCGAGCTGGCCCTTTGAGCTTGAGGGGTAGGTATTTTATGGCATGGAGATTGTCTCCTCTGGCCATATGTATGTGTAGGATATAATCCTCAATCCAGACTCCAGGGTCTGTTGTTCCGTCATATGCCTCTATGTTTACGGGTTTGAATCCCGCTGGAAATTCATGATCTAGTACCTCATCGGTGAAACATAGTGGGTGTGCGGCGCCCCTGTATTTAGGTGTGTCGTTGTCTTCAAACACTCGGCGGGTTGTGTTGCTTCCTGGAGTCTTCTTTTTTGGCCCATAGATGGACCTGACCGGGCCATCCTTTTTGCGAGGATCCTTAAGTGGATCGTGTGCCATCTTGTGTGCGTTGCCGCTTGCCGCTCTTAGCCTGTCATCTGGTCATCTATCCGGCCAGGCGGCTTCTTTCTTTTTTGACTGTGGGGCTCTACGGCCTCCTCGTCAAATTCGGGCAACAACTTGCGCTTCGGGTAGCTCTTTGCCCGGTGATTATCGCCGTATTTATCTGCGGTATTGAGTACTTTGCTCCATCTCATTCTGAGTGCGTCCTGCACTGTTTTCAGCTTCCGCTTTTGCTTCTTCAAACTTCTTGCAGTGGCGACGAGCCTTTTATGAAGGTTCTTATGCTCCGGTGATGTGTCCGGCGTGAGATCGTCCGGACTGTTGTTTTCGCCGGGGATGGGTTGCTTGTCCAATTCATCCTGTTCAGATGGTTGCTTGGTGGCATGTTTGTCGTCCGCTGCTTCGCCCTGCTCTAAGGCTGGGTCAGTATGAGTGTCGTTGTTATCGAGGCGGTACTTTGGGCGGCGCTTGCGTCACCGTTTTGGTTGTTTGTCGGGGGAGTTGTCCTTTGCCACGTCCTGTTGTTCCTCGTTATCGCCTCCTTTTGGTGTATCCACCATATATACGCCGTGAGTTGAGGTGGCTTTCCAGTGCCCAGTAGGTGCTGGTTCTTGATCGTCTCCGGCATTGTCGTCCATATCGTTGATGTCTTCGAAGTCTAGCATGTCGGTTAGATCGTTGACAGTGGCTACTAAGTGGGTGGTGGGTGGGCTTTGAATTTCTTTGTCGTCCGCATCCCAACCGTCCTGACCGCAGTCCGGCCAGGGCACTCCTGATAACGAGAGATACTTTAGCGAACTCAAGATGTCGCCGAAAGGTGAGTGTTGAAAGATGTCCGCAACGGTGAACTCCATGATCGGCGCCCAATCGGATTCGATTGGAGGGGGCGCGGGAGGTTCGGAGTCCGGCGAGGAGTCCGGCACCTCGGAGTCACGAGCTTCACAAGGGACAAGGTTAGTATTCGGCTCCATCGCCATAGAGGTTGCAGCCCCTGAGGCAGTGTCTAGCCACCCGTCCTCGATCTGCGCAGCCGGCTCCGAATTGAGGGTCGGAGCAGACTCGTGTGCGGCCTCCAGGGTACTGTCCGGCTGTAGAGCTAAATCATGCCCATCATGACAGTGCGGCGCGCTCGGCTGTGGCTCGAATCCATCAAAGATCAAGTCCCCGCGGATGTCAGCCGTGAAGTTCAAACTTCCAAATCTGACCTGACGGCCAGGGGCGTAGCTTTCGATCTGCTCCAGATGGCCAAGCGAATTGGCCCGCAGTGCAAAGCCGCCGAATACGAAGATCTATTCGGGGAGAAAAGTCTCACCCTGGACTACATCGTTGTTGATGATCGAAGAAGCCATCGAGCCTATCGGTGACGACACAGAGGAACTCTCAATGAAAGCACCAATGTCGGTGTCAAAACCGGCGGATCTCGGGTAGGGGGTCCCGAACTGTGCGTCTAGGCGGATGGTAACAGGAGACAAGGGACATGATGTTTTACCCAGGTTCGGGCCCTCTTGATGGAGGTAAAACCCTACGTCCTGCTTGATTAATATTGATGATGTGGGTATTACAAGAGTAGATCTACCACGAGATCAAGGAGGCTAAACCCTAGCCTATGGTATGATTGTTGTTCGTCCTACGGACTAAAACCATCCGGTTTATATAGACACCGGAGAGGGCTAGGGTTACACAGAGTCGGTTACAATGGTAGGAGATCTACATATCCGTATCGCCAAGCTTGCCTTCCACGCCAAGGAAAGTCCCATCCGGACACAGGACGAAGTCTTCAATCTTGTATCTTCATAGTCTTGGAGTCTGGCCGATGATGATAGTTCGGCTATCCGGACACCCCCTAGTCCAGGACTCCCTCACTAACCATAGCATGAAACATATGGATCCAAATCAGCCCCTTACGAAGCAACTCATAAACTAGGGTTTAAGCTTCTGTCACTCTAGCAACCCATCATCTACTTATTACTTCCCAATGCCTTCCTCTAGGCCCAAACAACGGTGAAGTGTCATGTAGTCGATGTTCACATAACACTACTAGAGGAAAGACAACATACATCTCATAAAAATATCGAACGAATACCAAATTCACATGACTACTTATAGCAAGACTTCTCCCATGTCCTCAGGAACAAACGTAACTACTCACAAATCATATTCATGTTCATAATCAGAGGGTTATTAATATGCATATAGGATATGAACATATGATCTTCCACCGAATAAACCAACTAGCATCAACTACAAGGAGTAATCAACACTACTAGCAACCCACGGGTACCAATCTGAGGTTTTGGGACAAAGATTGCATACAAGAGATGAACTAGGGTTTGAGAGGAGATGGTGCTAGTGCAGATGTTGATGGAGATTGACCCCCTCCCGATGAGAGGATTGACGGTGATGACGACGGTGACGATTTCCCCCTCCCGGAGGGATGTTTCCCCGGTAGAACAGCTCCGCCGGAGCCCTAAATTGGTTCCGCCTCGTGGCGGCGGTGTTTCTTCCCGAAAGCTTGCTTATGATTTTTTTTTCCAGGGTAAAAGACTTCATATAGCAGAAGATGGTCATCGGAGGCCTGCCAAGGGGCCCACGAGGCAGGGGGCACGCCCAGGGGGGTAGGTCGCGCCCCCACCCTCGTGGCCAGGGTGTGGGCCCCCTTGAGGGAGTCCTGGATTAGGGGGTATCCGGGCAGCCGGACTATATACTTTGGCCAGACTGTTGGACTATGAAGATACAAGATTGAAGACTTTGTCCCGTGTCCGGATGGGACTCTCCTTTGCGTGGAGGGCAAGCTTGGTGATTCGGATATATAGATCTCCTTCTCTGTAACCGACTTTGTGTAACCCTAGCCCCCTCTAGTGTCTATATAAACCGGAGGGTTTAGTCCGTAGGACAGGACAATCATAATCATAGGCTAGCTTCTAGGGTTTAGCCTCTGCGATCTCGTGGTAGATCAACTCTTGTAATACTCATATCATCAAGATCAATCAAGCAGGAAGTAGGGTATTACCTCCATCGAGAGGGCCCAAAACTGGGTAAACATTGTGTCCCCTGCCTCCTGTTACCATTAGCCTTAGACGCACAGTTCGGGACCCCCTACCCGAGATCCGCCGGTTTTGACACCGACATTGGTGCTTTCATTGAGAGTTCCACTGTGTCATCGTGATAAGGCTTGATGGCTCCTTCAATCATCTTCAACGACGTAGTCCAAGGGGAGGTTTTCCTTCCTGGACAGATCTTCGTATTCGGCGGCTTTGTACTGCGGGCCAATTCGCTTGGCCATTTGGAGCAGATCGATAGCTACGCCCCTGGCTATCAGGTCAGCTTTGGAAACTTGAACTACACTGCAGATATCCGTGGAGACTTGATCTTCGATGGATTTGAGCCCGTGTCAGGTGCGCCGAACAGTCCCGACAAGCATGACTTAGATCTGCCATCGGACAATATTCGTGGGATCGCACCTGCGGCTATCCCGAGAATCAGTTCGGCGCAGATTGCGCCATCCGAGGATGGGTGGATGGACCCCGCCACGGAGGCCGCGCACTCATCGGCCTTAAAGCCGAACACTGATCCCACCTCTTGTGAGGCCGGAATCTTCAGATCCTCGGACTCGTCTCCGGCTACAGGATCCGAACCACGTACGCCCGTGCCTATCGAATCTGATTCGGCACCGGTTATGGAGTTCACTTCCGCGGACATCTTTCAGCACTCACCCTTGGGTGATGTGCTAAACACATTAAGGTCTCTCTCTTTGTCAGGAGACTCTTGGTCGAACTATGTCCGGCTCGAGTGGGAAGCGGACGACGAAAAAAATTGTTCCCCACCCACCACCCACTTAATAGCCACTGTCGACGACTTAACCGACGTGCTTGAGTTCAACTCCGAAGACATCGACGGTATGGACGACGATACAGGAGAAGAACAAGAACCACCACCTATAGGGCGCTGGACAACCACCTCATCATATGATATATATATGGTGGACACCCCCAAGGGAGGCGACGTCGATAAGGCAACGGAGGGCAATCCCCCGGAGAAGCAATCTAGGCACCAGCGTCATAGGCGCCGCTCCAAGCCTCGCCATAGCAAAAATAGTAATACCAGCACAGGAGATGATAACAATCCGGATGATGCCGAAGACGAAAACAATCCCGCCGAGCCAGGTTTCGAGCAGGCCGAGCAGGAAGATGGGCAAGCTAGCCCTAAGGAACAAGCAACAGATGGAGAATCAGAGGATGATAACTACATGCCCCCCTCCGAAGACGAAGTGAGCCTCGGCGACGAAGAATTCATCATGCCTGAGGATCCCATTGAGCAGGAGCGCTTCAAGCATCGGCTTATGGCCACTGCAAAAAGCCTGAAGAAAAAGCAGCAATAGCTTCAAGCTGATCAAGATCTGCTAACAGACAGATGGACCGAGGTCCTGGCTGCCGAGGAATACGGACTCGAGCGCCCTACCAAAAGTTACCCAAAGCGCAGGTTGCAACCTCAACTCAAGGAAGTGGCGTTAAGGCCCACACTACCAGCGCATAATGCGGCTGACTGGACACCCCGTGGCCGAGATAAAGCGGCGTACAAGCCCGAAGTCCAGACCGCACCCCGTCGCGAAACAAGCAGAAACACGAAGGCCGGGGGCTACATGAAGGACCTGCGAGACGTATTAGAAAACAAATCAGGACCATCAAGATCAATTTACGGATCATGGGGACGCGCCACAATGCGTGATGGTGACCGTCACACCGGATACACTAAGCAAAAGTCCGGTCGGGCCGAATACAGCAGACCAGATTCATTCGAGCTGTGTCGAGATGTAGCCCGACATAGAGGCGCCGCACACCCCCTATGCTTCACTGATGAAGTAATGGATCATGAATTCTCAGAAGGGTTCAAACCCGTAATTGAATCATATGATGGCACAACGGACCCCACGGTATGGATTGAAGATTTTCTCCTCCACATTCACATGGCCCGCGAAGATGATCTACACGCCATCAAGTACCTCCCACTAAAACTCAAGGGACCGGCTCGGCATTGGCTGAATAGCTTGCCGGCAAACTCCATCGGGAGTTGGGAGAACCTGGAAGACGCATTTCTTGACAACTTCCAGGGCACTTACGTGCGACCACCGGATGCTGATGACTTAAGTCACATAACCCAACAGCCCGGAGAGTCAGTTAGAAAATTCTGGACTCGGTTCCTAACTAAAAAGAACCAAATTGTCGATAGTCCGGATGCCGGAGCCTTAACATCCTTCAAGCATAACATCCGTGACGAATGGCTCACCTGACACCTCGGCCAAGAGAAGCCAAAGTCCATGGCAACCCTTGTGACACTCATGACCCGCTTTTGCGCGGTGGGGACAGCTGGCTGGCCCATAGCAACATCACACCAAAAAACTCCGGTGACTCAGACGCCAAAGATAACAACGGCAAGCCCCGACGCAATAGACACAAGCGTCGGAACATTGGCGATAACATCAAAGACACGGTAGTCAATGCCGGATTCAGAGGCTCTAAATCCAGACAACAAAAAAAGCCATTCAAAAGAAACAATCTGGGCTTGTCCAGTTTGGACCGCATACTCGATCGCGCATGTCAAATTCATGGCACCCCCGATAAACCAGCCAACCACACCAACAGAGAATGCTGGGTGTTTAAACAGGCCGGCAAGTTGAATGTCGAATATAAGGAAAAGGGGTTGCATAGCAATGACGATGAGGAGCCCCAATCACCGAACACAGGAGGACAGAAGAAATTCCCTCCCAGGTGAAAACGGTGAATATGATATACGCAACCCATATCCCCAAAAGGGAACGGAAGCGTGCACTACGGGACGTCTATGCGATGGAGCCAGTCGCCCCAAAGTTCAACCCATGGTCTTCTTGTTCGATCACTTTCGATCGCAGGGACCATCCTACCAGTATCCGTCATGGTGGTTCGGCCGCATTGGTCCTTGACCCAATTATTGATGGATTTCACCTCACATGAGTCCTTATGGACGGTGGCAGCAGCCTGAACCTGCTTTATCAGGATACAGTGCGCAAAATGGGCATCGATCCCTCAAGGATCAAACCCACCAAAACCACCTTTAAAGGTGTAATACCAGGTGTAGAGGCCTGTTGCACGGGCTCAATCACACTGGAAGTAGTCTTCGGATCTTTGGACAACTTCCGAAGCGAGGAGTTAATCTTCGATACCGTGCCCTTCCGTAGTGGTTATCATGCCCTACTAGTACGAACCGCATTCGCTCGATTCAATGCGGTACCGCACTACGCATACCTCAAGCTCAAAATTCCAGGACCTCGCGGGGTTATAGCAGTTAATGGAAACACAGAGCGCTCGCTCCGTACGGAGGAGCACACTGCGGCCCTCGTAGCAAAAGTACAAAGCAACCTTCTCAGGCAAACAGCCAATTCGGCGATGAAGAACCCGGACACCGTCAAGCGAGTCCAGAGTACCCCGCAACAGGATTATCCGGCACATTTAGAGCTCGACTAGCAATTCGGCCTCCATCCTAGCCCCATTCAAGCGGTGAAATTTGTGCCGCGCGTACATAATTACGCATTAAAAATACCATGGGCGCATGCGGAGGCACGGCTACGATGCGATCCATAGTGCGGGTCAACTGCCCCAGTACCTGTACTCATTCATCATTTTCTTTCAGGACTCAATTCTCTGGAAGCCCTTTCAGAATAGCCAGATATCGGACTCATCACGGGAAGGAAGAACCAAGGAGGTAAGAAGCTTTGACATATAAGGTAAAACCCAGGTGGTCCTTGATAAATGATTGTTATACCTGTTTTTATACCCACACGCAGCTTACCCTTGGCTAGAACATGTTAAATAGTCCTATTTTGTTTATCACACTACTTGTATACATACACTTTGGCGTATTATTTCAATAACAATATAAAAATATACAGTGTCAGCTTATTATTGCATTTTCTTCATATCTTCCCTTGACTGTTTATTCACCACAAATTGCATCCGTACACCTTGGTACGATCAGTTCGCCAGGGGCTTCAATGCACCCCATAACACGGCAAGAAAAGTCTGAACACTTTCGACAGTGCGGCACCCCGAACTTATAGCATTATATGCATCAGCTCCGAATCATGTCTTGGGTCAATAGTTGGGTTTTCCCGGCTCCTATGTTTTGGTACCTTACGTTTTGCTATATCGGCTAAGGTAGCGCAGGGAGAACTACTGTGATTGTGTCCCGGTTCTTCCGGACGAGCACCTCAGTAGAGAAAGCCGAAAACTGACTATCATGATGCGGCGAGAGCTGGTCGCTGTTCGAGAGGTCTCAAATCCTTAAAGATTTTTTCTGCTTCGGGCAAGGAATCGGCCTTGTCCGATTTAGGCGTGCATAGCGCCCAAGTTCGGCCTTCTGAATACTAGGGGCTTCACCGAAATTTAAAATTGTAGACTTCTATGGCTAAGTGAGAGTGATAAAGCTATATAGTCTGATTGCCTTGTTCGATGTGCTAAACACCTCCTTAAAGGACCAAAAACTTGGATAAAAAGTGTTTAGATTTATCCCGAACACCCCGGTACTAGCTACATGGGGGCAGAAGCCAACGACTGGCCAACTCTCAGATTTTATAAACGGCCGCACACAAGGTAATATTTTAAATCAACAAGCGTTATATAGCGCATATGAACTCGTTTTTCATATTACAAGGATGACATGAGTACATTCATTCAAATATTACATCCTTAGCACACTCATCCGCCACAAGGCGGGCACCCTTAAGGACACCCTCATAATACTGCTCTGGGCGACGGTGCTCCTTGCCCTTCGGCGGCCCCTCTGTCACCAGCTTCGCGGCGTCCATCTTGCCCCAGTGCACTTTCGCACGGGCAAAGGCCCTGTGTCCACCTTCAATGCAGACGGACCGCTTAATGACTTCAAGCCACGGACACGCATTGGCCATCCGCTTTACAAGGCCGAAGTAGCTGCCGGGCAGGGGCTCGCCAGGCCACAGCCGGACTATAAGGTCCTTCATGGCTAGTTCGGTCGCCTTGTGTAGTTCGACCAGTTGCTTCAGCTAGTCGCTCAAGGGCATCGGGTGTTCGGCCCCAACATACTGGGACCAGGACAGCTTCTCCATCGAGCACCCCTCCTCAGCACGATAGAATGCCGCGGCATCCGATATGCTGCGTGGCAGATCTGTGAACGCCCCTGGAGAGCTCCGAGGGGTAAGTAAAAGGAAACTCTCCTTCACATGCTTGCTTTGCATAATGAATGCCTTACCCGCCGCTATTTTCTTGGCATCCTGGATCCCTTGGAGGGCCTTTTGGGCTTCGGCCTTGGCGTCTTGCACGCTCTGGAGGGCCTTCGCAAGCTCGGACTCTTGTGTCTTGGAGTCATGGTCCAGGGACTCGAATGTTTTGATGAAGTCCTGGAGCTCTTGCTGAACCTCATTTACCCGAGCCCCCTGCTTTTCGTGCTCGGTGCGCTCCTTGGCCGCCTTGTCTTCGGCCTCGGACAACGCTTTCTTTAGGGCCGCCACTTTGGTCGTGGCCCCTATTAAACATTCATAACGCTATTATTAGCACCATTGGTTTTCCTTTATATATACACATAGACAAGGTATAACTTACCTCTGTTCTCCTCGAGCTGCCTCTTCACAAGGCCGAGTTCCTCCTCGGCCCACCCCAGGTCCTGCTTCAGTCCAGAGACCTCCGTAGTACGGGCGGCAACAACTAGCAGCGATACCTGCTTAATCACATACACATCATATGATTAGACTCCTGTGGATATTATTTGATCCTCTGTTCGGCCTTTCTTTCCGAACACCAAACAGAGTATCAGGGGATACTATCTATGCTATGATATTTCTTAGTAATGTGATTACTTACCTCAAAGCCTGTTAAGAGGCTGGCACAAGCTTCGGTCAATCTGCTTTTAGCGGACCGAACCTTCTCAATCACCATACTCATAAGAGTACGGTGCTCTTCGTCAATGGAAGCGTCGTGAAGCGCTTCTAGCAAACTGTCCAATGCCTTTGGTCGGATAGAGATGATCGTAACAGGCGGCTCACCCTCCTTAGCGAGGGGCTGCACACCTAAATCCGGAACCATTCGGGGTTCCGGCACAGTGTCCGGTCGGGAGCCAAACTTACTGCGGCCCCCGTCGTCAAGAACCGTGGGGGTCTTTTCCCCCATGCGCCCGGCGTCTGGGATTTCGCCTTGGGGCATCTCCAGAACCATCTACCTCTGCTCCAGTATCCTCTGGGACAACACCTCGATGTCGTCCGCGGGTCGGGGGGAGGTGGCCTTCGGAAGCGAATAGTTGTTCATCTCCGACTGACTCAAAGACCCATCCGAGGAGGATACGTTGATATGGGCTTTGAAAGGACTGCACGATCATGTTTAACAAGATAAAGAAGCAATGAAGCAAAACATACTGGAAACATAACAGTGTTCGGATACTTACGACTTCGCTCGGGGCTTGTCCCTGGGCAACCACTCCTCGTCGCTGTAGGCGGTTGTGGTGGATTGATCCGGAGGGAGGGCCCTTCCCTTCTTAGACCCTTCGGCCTCCCCAGATGGGGTGGCCTTCCTTTTCTTCTCCTCCCTGGTTGGGGGAGGAATTTCCTCTTCCCCCTCCCCGTCTTCGTTGGGGGAGTGCGCATCGGCGTCTTCGGACGATGTGTCCGACGCAGTTTTGCGCCGGAGACCTTTCCTGGTCCCCATGGCCTTCTTCTCCGGCACCTTGTAAGGCGTCGGAACTAGCATCTCCGTTAGGAGAACGGTGGCTGGATCTTCAGGAAGCGGAGACGGACAGTCAATCCGCTCCGCTGTCGCCACATAGTCCTGTTTAAATCAGCATGGTGACTTAAAATTCTCCCACAAGCATGATGGGAAAGGCACATTTTGTGATGTGTAGATAGCTTACCGGATTGGCGGGGCGCTTTGCGCTTAGTCCGCGGTCCTCGATAGTGGGAGGAGGTATTTCAGCGACCTTGAACAGCACCTTCCAGACGTCTTTATGCATCATGTTGAAGAGCTCTCGCAGCGTTTGGTGCTGGGCCGAATTGAACTCCCACATATTGAATGCCCGTCTCTGACACGGGAGGATCCGGCGAAAGAGCATGACCTGGACCACATTGACAAGCTTGATCTTCTTGCCTATCATATTTTTGATACAGTTCTGGAGTACGGTCAGCTCTGCAGGTGCACCCGAGGCTAAACCCTTCTTTTCCCAAGAGGTGAGCCGCACGGGGATGCCGGATCAGAATTTGGGGGCCGCTGCCCAGTTGGCGTCACGCGGCTCGGTGATGTAGAACCACCCTGATGCCACCCCTTCATGGTCTCCACGTAGGAGCCTTCGAGCCAGGTAATATTGGGCATTTTTCCCACCATGGTGCCTCCGCACTCCACTTGCTGGCCACCCACTATCTTCGGCTTCACGTTGAAGATCTTTAGCCACAGGCCAAAGTGGGGCTTGACGCGGAGGAAGGCCTCGCACACGACGATAAACGCCGAGATGTTGAGGATGAAATTTGGGGCCAGATCGTGAAAATCTAGCCCATAGTAAAACATGAGCCCGCGGACAAATGGGTGGAGGGGAAATCCCAGTCCGCAAACGAAGTGGGGGAGAAATACGACCCTCTCGTGGGGTTCCGGAGTGGGGAGGATCTGCCCTTCGTCTGGGAGCCGGTGTGCGATGTCTACGGCCAAGTATCCGGCCTCCCGAAGCTTCATAATATCATCCTCCGTAATGGAGGAGGCCATCCACTTGCCTCCCGCTCTGGACATGTCTGGAATGGCTTTACGGAGAAGGTGAGAACTTGGGCGCTGGAGCTCGGGAGTGCGAGGAATGGATGAGCAAAGGAGGAAGAAGGCGTGGGCGAAAAGGGGGAACCCTTATCTCTTTATAAAGGCGGTAGGAACTGTGTGCCTCTCCGCTTGCCCGTTAAAAATGCTTGTTCCCCAAGCGTCATGGTTGATGGCACAGTTAGGTTACCCACACCCGTATTTACGAGAATCCCGCAATAAGGGGACACGATCTCTGCTTTGACAAGACATGCCAAGGAAACCACCTCGCAATATGTGCGGTAGCTGGTTGTGAAAAACGGTTCGAATAATGACCGGGCCGTGGCGTGATGTCACGCTATGAAAAATTGTCAGCAGATCAGATTTGTGGAATATTGTTCTCTCTACGATGGTATGTGGAATTTATTTTGCACAGCCGGACACGACTTTCGTGTTCAAAATCTTCTATGGAGTATTCGGAGGAGGAACCCACCTTGCAATGCCGAAGACAATCTCCACGCCGGACTCATCGTCATTGAAGCCTGGTTGAGGGGCTATTGAGGGAGTCCTGGATTAGGGGGTATCCGGATAGCCGGACTATATACTTTGGCCGGACTGTTGGACTATGAAGATACAAGATTGAAGACTTTGTCCCGTGTCCGGATGGGACTCTCCTTTGCGTGGAAGGCAAGCTTGGCGATTCAGATATATAGATCTCCTTCTCTGTAACCGACTTTGTGTAACCCTAGCCCCCTCCGGTGTCTATATAAACCGGAGGGTTTAGTCCGTAGGATAGGACAATCATAATCATATGCTAGCTTCTAGGGTTTAGCCTCTATGATCTCGTGGTAGATCAACTCTTGTAATACTCATATCATCAAGATCAATCAAGCAGGAAGTAGGGTATTACCTCCATCGAGAGGGCCCGAACCTAGGTAAACATCGTGTCCCCTGCCTCCTGTTACCATTAGCCTTAGATACACAGTTCGGGACCCCCTACCCGAGATCTGCCGGTTTTGACACCGACACCCCTCTCATACTTTCTTCGCTCACTATTTTTTATTACTTCCAAAAGTAACTTCCGTGGAGTTTCAGGTCTTTTGGAGTTGTGCATAATAGGTCTCTAATATTTACCCCTTTTCCAGCCCAGAATTCCAGCTCCGGGCATTCTCCCTCTTCATGTAAACCTTGTAAAATAAGAGAGAATAGGCATAAGTATTGTGACATAATGTGTAATAACAATCCATTATGCAATAAATATCAATATAAAAGCATGATGGAAAATGGACGTATCACTAATATAATTAAATCATATAACCATCCCTCAACGTGCAATGAAGAATCACTCCAAAGTTCCTATCTAGCGGAGAACATAAGAATAAATTGTTTGTAGGGTACGAAACCACCTCAAAGCTATTCTTTCCGTTCGATCTATTCAAGAGTTCGTACTAAAATAACACAAAGCTATTCTTTCCATTCGATCTATCCTAGAGTTCGTACTAAAATAACACCAAAGCAAATTCATATTCATAATACTCAATCCAACACAAAGAACTTCAAAGAGTGCCCCAAGATTTCTACCGGAGAAACAAAGACAAGGATGTGCATCAACCCCTATGCATAGATTACCCCCATGTCACCTCGGGAATCCGCGAGTTGAGTGCCAAAACATATATCAAGTGAATCAATACGATACCCCATTGTCACCATGATTATTCAATTGCAAGACATATATCAAGTGTTCTCAAATCCATAAAAGTATTCAATCCGATAACAATGAAATCTCAAAGGGAAAAACTCAATTCATCACAACAAGATAGAGAGGGGAAAACACCATACGATCCGACTATATTAACAAAGCTCCCGATACATCAAGATCGTGCCATCAAGAACACTAGAGATAGAGAGAGATTAAACACATAGCTACTGGTACAAACCCTCAGCCCCGAGGGTGGACTACTCCCTCCTCATCATGGTGGCCGCCAGGATGATGAAGATGGCCAACGGTGATGATTCCCTCCTCCGGCAGGTTGTTGGAACGGGGTCTAGATTCGATCTCGTGGATACAGAGGCCTTGTAGCGGCGGAACTTCTGATCTAGGTCTAGCCCAAAGGGTTTCAGAATATTTGGAAATTTATAGTGCAAAGAGGGGGTGCAGGAGGCCACCGAGGTGGGCACAGCCCACCTGGGCGCGGCAGTGGGCCCTGGCACGCCCTGGTGGGTTGTGCCCCCCTTGGGGCACCCCCAGGTGTGGCTCAGGCCCATTGGGTTCCTTCTGGTCCAGAAAAAATCTCTACAAGGTTACGCGGTGTTTGGACTCCATTTGATATTGATTTCCTAAGATGTAAAAAACAAGCAAAAAACAGCAACTGACACTGGGCACTGGGTCAATAGGTTAGTCCCAAAAAATGATATAAAGTTGCTATAAAATGATTGTAAAACACCCAAGAATGACAAAATAACGGCATGAATACTTCATAAATTATAGATACGTTG
The DNA here is from genome assembly GCF_002162155.2 of Triticum dicoccoides. Classification (NCBI taxonomy): domain Eukaryota; kingdom Viridiplantae; phylum Streptophyta; class Magnoliopsida; order Poales; family Poaceae; genus Triticum; species Triticum dicoccoides. The sequence goes on from NC_041387.1 coordinate 555,469,892, forward strand.
GAGACGTATCAGCATCCCCAAGCTTAATTCCTACTCGTCCTTGAGTAGGTAAATGCTAAAAGAAATAATTTATGAAGTGCGAATGCTAGCAAAGGGCATAAGTTTGATCAATGATAATTTCAATCACTTTTTCTAGCATCATAACATCAATTCTTTCTTATAAAACTTCTCATGTTATAATAGCAACCAATTCACATGTTAAGGTTCAAACAATGAACTCTCTTGAAACTCAACAACCTATGTTCTCAGTCACCAAGAAATTGCAATTCAACTTATTCAACAGAGTCTAAGTAAGAGCTCCACATACTCAACCATCTTATAGTCTTCTATGATTGCTAACACTCACCGCATACACATGAGAAAAAACTTTCAAAAGGACACATAGAAAGATAGGGGCTTATAATTTCGCCTCCCAACATATTCACCTTTTGGTGATGTCAACAATAATAAAGCATGCTACCCATATTCAACTGGACATATGTGCCTAGATCTTTCCTCACTGCATGATGCTTGCCAAAGGAGAAAAATAAAAAGGAATAGAGAGAAAAACTTTGACTCTTTGCATAAAAGTAAATACTGAAAAGTAAAAGATAGGCCCTTCGCAGAGGGAAGCAGAGGTTGCCATGCGCTTATTTATTTGTATGCTCAACCCCTTACTGCAAAAGAACATCACGTTATATTGCCCCTTATGATAGCAACCTTTATTATGTAGTATGTTGCTTTTATTCTTTGCCATCACAAGTACATACAACGCTCAGTTTTCTCTTACACTAAATGATCTAACACTTTTAGAAGCAATTTTTATTGCCTTTTTTCACTGATGACAACTTACTTGAAGGATCTTGCTCAATCCTTAGGTAGGTATGGGGGACACTTGAAAATAAGATTTGGGTCTAAGGGTTTTTGGATGCACAAGTAGTATCTCTACTTGGTGCAGAATTTTTGGCTAGCAAAGATAGGGGCAAGCACCACATGTTGAAGGATCTATGACAATATAACTTCTATGTGAATATGAACACACATAAATCATTACGCTGTCTTCCTTGGCCAACGTCAACAATTTTGGTATATATTATTTTGATGGGGGCTCACAATCACAAAAGATTTCCAGGATAGTATATTTGCATGTGAAGGTTCTCTTCCTTATACTAATTATTACTGAATTGCTTGTATGACCAATAATTCCTACTCGTCCTCGAGTAGGTAAATGATAAAAACAGAATTTTTGATGTGGAATGCTATCTAGCATAATTCTCAATGTAATTTTCTTTATTGTGGCATGAATGTTCAGATCCAAATGATTCAAAATAAAAGTTCATATTGACATAAGAAATAGTAATACTTCAAGCATACTAATAAAAGCAATCATGTCTTCTCAAAATAACATGGCTAAAGAAAGTTCATCCCTACAAAATCATATAGTTAGGCTATGCTTCATTTTCGTCACACAAAAATGTTCCCAAATTCTACACCCCCGATGACAAGCCAAGCAATTGTTTCGTACTTAAATAATCTCAAACTTTTCCAACCTTCACGCAATACATGAGCGTGAGCCATGGATATAGCACTATGGGTGGAATAGAATATGATGATGGGGATTGTGTGGAGAAGACAAAAAAAAGAGAAAGTCTCACATTGACGAGGATAATCAATGGGCTATGGAGATGCCCATCAAATGATATCAACATGAGGAGTAGGGATTGCCATGCAACGGATGCACTAGAGCTATAAATGTATGAAAGCTCAACAAAAGAAACTAAGTGGGTGTGCATCCAACTTGCTTGCTCACAAAGACCTAGGGCATTTTGAGGAAGCCCATCGTAGGAATATACAAGCCAAATTCTATAATCAAAAATTCCCACTAGTATATGAAAGTGACAACACATGAGACTCTCTATATGAAGAACATGGTGCTACTTTGAAGCACAAGTGTGGAAAAAGAGATAGTAACATTGCCCCTTTTTATTTATTTATTATTTTCTTTTCTTCCCTTTTTTTGGGCCTTTCCTTTTTTCCGGCCTTTCTTTTTTTTTCTTTGGACTTTCTTTTTTTTTTCCTTTTGGCCTTTCTCTTTTTATTTTCTTTTTGGGGACAATGCTCTAATAATGATGATCATCACACTTTTATTGATTTACAACTCATGAATTACAACTCAAAACTAGAACAATTTATGACTCTATATGAATGCCTCCGGCGGTGTACCGGGATGGGCAATGAATCAAGAGTGACATGTATGAAAAATTATGCAAAGTGGCCTTGCCACAAATACGATGTCAACTACATGATCATGCAATGGTGATATGACAAAAGTAATGTGTGTCATGATGATAAACGGAATGGTGGAAAGTTGCATGGCAATATATCTCGGTGTGGCTATGGAAATGCCATAATAGGTAGGTATGGTGGCTGTTTTGAGGAAGATATAAGGAGGTTTATGTGTGATAGAGCGTATCATATCACGGGGTTTGGATGCACCGGCGAAGTTTGCACCAACTCTCAAGGTGAGAAAGGGCAATGCACGGTACCGAAGAGGCTAGCAATGATGGAAAGGTAAAAGTGCGTATAATCCATGGACTCAACATTAATCAAAAGAACTCATATACTTATTGCAAAAATTTAGAAGTCATCAAAAACCAAGCACTACGCGCATGCTCCTAGAGGGATAGATTGGTAGGAAAAGACCATCGCTCGTCCCTGACCGCCACTCATAAGGATGCACAATCCAAGGACACTTCATGTTTCAAATTTGTTACACAACTTTAACCATACGTGCATGCTACGAGACTTGCTAACTATTCTTTAAATTCATAATCACCCAACTAGCATGACTTTAATATCACTACCTCCATATCTCAAAACAATTATCAAGTATCAAATTGATCATAGCATCCAATTCACTTCCTATGATAGTTTTTATTATACCCAACTTGGATGCCTACCATTCTAGGACCAATTTTATAACCATAGCAAATACCATGATGTTCTAAGAGACTCTCAAAATAATATAAGTGAAGCATTAGAGACTAGCAATTTCTACAAAATTAAGCCACCGCCGTGCTCTAAAAGATATAAGTGAAGCACTAGAGCAAAAACTATCTAACTCAAAAGATATAAGTGAAGCACATAGAGTATTCTAATAAATTTCAATCAAGCGAGCTTCTCCCAAAAGGTGTGTACAGCAAGGATGATTATGGAAAACTAAAAAGGAAAAACTAATATCATACAGGACGCTCCAAGCAAAACACATATCATGTGGCGAATAAAAATATAGCTTCAAGTAAAGTTACCAATGAACGAAGACGAAAGAGGGGATGCCTTCCGGGGGCATCCCCAAGCTTAGGCTTTTGGCTACTCTTGAATATCTTGGGGTGCCATGGGCATCCCCAAGCTTAGGCTTTTGCCACTCCTTATTCCATAGTCCATCAAATCTTTACCCAACACTTGAAAACTTCACAACACAAAACTCAACAGGAAATCTCATAAGCTCCATTAGTGAGAGAAAGCAAAACCACCACATAAGGTACTATAATGAACTCATTCTTTATTTATATTGGTGTTAAACCTACTGTATTTCAAGTTCTCTATGGTTCATACCACTTAATACTAGCCATAGATGCATCAAAATAAGCAAACAACACACGAAAAGCAGAATCTGTCAAAAACAGAACAGTCTGTAGCAATCTGTAACTAACGCAAACTTGTCTATTGAACTACCAAAATAGGAAGTCCTGGACAATTTGTCTATTGAACTACAGCAAAAAGAATCAACGCAAAAGCACGTTTCTGTGATTTAACAAAACTAATTTCGTGCATTCAAAGTTTCTGTTTTTCAGCAGAATCAAATTAACTATCACCATAGGTTATCCTATAGGTTCTACTTGGCACAAACACTAATTAAAACATAAAAACACATCTAAACAGAAGGTAGATGCAAAATTTATTACTAAGCAGAAACAAAAACAAAAAACACAAATAAAATTTGGTTGCCTCCCAACTAGCACTATCGTTTAACGCCCCTAGCTAGGCATAAAAGCGAGGATAGATTCAAGTAGTGCCATCTTTGGCACTCGATTCATAAGTAGCTCGCATGATAGATTCATAAGGTAATTTAATTTTCTTTCTTGGGAAGTGCTCCATGCCATTCCTTAATGGAAATTGGAATCTAATATTCCCTTCCTTCATATCAATAATCACGCCAATCGTTCTAAGGAAAGGTCTACCAAGTATAATAGGGCAAGAAAGATTGCAATCTATATCAAGAACAATAAAATCTACGGGAACCAAATTTCTATTTGCAACAATGAGAACATCATTGATCCTTCCCATTGGCTTTTTAATGGTGGAATCCGCAAGGTGCAAATTTAAAGAGCAATCATCAAGATCATGGAAGCCTAGAATATCACATAAAGTTTTCGGAATCGTGGAAACACTAGCACCCAAATCACATAAATAAAAACACTTATGATCTTTAATTTTAATCTTTATAGAAGGTTCCAACCCACCATTAAGTTTTCTAGGTATAGAAACTTCCAAATTAAGTTTTTCATCATAAGATTGCATCAAGGCATCAACGATATGTTTGGTAAAAGCTTTATTTTGACTATAAGCATGAGGAGAATTAACAACGGATTGCAACAAGGAAATACAACCTTCTAAAGAACAATTATCATAATAAAATTCCTTGAAATCCAAGATAGTGGGTTCAATGCTATTTAAAGTCATGACCTCTCCAATCCCACTTTTACCAAATTTAGCATCAAGATCTAAAAACTCCGAATTATTGGGACGCCTTCTAACTAAAGTTGACTCATCTCCAGTCCCATTATTATTATGATTCATATTGCAAAACAAAGATCTAATAGGGGACACATCAATAACTTTAAGATCTTCATCATTATTTTCATGGAAACTAGAAGAACACGCTTTTACAAAGCAATCTTTCTTAGCACGCAATCTAGCGGTTCTTTCTTTGCACTCGTCATTGGACACTCTCATTGCTTTGAGAGACTCATTGATATCATGCTTAGGGGAAGTAGATCTAAGTTTAAGAGAACCAACATCAAGCGAAAGTTTATCAATGTTCCTAGCCAAATCATCAACTTTGAGCAATTTTTCTTCAAGCAAAGCATTAAAATTCTTTTGAGAGATCATAAATTCTTTCACACTATTCTCAAAATCAGGGGGCATCTTATTAAAATTGCCATAAGAATTATTGTAGGAATTTCTATAATTATTAGAGGAATTACTAGGGAACGGTCTAGGATTAAAGTTTCCTCTATAAGCATTGTTTCCAAAACTATTCCTACCAACAAAATTCACATCCATAGATTCATTATTATTCTCAATCAAAGTAGACAAAGGCATATCATTGGGATCAATAGGAGAACTCTTAGTAGCAAACAATCTCATAAGTTCATCCATCTTTCCACTCAAAACATTAATTTCTTCTATAGCATGCACTTTTTTACTAGTAGATCTTTCGGTGTGCCATTGAGAATAATTAGCCATAATATTATCAAGAAGTTTTGTAGCATCTCCTAAAGTGATTTCCATAAACGTGCCTCCCGCGGCCGAATCTAGAAGATTTCTAGAAGCAAAGTTTAATCCGGCATAAATTTTTTGTATGATCATCCATAAATTCAAACCATGAGTAGGGCAATTGCGAATCATCAATTTCATTATTTCCCAAGATTGGGCAACATGCTCATGATCAAGTTGTTTAAAATTCATAATATCGTTCCTAAGAGTGATAATCTTAGCGGGAAAAAGTATTTAGAGATAAAAACATATTTGCACTTGTTCCAAGAATCAATACTATTCTTAGGCAAAGACGAAAACCAAACTTTAGCACGATCTCTAAGTGAAAATGGAAATAACTTCAATTTAACAATATCATTATTTGTATCTTTCTTTTTTTGCATATCACACAAATCAACAAAGTTGTTTAGATGGGTAGCGGCATCTTCACTAGGAAGGCCGACGAATTGATCTTTCATAACAAGATTCAGCAAAGCAATATTGATTTCACAAGACTCAACATCGTTAAGAGGATCAATCGAAGTACTAAGGAAATCATTATTGTTGGTATTGGAGAAATCACACAATTTGGTATTATCTTGCGCCATGGCAACAAGTAATCCAGCACACAAGCAAACAGAAAAAGGCAACCAAAAAATAGAGGAGAAGAAGGGAGCAAGCGAAAGAGAGAGGAGATTGGGAAAGAGAGGGCAAATAAAACGGCAAGGGTGAAGTGGAGGAGAGGAAAATGAGAGGCAAATGGAAAATAATGTAAATGTGAGGGAGATGAGTTTGTGATGGGTACTTGGTATGTCTTGACTTGAGCGAAGACCTCCCCGGCAACGGCGCCAGAATTCCTTCTTGTAACCCCTTTATTGCGTTGGTTGCGAGTTCTTTGTTTGTTTGTGTAGGTGCGTGGGACTTTTGAGGAGCCTCCTACTGGATTGATACCCTGGTTCTCAAAAACTGAGGGAAATACTTACGCTACTATTGCTGCATCACTCTTTCCTCTTCAAGGAAAATCAACACAAGCTCTACCAAAATAGGAAGTCCTGGACAATTTGTCTATTGAACTACAGCAAAAAGAATCAACGCAAAAGCACATTTCTATGATTTAACAAAACTAATTTCGTGCGTACAAAGTTCCTGTTTTTTAGCAGAATCAAATTAATTATCACCGTAGGTTATCCTATAGGTTCTAGTTGGCACAAACACTAATTAAAACAAAAAAACACATCTAAACAAAAGGTAGATGCAAAATTTATTACTAAGCAGAAACAAAAACAAAAAACACAAATAAAATTGGGTTGCCTCCCAACTAGCGCTATCGTTTAATGCCCCTAGCTAGGCATAAAAGCGAGGATAGATTCAAGTAGTGCCATCTTTAGCACTCGATTCATAAGTAGCTCGCATGATAGATTCATAAGGTAATTTAATTTTCTTTCTTGGGAAGTGCTCCATGCCATTCCTTAATGGAAATTGGAATCTAATATTCCCTTCCTTCATATCAATAATCACGCCAATCGTTCTAAGGAAAGGTCTACCAAGTATAATAGGGCAAGAAAGATTGCAATCTATATCAAGAACGATAAAATCTACGGGCACCAAATTTCTATTTGCAACAATGAGAACATCATTGATCCTTCCCATTGGCTTTTAAATGGTGGAATCCGCAAGGTGCAAATTTAAAGAGCAATCATCAAGATCATGGAAGCCTAGAATATCACATAAAGTTTTCGGAATCATGGAAACACTAGCACCCAAATCACACAAAGCAAAACACTCATGATCTTTAATTTTAATCTTTATAGTAGGTTCCAACCCATCATTAAGTTTTCTTGGTATAGAAACTTCCAAATTAAGTTTTTCATCATAAGATTGCATCAAGGCATCAACGATATGTTTGGTAAAAGCTTTATTTTGACTATAAGCATGAGGAGAATTAACAACGGATTGCAACAAGGAAATACAACCTTCTAAAGAACAATTATCATAATAAAATTCCTTGAAATCCAAGATAGTGGGTTCAATGCTATTTAAAGTCATGACCTCTCCAATCCCACTTTTACCAAATTTAGCATCAAGATCTAAAAACTCCGAATTATTGGGACGCCTTCTAACTAAAGTTGACTCATCTCCAGTCCCATTATTATTAAGATTCATATTGCAAAATTAAGATCTAATAGGTGACACATCAATAACTTTAAGATCTTCATCATTATTTTCATGGAAACTAGAAGAACACGCTTTTACAAAGCAATCTTTCTTAGCATGCAATCTAGCGGTTCTTTCTTTGCACTCGTCAATGGACACTCTCATTGCTTTGAGAGACTCATTGATATCATACTTGGGGGAAGTAGATCTAAGTTTAAGAGAATCAACATCAAGCGAAAGTCTATCAACGTTCCTAGCCAAATCATCAACTTTGAGCAATTTTTCTTCAAGCAAAGCATTAAAATTCTTTTGAGAGATCATAAATTCTTTCACACTATTCTCAAAATCAGAGGGCATCTTATTAAAATTACCATAAGAATTATTGTAGGAATTTCCATAATTACTAGAGGAATTACTAGGGAACGGTCTAGGATTAAAGTTTCCTCTATAAGCATTGTTTCCAAAACTATTCCTACCAACAAAATTCACATCCATAGATTCATTATTATTCTCAATCAAAGTAGACAAAGGCATATCATTGGGATCAATAGGAGCACTCTTTGTAGCAAACAATCTCATAAGTTCATCCATCTTTCCACTCAAAACATTAATTTCTTCTATAGCATGCACTTTTTTACTAGTAGATCTTTCGGTGTGCCATTGAGAATAATTAGCCATAATATTATCAAGAAGTTTTGTAGCATATCCTAAAGTGATTTCCATAAATGTGCCTCCCGCGGCCGAATCTAGAAGTTTTCTAGTAGCAAAGTTTAATCCGACATAAATTTTGTGTATGATCATCCATAAATTCAAACCATGAGTAGGGCAATTGCGAATCATCAATTTCATTCTTTCCCAAGATTGGGAAACATGCTCATGATCAAGTTGTTTAAAATTCATAATATCGTTCCTAAGAGTGATAATCTTAGCGGGGGGAAAATATTTAGAGATAAAAACATCTTTGCACTTGTTCCAAGAATCAATACTATTCTTAGGCAAAGACGAAAACCAAACTTTAGCACGATCTCTAAGTGAAAACGGAAATAACTTCAATTTAACAATATCATTATCCGTATCTTTCTTTTTTTGAGTATCACACAAATCAACAAAGTCGTTTAGATGGGCAGAGGCATCTTCACTAGGAAGGCCGGCGAATTGATCTTTCATAACAAGATTCAGCAAAGCAGTATTGATTTCACAAGACTCAACATCGTTAAGAGGAGCAATCGGAGTACTAAGGAAATCATTATTGTTGGTATTGGAGAAATAACACAATTTGGTATTATCTTGCGCCATGGCAACAAGTAATCCAGCACATAAGCAAACAGAAAAAGGCAAGTGAAAAAGAGAGGAGAAGAAGGGAGCAAGCAAAAGAGAGAGGAGATTGGGAAAGAGAGGGCAAATAAAACGGCAAGGGTGAAGTGGGGGAGAGGAAAACGAGAGGCAAATGGCAAATAATGTAAATGCAAGGGAGATGAGTTTGTTATGGGTACTTGGTATGTCTTGACTTGAGCGAAGACCTCCCCAGCGACGGCGCCAGAAATCCTTCTTGCAACCCCTTTATTGCGTTGGTTGCGAGTTCTTTGTTTGTTTGTGTAGGTGCGTGGGACTTTTGAGGAGCCTCCTACTGGATTGATACCTTGGTTCTCAAAAACTGAGGGAAATACTTACGCTACTATTGCTGCATCACCCTTTCCTCTTCAAGGAAAACCAACGCAAGCTCATCCTTCTTGCTACGTCTTGAGCTTGTGTTGGTTTTCCTTGAAGAGGAAAGGGTGATGCAGCAATAGTAGCGTAAGTATTTCCCTCAGTTTTTGAGAACCAAGGTATCAATCCAGTAAGAGGCTCCTCAAAAGTCCCACACACCTACACAAACAAACAAAGAACTCGCAACCAACACAATAAAGGGGTTGTCAATCCCTTCATGGCCACTTGCGAAAGTGAGATCTGATAGAGATAGTATGATAAGATAAATATATTTTTGGTATTTTATAATATAGATTGGAAAAGTAAAGATGCAAATAAAAGTAGATTGAAAGCTTATATGATAAAAGATAGACCCGGGGTCCATAGGTTTCACTAGTGGCTTCTCTCAAGATAGCATAAGTATTACGGTGGGTGAACAAATTACTGTCGAGCAATTGATAGAAAAGCGCATAATTATGAGATTATCTAGGCATGATCATGTATATAGGCATCACGTCCGTGACAAGTGGACCGACTCCTGCCTGCATCTACTACTATTACTCCACACATTGACCGCTATCCAGCATGCATCTAGAGTATTAAGTTCATAAGAACAGAGTAACACATTAAGAAATATGACATGATGTAGAGGGATAAACTCATGCAATATGATATAAACCCCATCTTTTTTATCCTCGATGGCAACAATACAATACGTGCCTTGCAAACCCTATTGTCACTGGGTAAGGACACCGCAAGATTGAACCTAAAGCTAAGCACTTCTCCCATTGCAAGAAAGATCAATCTAGTAGGCCAAACCAAACAGATAATTCAAAGAGACTTGCAAAGATAACTCAATCATACATAAAGGAATTCAGAGGAGATTCAAATATTTCTCATAGATAAAACTTGATCATAAACCCACAATTCATCGGATCTCGACAAACACACCGCAAAAAGAGTTACATCAAATAGATCTCCACAAGAGAGGGGGAGAACATGGTATTGAGATCCAAAAAGAGAGAAGAAGCCATCTAGCTAATAATTATGGACCCGAAGGTCTGTGGTAAACTACTCACAACTCATCGGAGGGGCTATGGTGTTGATGTAGAAGCCCTCCGTGGTCGATTCCCCCTCCGGCGGAGCGCCGGCGAAGGCTCCAAGATGGGATCTCGCGGGTACAAAAGGTTACGGTGGTGGAAATTGTTTTTCGTTGGCTCCCTGGATGTTTTCGGGGTACGTGGGGGGCCCGCGAGACAGGGGGGCGCCTCGGCTGCTTCTTGGCTTGCACTCCAAGTCCTCTGGATCATGTTTGTTCCAAAAATCACGCTCCCGAAGGTTTCATTCCATTTGGATTCCGTTTGATATTCCTTTTCTTCGAAATACTGAAATAGGCAAAAAAAAGCAGCAATACGGGTTGGGCCTCCCGTTAGTAGGTTAGTCCCAAAAATGATATAAATGTGTAAAATAAAGCCCATAAACATCCAAAACGGGTAATATAATAGCATGGAACAATCAAAAATTATAGATACATTGGAGACGTATCAACCAATATTGTGATTGTCAAGCCTCAAAAGATTTCACTTTCTAAACCCAATGTGAGGCTACCACTAGGCATGATATGATTTCAACTTCATGACATTCAATTTATTCAACAATTTACTCATAGGATATAAGTGAAGCACAAGAGTAAATGACAAGCTACTCTAAAAAGATACAAGTGAAGATCATGAGCATAATATTTATTTCTCTCAAATTAATTTAAGTGAAGCAAGAGATAATTTCTTCAAAAATACTAAAGCACACCATGCTCAAAAAGATATAAGGGAAGCACTAGAGCAATTCCAAAGAAAAGAGCTTCGTTGATGGGATGTGAATGCCGCTTACCTAGCCTCCTATTTGAGGACTCTATTTTATTTAAAAACTTTCAGGTCTAAGTATTTTATTAAAACATCAAGCAAAATGAAAATAAAATGACATTATAAGAATAGCACAACTCATGTGATGAAGCAAAAGCTTAGGCTCAACCGATACTAACCGATAATTGTTGAAGAAGAAAGGTGGGATGCCTACCGGGGCATCCCCAAGCTTAGATGCTTGAGGCTGATTGAAATATTAGCTTGGGATGCCTTGATCATCCACAAGCTTGAGCTTTTGTGTCTCCTTAATTCCTCTTATATCACGGTTTCCCTAAATCTCAAAAACTCCTCTACACAAAACTCAACAAGAACTCGTGAGATAAGTTAGTATAAATCAGTGCAAAACCTTATCATTCACTACTGTAGCAAATCACTAAAATTATTATTCAACATTGCACACTAAATGCCTTTGCATATTTAATACTCCTATCCTCAAATAGAATCATTAAACATGCAAACATATGCAAACATAACAACAATCTGCCAAAACAGTACAGTCTGTAAGGAATGCAAGATTCATCATACTTCCCTAACTCCAAAAATTATGAGAAAAATACTACACTGTAGAAAATTTATCAGAGCTTATTTTCAAAAAGTTTCAACAATTTATCATATTCTGACTTTTCTAGGGAATTTTGCAACATCGATAAACTTCCTGTTTTCAAACAGCAACAAGTATCCTTGCAAAATAAGCATGGCAAAAGCTATCATTGCCACTTTTATTGAAATAAAAGATGCAAACCATTATTCTAAATAACAGCAAGAAAATCCTAGCAAAATAAATGGATGCTCCAAGGAAAACACATATCATGTGACGAATGAAAACATAGCTCCAAGTGAGGATACCGATAATGTTGAGGATGAAAGAGGGGATGCCTTCCGGGGCATCCCCAAGCTTAGTTGCTTGGATCTTCATTTAATATTACCTTGGGGTGCCTTGGGAATCCCCAATCTTAGGGTCTTGTCACTCCTTATTCTCCACATATCGACATCTCACCCAAAACTTGAAAACTTCAATCACACAAAACTTAACGGAACTTTGTGAGATAGGTCAGTATGATAAAGAGCAGACCATTCCACTTTGGCACTGTCAAAGAAGAGATTCATAATTGTTTCCACACAATGCCTATTGTAGTATATCATTTTCACAATTTATATTGAGCAATACAAGCCATAGAAACAAGGAAACAAGCAAACTATGCATTGAAAACAGAATCTGTCAAAAACAGAACAGTCTGTAGTAATCTGTACTCAAACCATACTTCTGCTACTCCAAAAATTATGAAAAACATTGGACCACGTGAGAAATTTGTATATTAATTTTATGCAGAAAGAATCAACTCAAAAGCACTCTTTTGTTAAAAATTAGAGCTATTTTCGTGAGCGCAAGAGTTTCTGTTTTTGAACAAGATCAAATCAACTATCACCCAACATGATCCCAAAGGATGTACTTGGCACTTTATTGAAACAAAGACAATAAAACATGATTACTACAATAGCCTAATCATGTGAACATACAAAAACAGTAGGGGTAAGTGTTGGGTTGCCTCCCAACAAGCGCTTTTATTTAATGCCTTTTTAGCTAGGCATGATGATTTCAATGATGCTCGCATAAAAGATAAAAACTGAAACATAATAAGAGCATCATGAAACACATGGCAAGCACATTTAATCCTAACCCACTTCCTATGCATAGGGATTTTGTGAGCAAATAATTTATGGGAGCAAGAATCAACTAGCATAGGAAGGCAAAACAAGTGCAACTTTAAAACAATCAACACATAGAGAAGAAATTTGATATTATTGAGATATGTAAAAGCATATGTTCCTCTCTCATAATAATTTTCAGTAGCATCATGAAGAAATTCAACAATATAACCATCACATAAATTATTATTTTCATGACACATAAGCATAGCAATTTTGTTACTCTCCACATAAGCAAATTTATTCTCATGAATAGTGGTGGGAGGAAACTCAACAAAATAACTATCATGAGATTGAAAATTAAAATCATGATGACAAGTTTCATGGGTATAATTATTCAATATAGCATACATGTCATCACCATAATCATCATAGGTAGCGACCTTGTTCGCATAGTCTATTGAAGCCTCATCCAAAATGGTGTATTCATCATTAAATAAAGGCATGACCTCTTTGAATCCACTTTCATCATTATAATCATCATAACTAGGAGGCGTGCTACCATTATAACAAATTTGCACATCAAAACTTGAGGGACTAAAAATATCATCTTCATCAAACATAGCATCCCCAAGCTTATGGCTTTGCATATCGTTAGCATCATGGATATTCAAAGAGTTGATACCAACAATATTGCAATCATGCTCATTCAAATATTTTGTGACAAACATTTTATTGACTTCTTCTTCTAATAATTGAGCACAATTTTTCTTTCCATCATTTTCAAGAAAGATATTATAAAGACGAACAATATGATGCAACATCAATTCCATTTTTTGTAGTTTTCTTTTTATAAACCAAACTAGTGATACAACAAGAAACTAAAAGATTCGATTGCAAGATCTAAAGATATACCTTCATGCATTCACCTCCCCGACAACGGCGCCAGAAAAGAGCTTGATGTCTACTACGCAACTTTATTCTTGTAGACACGTGTTAGGCCTCCAAGCGCTTAGTTTTGTAGGACAGTAGCAATTTTCCCTCAAGTGGATGACCTAAGATTTATCAATCCGTGAGAGGTGTAGGATGAAGATGGTCTCTCTCAAACGAGCCTGCAACCAAATACAAGAAATCTCTTGTGTCCCCAACACACCCAATACAACCACAAATTGTATAGGGGCACTAGTTCGGTGAAGAGATGGTGATAAAAGTGTAATATGAATGGTAGAAATATATATTTATAATCTGAATAAACAAAAACAACAAGGTAACAAATAGTAAACAGGCACAAAAACGGTATTACAATGATGGAAAATGAGGCCTAGGGTGTATACTTTTACTAGTGCAATCTCTCAACAATGCTAACATAATTGGATCATATAACCATCCCTCAATGTGCGATAAAGAATCACTCCAAAGTTCCTATCTAACGGAGAACATAAAAATAAATTGTTTGTAGGGTACGAAACCACCTCAAAGCTATTTTTTCCATTCGATCTATTCAAGTGTTCGTACTAAAATAACACAAAGCTATTCTTTCCGTTCGATCTATTCTAGAGTTCGTACTAAAATAACACCAAAGCAAATTCATATTCATAATACTCAATCCAACACAAAGAACTTCAAAGAGTTCCCCAAGATTTCTACTGGAGAAACAAAGACAAGAACGTGCATCAACCTCTATGCATAGATTACCCCAATGTCACCTTGGGAACCCGCCAGTTGAGTGCCAAAACATTGTCACCACGAGTATTCAATTGCAAGAAATATATCAAGTGTTCTCAAATCCATAAAATTATTCAATCCGATAACAACGAAATCTCAAAGGGAAAAACTCAATTCGTCACAACAAGATAGAGAGGGGAACATACCATATGATCCGACTATATTAACAAAGCTCCCGATACATCAAGATCGCGCCATCAAGAACACGAGAGAGAGAGAGAGAGAGAGAGAGAGAGATTAAACACATAGCTACTGGTACAAACTTTCAGGCCTGAGGGTGGACTACTCCCTCCTCATCGTGGTGGCCGCCGGGATGATGAAGATGGCCACAGGTGATGATTCTCCCCTCCGACAGGGTGCCGAAACGGGGTCTAGATTGGATCTCATGGATGCAGAGGTCTTGCAGCGGCGGAACTTCTGATCTAGGGCTACCCCGAAGGATTTCGGAATATTTGGGAATTTATAGTGCAAAGAGGGGGTGCGGGAGGCCACCGAGGTGGGCACAACCCACCTGGGCGCGCCAGGGGGCCCTGGCGCGCCCTGGTGGGTTGTGCCCCCCTCGAGTCACCCCTAGGTGCAGCTCAGGCCCATTGGATTCCTTCTGGTCCAGAAAAAATCTTCAAAAAGTTACGCGGTGTTTGGACTGCGTTTGATATTGATTTCCTGCGTTGTAAAAAACAAGCAAAAATAGCAACTGGCACTCGGCACTGGGTCAATAGGTTAGTCCGAAAAATGATATAATGTTGCTATAAAATGATTGTAAAACATCCAAGAATGATAAAATAACAACACGAATACTTCATAAATTATAGATACGTTGGAGACGTATCTGTGGCCAACCCTCCTTTGCTTGTAACAGAACTTATTGACCATACATCTGCAAGATGAGACATGGAACGACTAGAGGAGGTGTGCTTACCAATTGACATTCCATCTATTCTCAATATCCCGATCTGTACAAATGAGGTAGAAGATAGCTGGGCGTGGTATTTTGAGAAGAGTGCCTGCTACACCGTGAGATCAGCTTCCAAAATGATGATTGCTATAAAGTATAGGCGGGAAGCATGGATTGATGGATCTGCCAGTTCCTCCAGTACTGACAGGGATGTGATGTCGTGGAAAATATTGTGGAAGACACCCATCCCAGGGAAAATACGTATGTTCCTATGGAGACTAGCAAAACACTCGTTACTAGAGAGGATGTACGGGCTCATAGAAAAATGTTCACTACCAGCACTTGCGCTCTGTGTGGTGCGGCGAACTCTTGGAGACACTCGTTGCTCGAGTGCACCATGTCAAGGTGCGTCTGGGCGCTTGTCGATGGTGAGTTGGCTCAGCACTTATGCGAGACTACTGAACCGAGTGCCAAGCAGTGGTTGTTTGCGATGATTGATACATTATCACATGAGGCTTTTATCAAGTTATCAGTCACCTTGTGGACAATATGGTGGGTACGAAGAAAAATTATACACGATTTTTTTTATCAAAGTCCCTCAACTACATATGAGTTCGTCGAAAGATTTATTGTTGAACTAAGATGTCAATGCAAAAGGAGGCAAGGGAGTCAGCTGAGAGTAGAAGAACAACGGCAAGGCCAAGGGCGCCACCTACGGGTTTTGCCAAAATCCATGTCGATGCAAGTGTGGTAAAATCTGAGATGAGAGGAGCTGCATCTGCAGTGTGCCGCGATGAGGATGAACAATTTTTTTCTCTTGATCCAGCATAAAAGAATCCGCCGTACGCAAGAAGAACGAAGGAAACAAACAGAAATGGCTGGGCCCAGCTGTTTGGGCCGCGAGTTGGGCTGGGCCCTGTGCTAGTTGGCAACGAGGGGGGAGCAAGATTAGTTTAAGCCATGGATCATCGTCGTCTCCGGCTCAGTCAGATCTGCCTGCCCCGCTCGACGCCGAGGGACCACCCACCACCACCACCACCACCCACGACTCCACCAGCAGGACGCAGCTCTTCCTCCCCTCCCAGCACCCCCCGCGATCCCACCCCGAGATCCCCGTCCCCCGACCCGCGCCGCCGCGCGGGGGCCCGGCGGGCTCGGACCGCCCTCGGCTGCCCTCGCTCTGCCGCGCGAGGTCGACCCAGGACGCCCGCCAGGGCCATTCCGGACCCCCCTTGCTCGCGCGGCTGACGGCGAGCGGCCATGAATTTCCTCTACCGAGCCGCGCAGCCCGAGCTGCCGCGGATCCCCGAGCAGCAGGGGGTCCTCAAGACCCTGGAGGGCCTCATCGCCGACGATCCGCTCCGCATCTCCGCCGCGGCGGAAGACGACGAAGCTGCCAGCAACGGAGCCGGGGAGATCGGCGGCGACACCGCCGCTTCCTCTCCTTCCGCTTCTTCAGATTCGAAAAGTACAGCTCCGGCCGGGAAGCACAGCGATGTTTCCCAGGACGAAGGGTGGATCACGATTCCCAACAGTTGGTGCCCCTTTCCCCTTGCTTGGCCTTTCTCCTCGTTGCATTGCAGATTCACCACTGCCACATTTCTCCTTGGAAATGCCAGCCCGGTAGCTTACCGATTCACAATTTACCTCCGCAGAGGAGCTTCCTGGGGATTGGAGTGAGGTTTCGGACATGCTGCAGCTGCGGCCGTTGGACCGCCCCTTCCTCTTTCCTGGTAAATGCATTTCCCCTGCTGAAGTTACTGGAGTGCATCTTGCTGCCTGTGCCTGTTTCTTTGTTTTTGTTTTGGTATCTGAATTAGTTTGGTTATATCAGGCGAGCAGGTTCATATACTGGCGTGCCTATCAGCCTCTCAGCAAGATACGACCTGCATATCTCCGTTTAGAATTGCTGCCGTGATGTCTAAGAGCGGAAATTCGCCGCGGCACCCCACAAATAAATCTAGCTCTGTCAGTGAGAATGGGGATGCAAATGGAACAGCCGGAGAAAATAGTTCTCACGGTGTTGAGGATAACATGGAGAGTGTTGAACTCAACGACAAAGCATCTTCCCCTTCAAAACAAGATATTCTGGAGACTGAATCCCTCCTTCGGATGGAAGATCGCAAACAGCAAATAGAAACCGTGCTGCAAAAATTCAAAAGATCTAACTTCTTTGTTCGAATTGCGGAGTCAGATGAACCTCTCTGGTCCAAGAAAAGAGTAGCTGCAACTAAGACGGCAGATGAACAATTATATTCGGATAGCCAGGGAAATAACACAGTTTCAAGGAGTACTGCTTACAATACCATTTCTGATAAAGGAGTTTTTGATGGTAGCACATCCGGAGGAGTCGCTCGGGATACTGTAAGGTGCTATGCTCTGCAGAATGGAGACATCGTGGTATGTTTCGAACGATCCGTCTGTTTACTTGCTGGGTGACATTATACACTAGATTCTTTTTTGCAATGATTAACTTTGAGAAGTTTATGGACTATGCATAAATAGTTGACCAATCATATATGATGTGTATGTTAAAAAATTATATCGTTGAATTCATATTTGAAAGGGGTTTCCAATGGTATAATTTTTATAGCATGTCTCTCGCAGATATTATTGATTTTATCGATAGTCAATGTAAAACTCGAAATACGTATTAGACCCTATATATCCAGATGGAGGGAGCACTATAATTTTGGTTCCACAGCCATCTACTTGATGCCTGGAGACTGGTCTGAAATCTACTACCTTACTGCATCACTTTTGGCAAATTGACAACTGCCTTGAATACATTGCTTCTCTTCATCTAATGCACCTTTATATCCGTCATGGTGGTAAGTAGGGTCCTGCAAAGTTCAGAGTTATGTCTCACCATCTTTGGTGAAATCAGCTAATACGCTTTAAGCAAATTTATGTAAAAATCCTTTGCACAACTACTGCAGTTGTCTATATGCTAATCATGTTTGTTATTAGTTTATTAGACGCACATGTTTATTTTGTTTTATTTTAAAGAAAGCAACTTCACAAAGAAGTTGATGGTGCTACCATGCAGTTAGCTTTCATTCATGTACTTTTGTGTGATTCTGGGTTGCTTATGTTTGTGCTGATTAATCACTCATATTCTCTGTTGGAAGGATGCAGGTTGTTTTGCAAGTGAATGTTGGTGTTAGCAATATGGTAGATCCAGTGCTTGAAGTTCTTCAATTTGAGAAGTGTACATCGAGCAATTATATGCGTGAGAATCTTGTAAACGGGCTTCCTAATGGTTATGAGGATCCTTGTCAGGAGCTGCTTAGTTGGTTGCTCCCTTTAGATCGCACACTACCTCCTCCTCGTTCTTTATCACCTCCTACTCTCAATCCCAGTATATCACACAAGCAATCTTTTTCTGCTCCTGGGTCTCAAATATTTTCGTTAAGTCATTTCCGAAGCTATTCAATGCCTTCATCCTCCTTTGCCCTTGCCCAGCTTCCCAACTTAAGATCACCCCCAATATCTGAAAATCAAGAATTTGTGCCTGAAAAGCCTGCAAAAACACCTGATGTTATAAATGATGGGCAGCTTTCCTTTAGAGGAGTTCCTTTGGAGCCTGAACGGTATTCTGTACGCTGTGGTCTAGAAGGTGTATATCTACCAGGGAAAAGATGGTCAAGAAAAGTTGAAATAATTCAACCAATCGAAGTTCATTCTTTTTCTGCCAAATGTACTGCAGAAAATCTTCTTTGTGTCTTAATAAAGGTTACTATGGACATCCAAATCCTTCATTTTTCTCATAGTTTCTGAAGAACTTTCAAAACTAATGCTTATATCTTCAATTCTCAGAACATTGCTCCACGGCATGTGCAAGACATAGTTGTATTCATAGATGCAATTACTGTTGTCTTTGAGGAGGCATCCAGAGGAGGCTCTCCTTTATCTCTACCAATTGCCAGTATTGAGGTCGGACATGGTCACAGTTTACCAAATCTGTCACTCAGGTACATGCAAAGTTTCTCATGGATGCTTCCAAAGACCCACAATTGCAGCTTAAAGTTTAAGTATGACGTGGTTTCTGCCATAAATTGATTCCCCTTTGGATTTGCAGACTGCAGTACTTTGACCTTGCCTTTTTCTTAGCAAAGAAATTCTTGCAACGTGTTGCATTGTTATCGCTGTTATTCATCTTTCTCTTAGTTTTCAGTTTTTGTTTGAACAAGTTGGTTTTTTATAACATGCAGTACCGTCTGGTCTCCTTAATGCTGGATTGGGCCAAACCTTACTTTCACATGGTTCTTTTTAGTTATTTATGCAAGCAATAAACACGGGAAGATGTATCGCATTACATACACTATCTTGGTTTGAAGTCTCTGCCAAAGACCAACGGTTTCCATATATCTTAAGTATACTTGTTTCCTTCCAGGCGGGGTGAAGAGCACTCGTTTATTTTGAAGCCAGCAATTATGTCCTCCAGGGATCGGAGGATCAACAGCGATGTACCTCTGACTTTGTCACTCCCAAAGTTGAGTGGAGCTGGCACAAATACTTCCACGCCTAGGGTTAGCGAGCCCAGCGCTGGTCTTACTGATCAGTATGCTGTACTTATATCATATCGCTGCAATTATACAGGTGAACTGTTGGAAACATAGAACACGTGCTTGAGAACAAGTGTAGGTTGATAATTCTGACTTTCACCCTTTTTATCCTCTGTAGAATCAAAACTTTTCTTCAAGCAAGCCACAAGCTGGCAACCCTGTGCAGCTAGTGATCTTATGATCTCTGTGTCTTCTGAACTGTCATTACGAAATCCTAGCCCGAGTGCTCGAGTTCCTCAACTCCCCGTGCAGGTTATTTCGGTGCTTCTTTAGGTCTTGTTGCATTTTCCATGCCTCGCACTGATAGTGTTAATTGTTGGTTTTCAGGTCTTAACCCTTGAAGCTACTAATATGACTTCAGAAAACCTCACATTAACTGTTCTTGCTCCAGAAGCATCTGGTTCTTCTTCAGTTGTATCATTGAACTCAGCTCCAACCACACCTGATGGTTCTTATGATAATCTTAATGAGCCTATGAGAAGGTCTGGCTTGGGAAAACATGGAACTGGTTTTCGGAGACTGAATTCTGTTGTTGTCGGATCTCCAAAAGAAAGTGACAATGGAGGAAATAGAATGAGCACTTCAGCAGGCTGTACTCATTTGTGGTTGCAGAGTGCAGTTCCCCTAGGGTATGGCTATCCATTCTTGCCTTTTTCCATATGTTGAGAGTTACAGCACGGCATGTCGGTATGCTGAAGAATTGCATTTGTTGTTGTTAACAGGTGTGTTCCTGCACGGTCAAGCACCACTGTCAAGCTCGAGCTACTCCCGTTAACAGATGGGATCATTACACTAGATACATTGCAAATAACCATAAAGGAGAAAGGTAAAATTTCATGAAAAAAGCGAAGTAGAGATCATTAGCTTACCAGTTAGATATAGTGCCTACCCAGGGAGCAGAACTTGTTATTGCTACTGTTTACTACTCCCTCCATTCCGAATTACTACTTGTCTTAGATTTGTCTAGATATGGATGTATCTAGACACGTTCTACTGTTAGATACATCTGTATCTAGACAAATCTAAGACAAGTAATTTGGGATGGAGGTAATACCTGTCATAGTCTGAATCCGCCAGATTCATCAGATTAAAATCTTGCATTTGCAGAATAAATTTTAAGATAGTGTTTCTATGGTGCGACCAAACCTCAAGTATGCTCTGTCTTGGCTGCTGATTCACGCCATGCATCTTTGCACCACAGGTCTTACGTACATACCGGAGCACTCCTTGGAGATACACGCATCGTCTGCCATCTCAGCTGGAAGGTCATAGTAGGAATTAGCAGAGTATTAATTACTCTATGTCTTCTGTGGTTGAACCTCTGCATGGAGTGCTGAGTCCAAGTGTGCAGCTGCTCATTTGAATTGGATGTTGGACATGGCAGCTCATACGGCAGGATCCAGGAGCTGAAGCAGCCAGATACTGCTGTTTCTGCCGAAGGCGGTGGTCTCCGCATCAAAGTGGATAAACTGGGACCAACGCTTTGTGTTATCCGGGTTTGCATATATGCATTTATATGCGGAGTGCTGAGCGATTTGGCAGGCTCGTCGAAAAACCTGTATTGTTGTGTTGCATAGTTTTGATATAATTTTTGTGGGTTTCCATTCTTTTTGGTTACATGTAAACCTGGCGCTTGGCCTTGTCTTAGTTGGCGGGAGTATGTATCATGTGATGTACTATCGAAAAAAAATGAGAAATTTACGCATCTTAGGTTTCATCTTTTCATTTTATTGGTATTTTATAGGTGAGCCGATCTTGGCTGCTGACATATCATATATGCTTTGTTCTAAATACAAGTTGGTATGCCTATTGCAAATCCTAATTGCTGAACTTCATAACATCCAACTAAAATATAAGTGTAAAGCTTAAGGAGAAGATGTCTTAAGCTTTGCTCTAGCCTACGACATGATTGTAGCTAACACCCTCTTTAGAAAGAGAATCACATATGGTGACTTTTAGTAGTGGCCAACACTCTAGCCAGATTGATTTCATCCTCTTGAGAAGAGAAGATAGGCGTGCGTGCTAGACTGTAAGGTGATACCTAGAGAGAGTGTTGTACCCCAACATAAGCTGGTGGTTGCTGACTTCCGCTTTCGGATTCGTGACCAGCGGGATAAGCGTGCCAAAGTCGCTAGAACAAAGTGATGGAAGCTCAAGGGGGAGGTAGCTTAGGCGTTCAAGAAGAGGGTCATTAAGGAGGGCCCTTGGGAGGAAGGAGGGGATGCGGACAATGTGTGGATGAAGATGGCGACTTGCATTCGTAAGGTGGCCTCGGAGGAGTTTGAAGTGTCCAAGGGAAGGAGAAGCGGAAATAAGGATACCTGGTGGTGGAATGATGATGTCCAGAAGGTGATTAAAGAGAAAAAAGATTGCTTCAGACGCCTATACCTGGATAGGAGTGCAGGCAACATAGAGAAGTACAAGATGTCGAAGAAGGCCGCAAAGCGAGCTGTTGGTGAAGCAAGGGGTCGGGCATATGAGGATCTCTACCAACGGTTAGGCATGAAGGAAGGCAAAAGGGACATCTATAAGATGGCCAAGATCCGAGAGAGGAAGACGAGGGATATTGGTCAAGTCAAATGCATCAAGGACGGAGCAGGCCAACTCTTGGTGAAGGACGATGAGATTAAGCATAGATGACGGGAGTACTTCGACAAGCTGTTCAATGGGGAGAATGAGAGTTCTACCATTGAGCTGGACGACTCCTTTGATGAGACCAACATGCGTTTTGTGCGGTGAATCCAGGGGTCAAGGATGCTTTAAAAAGGATGAAAGAAGGCAAGGCGATGGCCCCTGATTGTATCCCCATTGAGGTTTGGAAAGGTCTCGGGGACATAGCAATAGTATGGCTAACCAAACTTTTCAACCTCATTTTTCGGGCAAATAAGATGCCAAAAAAATGGAGACGGAGTATA
This sequence comes from Triticum dicoccoides, assembly GCF_002162155.2. Classification (NCBI taxonomy): domain Eukaryota; kingdom Viridiplantae; phylum Streptophyta; class Magnoliopsida; order Poales; family Poaceae; genus Triticum; species Triticum dicoccoides. The sequence goes on from NC_041387.1 coordinate 555,492,918, forward strand.
TTAGTACCAATCTTTAAGAACAAGGGAGATGTCCAAAGTTGTACTAATTACCGTGGAATTAAGCTGATGAGTCATGCAAAGAAGCTAAGGGAGAGAGTCATTGAGCACCGCTTAAGAAGAATGACAAGCGTGACCAAAAATCAGTTTGGTTTCATGCCTAGGAGGTCGACCATGGAAGCCATTTTCTTAGTACGACAACTTATGGAGAGATATAGGGAGCAAAAGAAGGACTTTCATATGGTGTTCATTGACTTGGAGAAGGCCTATGTTAAGATACCGCGGAATGTCATGTAGTGGGCCTTGGAGAAACACAAAGTCCCAGTAAAGTACATTACCCTCATAAAGGACATGTACGATAATGTTGTGACAAGTGTTCGAACAAGTGATGTCGACATTGATGACTTCCCAATTAAGATAGGACTACATCAGTGGTCAGCTTTGAGCCTTTATCTTTTTGCATTGGTGATGGATGACGTCACAAGGGATATACAAGGAGATATCCCATGGTGTATGCTCTTTGCGGATGATGTGGTGCTAGTTGACAATAGTCGGATGGGGTAAATAGGAAGTTATAGTTATGGAGACAAACCTTGGAATCAAAAGGGTTTAGACTTAGTAGAACTAAAACCGAGTAAATGATGTGCGGTTTCGGTACTACTAGGTGTGTGGAGGAGGAGGTTAGCCTTGATGGCCAGGTGGTACCTCAGAAGTACACCTTTCGGTATTTGAGGTCAATACTGCAGGAGGATGGGGGTATTGATGAAGATATGAACCATCGAATCAAAGCCAGATGGATGGTGGAGCCAAGCTTCTGGCATTCTCTGTGACAAGAGAGTGCCACAAAAGCTAAAAGGCAAGTTCTATAGGACGACGGTTCGACCCGCAATGTTGTATGGCGCTGAGTGTTGGCCGACTAAAAGGCGACATGTTCAACAGTTAGGTGTGTCGGAGATGCGTATGTTGAGATGGATGTGTGGCCACACGAGGAAGGATCGAGTCCAGAATGATGATATACGAGATAGAGTTGGGGTAGCACCAATTAAAGAGAAGCTTGTCCAACATCGTCTGAGATGGTTTGAGCATATTCAGCGCAGGCCTCCAGAAGCTCCAGTGCATAGCAGACAACTAAAGTGTGCGGAGAATATCAAGAGAGGGCGGGGTAGACCGAATTTGACATGGGAGGAGTTCGTTAAGAGAGACCTGAAGGATTAGAGTATCACCAAAGAGCTAGCTATGGACAGGGATGCGTGGAAGCTTGTTATCCATGTGCCAGAGCCATGAGTTGGTTGCGAGATCTTATGCGTTTCACCTCTAGCCTACCCCAACTTGTCTGAAACTAAAAGCTTTGTTGTTGTTGTTGTTAACCATATGAACAATGTTGGATACTTTTTGCCGATATTCTAGATGCAGACTTAGAAGGTTAAAACAAACTATAGGTAATCGTAAAAAGAAAAACTATAGGTAAACTAAGTAAGAAAAAAGCATGCAATCTAGAATGTCCTATGTGCACACAAGAAATATGACAAACATTGCGACGGCACACCAACGTTTTGTCAGCACAAGAACCAAGGGGACCCAAAAAAATATGACTATTTTCGGTTACCGTTGATTTAATATAATTAATAACATGCTAGAAGTCTGGCTATTTTTGTGTGTTCTTTTAGATGCACGTGCACGAATACTTCTTAGTTTTCATTGACAAGGTCAAGTCAGCTCTGATAGTGGGAGCAGCGACAACGACACATTGGCGGCTCATTCTGACGAGGGTAGTGATCGTTCAATGGTCTAAGGCTGCTTTCAATGCATTGGTGCTTACATGAGGTCTAAGCACATTAAATTTTTTAGCAACTAAAGCTCCCAATGCATAGGTGCTAAACTTGTTGGTGCCTTCATTTAATGATTTTGCAACTAAAGTTCTTCATGCAATGATGGGCTTCTTCCATTTAAGTGTTTTGCCTAGGTTTTCGTGCTTGGCATTGTTTCTTTCTGGGGTCACCACATTCATCTCTCTCCTCTTAATTACCTTGCCACATCAGATTTTTTGCCTACATGACAGCCTTAGCACCTGTACAAGGTGGAGCATTGAGAGGGGTCTAAGAATCTCGATGTAATTTTTGTTGTGTTTTGAGGTGCTTTGTACTTTCAATGAACTTTTACAATAGATTCAAATCCTTTTGCGAAAATGCCATCGGAGACATGGCAAACCGGCGTTGGTGTTGGCTGGGGCCGAATCTCGTTCACTAGCCATGACTTGTCATTGTAATGTCCCACCTGACGGAGGTTCGGATATTTCTAGTTTTTGTACAATAGGATTCTTTAGGTATAGTTTTTTTTTCCTTCTGATTAGCCCGTTAAGTATTTTTATTATATAATAGATGCGCATTATAACTTGGTAATATTCTTTTAGCATCTTGTTCCTAAGATTCTTCCTCCCTAAAGAAATGTGCAAGTCCTCGTCCCAAACGCTCCACTTGCAAGTGGATAATTGTGTCTAATTGTTTCATGTCAACATGTCGTCATGTCACCGATCCACTAAAATCCGGCTTAATATATTAATGCCGCAGAAAATAACGAATTTGCTTGGATCATTTGAATGGAATTCGTGCAAATCAGTTAGCAGTATCAACAGTAGATGAACACAGCATATGCAAGCCACTCTTTGTAGGAGTAACTTTTCATGTAGGAATACTGTGGTAGGCCACTTCACTTTCATGTTTGGCCATTTCCTACAAATAGATAAGCACATGTAATTTCCTACAAATCAAGCCACACTCTCTAGGAGTATAATTAGAAGAGAAGGCAGAGATGGGGTGCATTTGTAATTTATACGAAGAAGATATAGCTACCCCTGAGCAGTAAAATATGCACCACGCATTACAATTACTCATACAACTTCTTCAATGATTGGTCACACACGCTAACCTAACCAATTATTCAAACCCTTCCAACGAAAATATGCTTTTCTTGAGATGATTAATATGCCTGCAGATCAACATAAACTAAGATGATTTAATTACTAACTTCTGTATGAAGGTAAACAAAATACAAGCAAGTGAGCATCCATCCAACAGTAAGCTACAAAGGCTAACACCTTCATTGTCATTTGTCAAGTAAGCAAAGCTGCGCTCGGACCCAATCAAACCCAAAGAAAGCAAGGACTTCCCGGGCCGTCCATGGCCACCTACCCCCTCCTCCTCCTCGCCCTCTTGGCCGCCGTCGCCGTAGCCGCGGCGTCGTCGTCGGCGGAGGACACGCCAACGGCGTACGAGATGCTGGAGCGGTACGACTTCCCGCGGGGCATCCTGCCGGAGGGGGTGGAGGGGTACGAGCTCGGCCCGGACGGCGGCTTCGAGGTGTACTTCCCGCGGGAGTGCGAGTTCCTGCTGGCGAAGCAGTGGCTGGTCAGGTACGACGCCCACATCGCCGGCGCCGTCACCGCGGGCAGGCTCGCGGCGCTGGAGGGCATCCACGTCAAGGTACTCTTCCTGTGGCTCCCCGTCGCCGAGGTGGACCGCGCCGGCGACCGCCTCAGCTTCTACGTCGGCCCCGTCTCCACGTCCTTCCCGCTGAGCTCCTTCGTCGACAGCCCGCACTGTCGCGGCTACGACGCCGTCGCCGCGGCCGTCTCGTGAATCATAAGCCATTGTTTATCATGATTTGAACAAGATTCACATGAGTAATTGTTTCAGTTAACCTTCTGTATCGTCGTGGATATCACAATGAGCTCTCTCTATACGATTCCAGTTTACCATGAGAGCCTATCTCGAATTTTCTTGACATGATATCACAATGACCTTATGTTAAGCAACAATTTAAGCACTTCTGCGATTAAAGAACTTAATTGTCCGGAAAGCCTGGCGTATCATATATTCATATGTATGATCGGAGTCGCAGTCCTTGGGCCATCCGTCGTAGAAGCAACTTGAAAGCTACCGACCATAATTATTAATTAATCATTATTTTTAGAACACAGGCTCGAGGTCGGCTTTGAATTATCGAAGTCATCCACTAGCTACAGCCAACCACAACTTACAACCGAAAGAAAAAAGAAACCGGACATATGCAACCCCACACGGCAAATACAAAGTGCGGAAGGGAAGCTAACATATCTTTATCTTTACCTATAATAATAAAAGAGAATTGGGTTTCTGTCCGTTCGTCATAAAAAATACCCTCGAAGTTGGTAAAAATTACCCATCAATGCCACCCATAAGTGGCAAAAAACGGTTCACGCATCGCACTGTTGGTTCCGGTTTATATATGTCGAGATCCCTTAACCTAATCAGGATGTGTTATCACTGGTAAAGAGGAGAGTATCTACTGAGATGAACAATGCCCTCCTTCCTCCGTATACGGCTGATGATGTTCGTAAAGCCTTGTTCGACATTGGGGATTTGAAAGCCCCAGGGCCTGATGGGCTCCATGCTATTTTCTATAAAAGGTTTTGGCCAATGTTAGGAGATGATCTGATTGAGGAGGTTTTGAAAGCAGTAAACACTTGCACTATCCCATCTGGCTGGAATGATACTGCGATTGTGATGATACCAAAAGTCAATTCTCCGGAGAAGGTAACCCAGATTAGACCAATTAGTCTGTGCAATGTGGTGTATAAAATTATTGCAAAAACGATTGCCTCTCGCCTAAAGGTGTTCCTACCAGATATTATTAGCCCAACTCAAAGCGCATTTGTTCCTGGAAGACTTATTACGGATAACGTATTGGTGGCATACGAATGCTTCCTCACCATCAAGAAAAAGAGAGCAGGCAAAGAAGGATTATGTGCGATAAAATTGGATATGCATAAAGCTTATGACCGGGTTGAATGGCCTTTTCTCAAGGAGATTATGCTCAAACTTGGATTTCGTGAGGTGTGGGTAAATTTTATTATGGAGTGTGTTTCTATTATTGAAAGTTTTAAACCTACTAGGGGTCTGAGGCAAGGAGACCCGCTGTCTCCTTACATGTTCCTGTTATGCACGGAGGGTCTCACAGCTTTACTAACGCATGCGAAAGAAAATGGGAATATTTCAGGAGTAAAGGTTTCCAGAGATGTCCCATATTTCACGAACCTTCTTTTTGCTGATGACTCTTTAATCCTTATGAAAGCAAATTTGCAAAGTGCGGAAACATTAAAATCAGTTCTAGATTCGTATTGCGCAGCTTCAGGGCAAATGGTCAGTGTCGACAAATCCAACATCTTTTTTAGCCCTAATACGGGAGTGGACACTAGAGAACAAATGTGTACAATTCTCAATATAATGACTGAGGCCTTGAATGACAAATATTTAGGACTGGCGGCCAATGTGGGTTTAGATAAAACCGATTGTTTCCAATACTTAATTGATCGTATTGTTCAGAGAATTAGTGGCTGGAAGGAGAAACTTCTGTCGGCTGGAGGAAAGGAGATCTTACTTAAAGCGGTTCTTCAAGCTATTCCCACCTATGCAATGTCGGTCTTTAAAATTCCTAAAAAAAATATGCAAAGGAATTATTGACGCGATGACGCATTTCTGGTGGGGAGATGAGGACAACCAAAGGAGGATGAATTGGATGGCTTGGTGGAAAATGTGTGTACCCAAGAACCAAGGAGGAATGGGTTTTCGGGATATCCATTGTTTCAATTTGGCTATGCTTGCTAAACAGGCTTGGCGTCTTCTCGAGAATCTGGATTCTCTATGTGCTACTATTTTGAGAGTCAAATACTATCCTGATGGTGATTTGTTGAACACTGACCTGAAGAAGGGATCTTCCTTCACCTAGCAAAGTATTATGGCGGGTGTGAGCTCCCTGAAGCGTGGTCATATTTGGCAAGTGGGAAACGGGCAGAATATTGACATTTGGGAGGATGCATGGATTTCAAATTGTGCAAACCGTAAAATTGTTACCCCTAAGGGAGGCCAGTTGTTACGGAAGGTAGCAGATTTGATTGATCCAATCCTAAATAGTTGGGATGAAGATCTTCTCAGACAGACTCTGTGGCCTATTGATGTTCAGCGGGTGCTTACGATCCCGATATCGCAACATGATATGCCAGATTTCATAGCTTTGAATTTCACAAAAAATGGGATTTTTTCGGTTCGGTCTGCTTATTTTGTGGAATGAGACCACCAATATGGGAACAAGTTACGACATACCAATGGGATGGGACGTACCACGGTCAATCCTATTTGGGCGAGGATTTGGAAACTTGCTTGTCCAGCAAAGGTTAAAATATTTATTTGGCGTACACTTCACGGCACTATTCCGTGTCGTGTTAATTTAGCTAATAGACATGTGAAAGTCTCGCCTAAGTGTCCTGCCTGCTCATCTGGCCAGAAGGCACAAAACATTTGTTGTTTCTATGTGACAGAGCAAAAGAAGTCTGAAGAAGACTAGGGATGGACGATATTATCGACAGAGCTTGTAAAATAGACTATGCGGGTGAGGCAATCTTGGAATATTTACTTTCATTACCAGATCAGGAACTATGTATTACGGGCACTCGTAATGTGCGTGACATGATTGCCATATCAGCCTGGTACTTGTGGTGGAAAAGGCGCAAATTGGTACACAATAAGACTACTCAGAATGCACAACAGATATCCATGGGGATACGCGCTCTCGCTGCCAATTTTGTTAATGCCTCCTCGCCGAAGGCTTCCATTAAAAGAGGAGGATGGTCTAATCCCCCGACGGGATTTGTTAAACTTAATGTTGATGCTTCTTTTGATCACGACCTTCCCAGGGGTACGATCGGGGCTGTCTTAAGAGATGACAAAGGTAGATTCATTGGTGGGGGAAATGGTAAGATTGACTGGTGTGCAGATGTGTTGATGGCTGAAGCTTTGGCGTTAAAATTTGGCCTATAGCTTGCGCAAAGGACGGGTTGTAATCGCATAATTATTAACTCAGATAATATGGAGGTGATCGAGACCATGAACGAAGGAGGACGATCGTCGGAGGCAGCAGCTGCAATTTTTGATGACTGTTTTCACTTAGCTTACGATTTTCCTATTTCTAGATTCGAGCATTGTAATAGAGAAGCAAATAAAGTTGCTCATGAACTTGCCAAGTTGGCTAGATTTTCATTCATTTCTGATTGGTTTGAGAAACCATATAATGTAATTGTACCAATCCTCATAAACGATGTAATGATTATTTCTAATGAATAAAGTTCAAACTTTCTTTAAAAAAAATGAAGATGTGCTGAGCGCAGTGACCAGCGCCGCACGTCTCCACTGCAGCGACCAGGGTTTGATCCCCAGCCTGCCCACCTTTTATCTCTCCTTTTTTCTCTCTCGCAAGCGCGCCTACTCCCCCCGCACACGGTAATGGGCCGGCCCATTTGCAGGTTGCAACGCCTCTGTTTTTTATTTCATTTTTTGCCTTTCACGTTCTCATTTCTGTTTTAGTTTTTTCTTCTTTAAATTTATTCGTGATTTTCAAAAAAACAATATTTCAAAAAAAGTCTTGAAAATTATAAACTGTTTGTGAATTAAAAAAACATTTGGAAAATTATAAAATGATCGTGATTTCAAAAAATTGTTCACGTATTATAAAAACTATCACGATTTCAAATAAATTTTCAGGAAATAAAAAATGTTCATGATTTTTAAAAAATATCCAGTATTCAAAACATACTAGGGAATTTAAAAAATGTCCATTAAAGTTTGGAATATGTTCACAAAAATTAAAATAGATACATAAATAATGAACATAACGAACCGTCGCACAGGAGATCTGTAGGGGGCGCTTCATGATTGTATTCAGTCCCTCGATTTGGATAAAAAAAGTTTTTCACGTCTTGTACAACGCTGAGCCCTCAAAAGTTGACACAACTTTCTATGGGTTAATTTTTGTAAGCTATATAAAAATGACTAAATTTCTATTTTGCCATCATACTCAGCTATATATTTTTTGGTACCACATTATTGATTATTATAAACACTGCTACGCTAGGTCAATGCGAGGCACTCACTCATCAGTCTAGCTCATGCAGTGTCCATCAATGCAGTTTGATCGTCGACATTTTTTTGTTATGACGCGTTAGAAAATCAAGTCGTGATGAGACCATCACATTTTTTATTTTTTAAATGACTTTTTAAAAGTCTCTTATCTCGTCATGACATAACCTAGACATACTTTATGAAATTACATTCTAAAAGTCCTTATCTCATCCTGGCATTTGGTTCGGAATTTTTTATATCTATCGCACGTGCATAATCTAATAACTTTTCTCCCGTTGCAATGTACCGGCATATTTGCTAGTTACAAACAAAGATGCAAAACCTACAACGTCGAAGCCTCTCGACCTGCGTAAACTCACAAACACGTTAGTTGTCACAACCTAGCTAGTCATGCATTAGAGTGTTGCATCATGTTTACTCTTTCATCAGAAACTTGAAATGGGGATGACAGAACCCCCAGTCCCCTCTGAAACCAACTAGGGTTTACTAAAATAATTTTCATTGAACCTGAAATGCCCTTCTAAAATGCCCATCATTTTTGTCTTGGTTCAGAACCTCTGCCAAAAGTGGTGCACATTTTCCTAGGCCATCTTAGGGTTTTTGAATTAATTCATAAATATTTGAATTTGGGCATTTAAAATAATATAAAATATTTAAATGCTCAAATATCTCCAAACTAAAATGTTTCATGTTGGAAATAATCCAACTATGGGCCAGGATTAGTTTGGTGATTTTTGAACTTGCCTAGGTATTTTATTTAATTCAACAAAGTTGCAGATATATTAAATAAAACAAAAACAGAAAAATATATAACAGGAGGGACTTACCTGGGCTCCTCCACTGTGCGGCCCAGCCAGCTGGCTGGCCCAGCCGGCAGCCGGCCCAGCCCACCTCCCTCCTCTGTCGTCTTCGCCCCGACAGAGGGAGGGGAGTGTGGCCGGCGCGCGCGCACGGCCACCGCGCCACGCCACCTGCTCGCCTGCTTGCCTGGCCTCCCCTCCTCGCTCGACTCCCTGGACGACGCCACGCCCTCCCCCCTGCTCTCTCTCACTCTCCCCCGACTCTCCTCTCCTCTCCCTCGCTCTCTCTCTCGCCCGGCCGAACACCACACTCGCCGCCGTTCGCCATAGCCACCGTCTCCGACCACCCCTCGCTTCCCCGACTAGCTCA
>NC_041387.1:555504201-555524916 GCF_002162155.2 Triticum dicoccoides
AGGAGTACCGTGATTACCCTAACGAAGAACCGTATCCGTGCATCGAACCATCAGGCAAGCAACCAACCATTTGATCATATCGATACAATCCCATGTTCTCGCTCCTGCTCTCTTTTACTGCATTAAGACAACGCGTTTCAAACTGCTGTGTGCTACGGTAGTTGAACCCATTTCCTCTGCATGACCTGTCATTGCCACAGTAACTAGATGAAACCCACTAGCATGTGTAGGAGTTGTTTGAGCCATATGTATGTGTTGTTCCTACCTTGCTATGCCTGCTATGCTTAGAGTCGTGTCAGGTCTGGTTCATCTGGGTGATGGGCTAGAGTGAAATGTTTATCTCGGTAATGAGAGTGGTGTGGTGAACACGATTTGGTAAAGGTATCGATGAAAGGCCATGTAGGAGTACATGGTGGGTTGTTTCATTAAAGCCGACCTTAAGCACTGAGATCTGTATGCGTGATTTAAGATACAGCTACTACCATGCATTGGGCCCTGAAATATGACCCCGCTCGACTTCTTATTCACCCTAGCTCTCTGTCCAGGAGTTGCAAGTAGTTTCTGGTGTTTGTAGCCTACTGGAGGCCGTGGACAGCGCTGACCGTAGGGGTGGGCTGTGATGCGGTAGGTACGTGGCACGGTGTACCGAATACCCGTTAGGTATCTCGGGAACCCTGTTCACATCGTTCGGGGCCGTATGGGAAACCTCGGCCGGACTCCCTGCGGATGGAACCTGAATAGGCGATAAACCTGGACTAGAGGCTTAAGTGTTTAGGTAGGTCGTGGTCTACACCCACGTCGACTTTCGCTTGAAGTCTGCCGAGCACATGTCGTGTGCAGACGCTAAGTGGTGGAAACATGTATGAAGAAGTACACCCCTGCAGGGTTATCATAATCTATTCGAATAGCCGCGTCCGCGGTAAAGGACTACTTGGTTGCCTATACAGTTCATAGACAAGTAAATGGAAACTGTTAAAAGCCTCAAGATAAGTGTGAGTGCCGAGGATGGCTCTTCCGTAGGAAGACGGAGGTGGATCCTCGGTAGTGTATTGAATTGGTGAGTAGTGGACTCATGTGCGCAAAACCATTTCAAGTTGGAGTATCGTAGGATAGCCTAGCCAAGAGTCAAAGCTGGCTTGCTGCAATAACTCCACCAACCCTTCTTGATACTATGCATGTATGTAGGATCTGATGTAAGTCTTGCTGAGTACCTTTGTACTCATGTTGCTATAATCTACATTTTTACAGAAGACGCTGCAACCCCTTCTGATGGGTTCTATGTAGACGTTGACATCAACGAGTAGGCTAAAGACCCAGGTGGTGACCCTGAGCTTGTGAAGGACCACGTAGTATAGCTAGGCTTTCCAAGCCTCTTTTTTTACTAGTTGTCTGTACTCAGACAAGTTACTTCCGCTGCTGGTTTGTATGACTGTATGACTTGTATGTGGGGTCGTGAGACCCGTACCTTTGTGTATGTTATGTATGGCTCACTGAGCCTTAAATAAAGTACTTGTGTCATAGAGTCATGTTGTGATGCTTCGTTGTATTTGCACATATCGAGCATATTGTGTGTATGATTGAAATGCTTGGCATGTGTGGGATCTGACTATCTAGTTGTTTATCTTTAGTAGCCTCTCTTACCGGGAAATGTCTCCTAGTGTTACCGCTGAGCCATGGTAGCTTGCTACTGCTCTGGAACACTTAGGCTGGCCGGCATGTGTCCTTCTTCGTTCCTGTGTCTGTCCCTTCGGGGAAATGTCACGCTTTGAGTACCGGAGTCCTGTTAGCCCGCTACAGCCCGGTTTACCGGAGTCCTGCTAGCCCAGTGCTACAGCCCGGACCCACTTGCTGATGACCGACACGTTCGAAGCTGGGTCATGGATGCCTGTCCCTGTAAGTCTGTGCCACTTTGGGTTTACGACTAGTCATGTCAGCCCGGGCTCTTTATCATATGGATGCTAGCGACACTATCATATACGTGAGCCAAAAGGCGCAAACGGTCCCGGGAAAAGGTAAGACGACACCCGTGGGAATACCGTGCGTGAGGCCGCAAAGTGATATGAGGTGTTACCAGCTAGATCGATGTGACATCAAGTCGGGGTCCTGACAGCGTTGGCATCAGAGCCGGACTGCCTGTAGGTTCTCCAAGCCAAACTGGTCGATGTTGAGTCTAGAAATTCTTTAGTTATATGTAGGGGAATTGTTTGTGGGATGGAACGTAAGGCTCTTTTTACTCCTTTACCTTATGACTTTCTGATCTGAGTCAGTCCATTCTTCCACCGGGGGTTAAGGAATTAGGATCTGTTCTCTCTATCAGGATCACGAGTTACTAATTAGTAGTACCTTATAAGTTTGATGGTTACCAGCCTAGTTCAGTTCTACTACCCCATTATGTTGCCAGAATGGATTCAGAACTTTGATATGATGATGTTGAGTGTGTATGAAATCCTTGGTCAAATGTCTCAAAATCCTTCTTGAGCATTTACAGCTGTATGCTGCCGAAATTTTGCTAGAAATTCTAATGCCCCTGCATTATGATTGTGCTTTCAGATGGCCACTCGCGACCTCAATCAAGTGGTTCGCCTGACTCGATGCCTAGATGTACCCGGCCATACTGCTAAGTTGGTCAGGGTAATGACTGAGGCTGGATATCGCTGGTATCCCGAGTACACGGTCGAAGAGCAATTCCGAGATTTTAATCAGAGCCAGTATCTCTGCACTGTCAGGATATTTCCATCTTATCCTGGATCCACCGAGCCTCTTCACTGCTCTTATGGACTCGGGGTTACCATTGAGATGGCTGTGCAGGACGCCGCCTACTCTATGATGACCATTATGCGAGTCAGATCTGGTATATTTCGGGACTCTGATTTCCGGTATATGCCAGGATCACTTCCGGGAGCACAAGGGTATCTCCAGGCTATCTATGCTGACCCCACTCAGGAGGATTCACGGACTCGCACCACTGCTGAGATGCTCGAGGATAAGGACCGAGAAAATCGGGCCTTAAGGCTAGAGCTCTTCAACACCCGTGCTGACCACTGGGCCTCTTTGACTCGGTTCGCACCGGCGGCGCAAGCTGGATATTCAGATATGCGCGATCTCTATCCTGTGAGATCTGCTCTGCCAGACGTGATGGTTTGGCGTGATGTAGGAGGCATCACCCCACCTCGCGGTCCCCGCAGGCCACCGTTTGTTGGTCCAAGGCCTCATCCTAGCCCCTATGGTCCACAAGCTCCGCGAGACCGTCTGTTTCCGGATGATCATGTTGAACTCCCAGGCTATGGAGGTGACTTTTACGAGGACTACTACGGATCGGTCTGAGTTAGTGGTAGTACCACTAGTTCGCACTAGCTGTGTCGTCTATCGTCCCGCGTGACTCGTGGGATATGACCTAGTTTGTACTCTTTCCGGAGATGTAGAAAAATAATGTATAGGAGCTTGGAATGTCTCCGATGAGATGTAATCCTCTTTTCACCGTAATAGTACTTTGTTTGGTCTTGTACTAAACCCTGTATGGTGTGTATGACGATGGAATAAAGAAGCAGTTTCTGTATCTACCATGTCATACGGATGATCATCTTGCATTCCGAGTTATTTCTTACATTATAAATCCTATGTCGGAATTTTACCATCCTGACTAAAACATTGTCTTGATTTCCTAGGATGGTCAACACGCGCGCTAACCCTGCTTCTCAAGAGCAGGCCGAAGGCAGTGAAGCCAGGGATGTAAATCTGCCTCATCCTCCTTCACTAGCCGAGGTGATGATGGAAGCTGAGAGAAACAAGCGGGAGACGAACCGTTTGTTGGAGCGTATTGAACAGAATACAGCACACCATCAGAGGGCTAACGTGGTGTCACTCAATGATTTTATCAAATTGCATCCACCCACGTTCCACCACTCCGTCGAGCCTCTCGACGCTGATGACTGGCTTCGCAGTATCTCCCATAAACTGCGTTCCGCGCTGGTAGCGGAGGCTGACAAGGTCACCTTTGCTGCATATCATCTTGAAGGCCCCGCCAGTCTATGGTGGGAGAATTATGGAGCTATGCGCCCAGCGGGCCATGTCACTACTTGGGCTGAGTTCAGCGAGGCTTTCCGTGAACATCACATTCCGGAGGGTCTCATGGACCGTAAACGTGAAGAATTTTGCAGTTTCACCCAAGGCCGACTTTCTGTGGATGCCTATAGCAGGGAGTTTGGTAATCTCGCCCGATATGCAACTGAGGAAGTGTCTACTGACGCCAAGAAGCAAGCAAGGTTCCGTAAGGGCCTTAGTCCTGAGCTTCGCCGTGACCTCCGTCTGCCTAAGTGCACATCTTTTTCGAAACTTGTCAACAAAGCCATCAGTGCTGAAACGGGTCAGACTGACTATGACGCAACACGCAAGCATGGACGTGACACGGGTTCCTCATCCGGTGCTGGTCCTCAGAAGCGCCGCGTGTGGGTACCCAACACCGCCCTGCCACCCAGGTTCACACCGAGGCCATCCTTCCAGGCGCCTCGCCCCGTTCAACAGTCTGCTCCAGCCAAGCCCTATGGGGGTCCAACTAACAATGCTCCTCCACGTACCAGTTCCGTGACTTGTTTCAAGTGTGGGGAATCTGGTCACTATATGCGTGAGTGTCCCCAGACCAACCCCAATCAATCTGCTAAAGCTGTTGGCCGTGGCAAGCCGACAGGGAAAGTGTTTCATGCTAAACCGGTCACCGCTTCACGTGGCCATGTCAACTGTATCTCTGCCGAAGAAGCTCAAGAGGATCCCAACGTCGTTCTCGGTACGCTTCTTGTTAACTGCCACCCGGCATCTGTTCTTTTCGATACAGGAGCCCCTCATTCTTTTATATCTGAAAATTATGCTCGCTTGCATAACATCGCATTCGGTGATATGCCAACCTCTATGGTAATCCAAACTCCGGGATCCAAATGGCAAACTTCTAGAGTAAGCCATGGGAACGAAATCCAAGTCGACAGACTTGTTTTCCTTGCATCTTTGATAGCCCTTAAATCTTCAGATATTAATATCATTCTGGGTATGGACTGGATGTCAGCTCATCAAGCCAAAATTGATTGCTTCTCTAGGACTGTTCAACTCACCCATCCTTCGGGGAAGATAGTCAATGTCTTGACCCGAATAGCCAAGCAACAATTATATTCTCTTAACGCCAGCCCTTTGCCAGACCTTGAGGACGTTCCGGTAGTCCGTGACTTCCCGGATGTCTTTCCAGAGGAATTGCCAGGTGTTCCACCTGACAGGGATGTTGAGTTTGTAATAGACCTCATTCCAGGAACCGTTCCGATTGCTAGAAGACCTTATAAGATGGCACCCCTAGAACTAGCCGAGCTTAAGAAACAACTCGATGAGTCCTTGAAAAAGGGTTTCATCCGACCTAGCTCATCTCCATGGGCTTGCCCCGTCCTACTCGTCAAGAAGAAGGATGGTACGGACCGGATGGTTGTAGATTACCGACCTGTCAACTTGGTCACAATCAAGAACAAATATCCACTTCCCAGGATCAACGACCTGTACGATCAGCTCGCTGGATCCTCAGTCTTCTCCAAAATGGATTTGAGGTTGGGCTACCATCAAATCAAAATCAGAAACGGGGACATTCCTAAAACGGCCTTTGTTACTCGTTATGGCCAATACGAGTACACCGTCATGTCCTTCGGTTTAACCAACGCTCCAGCCACCTTTTCTCGATTAATGAACTCAATCTTCATGGAGTATTTGGATAAATTCGTCGTGGTTTACCTCGATGATATACTCATCTACTCCAAGAACGAGGAAGAACATGCCGAACATCTAAGGCTAGTGTTGCAGAAACTCCGAGAGCATCGCCTTTATGCCAAATTTTCTAAATGTGAATTCTGGTTGTCAGAAGTGACCTATCTGGGTCATGTAATATCTGGTAAAGGTATTGCTGTTAACCCTGAGCGAGTTCAAGCCGTCCTTAACTGGACTCCACCTGAATCGGTCAAGCAAGTTCGGAGCTTTCTGGGCTTAGCGAGCTATTGTCGTCGCTTTGTCGAGAACTTCTCCAAGGTTGCTAAACCCCTAACCGAACTCCTCAAGAAAGATAAGAAGTTCGAATGGACTCCACAATGTGAGCACAGCTTTCAGGAACTGAAAAGACGCCTGACTTCTGCTCCCGTACTGGTACCGCCAGACTTCTCTAAGGACTTTGTTATCTACTGCGACGCCTCGCGACAAGGACTAGGTTGCATTCTCATGCAAGATCGACACGTAATTGCCTACGCTTCACGGCAATTGCACCCACATGAGGAGAATTATCCTACTCATGATCTAGAGCTTGCAGCCGTAGTCTATGCGCTTAAGACCTGGCGACATTACCTCCTCGGTAATCGTTGCGAAATATTCACTGATCACCAAAGTCTGAAGTACATCTTCACCCAACCGGATTTGAATCTCAGGCAAAGACGTTGGGTCGAGTTGATCACAGATTTCGACTTAGGAATAACCTACACCCCAGGGAAAGCCAACGTCATGGCTGATGCGCTAAGTCGTAAATCTTATTGTAACAATCTGATGTTACAACAAAGTCAACCGCTTCTCCATGAGGAATTTCGGAAGCTTAACCTTCACATTGTTCCTCAAGGATTTCTCTCCACCTTGGTGGCGAAACCTACTCTTACGGATCAAATCATTGCTGCCCAGAAGCGAGATAAGGGAATAGCTAAGATCAAGGAGAACATTGCTAGCGGAGGTGCTAGTTGTTTCTCCACAAATGATCATGGTGTTGTGTACTTTGAGAACCGTCTAGTGGTTCCCAAGAACCAGCATCTACGGCAGTTGATCCTTAAGGAGGCTCATGAATCTCCTCTCACTATTCATCCTGGTAGTACTAAGATGTATCAGGACCTACGCCAGAGGTTCTGGTGGACTAGGATGAAGAGAGAAATTGCTCAGTAAATTGCTAATTGCGACGTCTGTCGTCGTGTAAAAGCAGAGCATCAACGACCTGCTGGCACCCTTCAACCCCTATCTATTCCTGAATGGAAATGGGATAAAATTGGTATGGATTTCATTACCGGTTTTCCCAGGACTAAGAGAGGGAATAATGCTATCTTCGTCGTGGTCGATCGTCTTTCCAAAGTAGCCCATTTCCTACCTGTTCGAGAGAGTATAACCGCTAGTCAGCTGGCAGATTTGTACATCTCTCGAATAGTGTCTCTTCATGGTGTTCCTTTGGAAATTAACTCGGATCAAGGAAGTCTTTTCACCTCTCGATTTTGGGAAAGTTTCCAAAATGCTATGGGAACTCGTCTCTCCTTTAGCACCGCTTTCCACCCTCAGTCGAGTGGTCAAGTGGAACGCGTCAACCAAATTCTAGAAGACATGCTTCGAGCCTCTGTTATCTCATTCGGAATGGACTGGGAGAAGTGCCTTCCATTTGCCGAATTCGCTTATAACAACAGCTATCAATCTAGCTTGGGTAAAGCCCCTTTTGAAGTTCTCTATGGACGACGGTGTCGAACACCCCTTAACTGGTCAGAGACCGGGGAAAGACAATTCTTTGGCCCGGATATGATTCAGGAAGCAGAAGAACAAGTTCGTATCGTTCGTGAAAAGTTGAAAACAGCCCAATCTCGTCAAGAGAGTCAATATGACCGAAAACATAAGGCTATGACTTTCGAGGTTGACGAGAAGGCTTATCTTCGGGTCACCCCTTTGAAGGGAACCCATCGTTTCGGTATCAAAGGCAAATTGGCTCCTCGTTACATTGGACCTTTTCGCATTCTTGCCAAACGAGGAGAAGTTGCCTACCAGTTGGAACTACCTCCGCACCTCTCCAGAGTTCACGATGTCTTCCACGTTTCTCAACTCAGGCGTTGCTTCTCGGATCCTATCCGTGAAGTGGACCACGAAACGCTTGATCTCCAAGATAATCTTACATATCGAGAGTACCCCGTTCGTATCCTCGATCAGGCCGAACGTACCACCCGACGTCATAATATCAAGTTTCTCAAGGTTCAATGGTTGCACCATTCTGAGGATGAAGCAACTTGGGAAAGGGAGGATCGTCTTCGACTCGAGTACCCCGCCTTCTTCCCGGAGGAACCCAAATCTCGGGACGAGATTCTTTTGAGTGGGGGTGAGTTGTCACAACCTAGCTAGTCATGCATTAGAGTGTTGCATCATGTTTACTCTTTCATCAGAAACTTGAAATGGGGATGACAGAACCCCCAGTCCCCTCTGAAACCAACTAGGGTTTACTAAAATAATTTTCAATGAACCTGAAATGCCCTTCTAAAATGCCCATCATTTTTGTCTTGGTTCAGAACCTCTGCCAAAAGTGGTGCACATTTTCCTAGGCCATCTTAGGGTTTTTGAATTAATTCATAAATATTTGAATTTGGGCATTTAAAATAATATAAAATATTTAAATGCTCAAATATCTCCAAACTAAAATGTTTCATGTTGGAAATAATCCAACTATGGGCCAGGATTAGTTTGGTGATTTTTGAACTTGCCTAGGTATTTTATTTAATTCAACAAAGTTGCAGATATATTAAATAAAACAAAAACAGAAAAATATATAACAGGAGGGACTTACCTGGGCTCCTCCACTGTGCGGCCCAGCCAGCTGGCTGGCCCAGCCGGCAGCCGGCCCAGCCCACCTCCCTCCTCTGTCGTCTTCGCCCCGACAGAGGGAGGGGAGTGTGGCCGGCGCGCGCGCACGGCCACCGCGCCACGCCACCTGCTCGCCTGCTTGCCTGGCCTCCCCTCCTCGCTCGACTCCCTGGACGACGCCACGCACTCCCCCCTGCTCTCTCTCACTCTCCCCCGGCTCTCCTCTCCTCTCCCTCGCTCTCTCTCTCGCCCGGCCGAACACCACACTCGCCGCCGTTCGCCATAGCCACCGTCTCCGACCACCCCTCGCTTCCCCGACTAGCTCAGGAGCTCCGCCACGACTCCCTCTTCCTCCCCACCGCTCCACAGCTCCCCGGAAGCCCTGCATCGCCGCCACGTCGCCGTTCCCCTCTTCGGGCTCCGACCACCGTCGCCGTCGAATTCGCCGTCTCCAGTGCGTCCCCGAGCCCGCTTCGACGCCCACTACAACCGCGGTGAGCTACGCCACCGTTTCCCCTCTCCTTCCCCTCGTTCCCTCACCGTAGCCACCTCCCCACCACGGCCGAACCTCCGCCGTCGCCGAGCTCGCCGTCGACGCAGCTCCGGTGACCATTTGGTCACCCCGGCGAGTCCAACG
Source organism: Triticum dicoccoides (assembly GCF_002162155.2). Classification (NCBI taxonomy): domain Eukaryota; kingdom Viridiplantae; phylum Streptophyta; class Magnoliopsida; order Poales; family Poaceae; genus Triticum; species Triticum dicoccoides. The sequence continues at coordinate 555,513,437 of NC_041387.1, forward strand.
AGTTCGCAAGACCCCGTAGAGCATCCCTAGCGCCTCGCTTTGCTCGACTTCGAGCTCCAGCACCGTTCCCGTGCACGACCGAACCCCGGCGGCCGCAGCCGAGCTCGCCGCCGTCGACTCCGGCCACCCCGACCCCAACGGGCTCCGCCAAGAGCTGCGGGTTGGCCTCAGCTCCACTCCGGTGGTCTCCGCAGTCCGTTTGGTGGCCGAAATGACCAAAACCACTTCCGCCGCCGCGTCGGGCTCGCCGGCGGCTAAACGCCGGTGCAGCCGACTCGGGTTTGACCATGGGTGGGCCCTGGTTGACTCCCCTGAGTCAATGACAGGTGGGGCCCAGCCCTGTTAATTAAACAGGATTAGTTTTAATTAAGTTTTAATTAAGATAATCACCCTGACATGCGGGACCCACTGTCAGGTTTGACCTGGACCAGTTCCGTTGACCTGCTGACGTCACACTGACGTCAGGCTGACGCAGTAATTGATTTTCTGGATTTAATTTAAATCAGGAAATTCCAGAATATTATTTAAACTTCAAAAATTCATAACTTTTATTCTGTAACTCCAAATTGGACAAATTATATATGAAAAATGATCAGAAAAATCCAATCTATCCATCTGTACTATTTTCATGCATGATCAAACAAGTTAAATTGATGTTTTAAGCAGAACAAGAAAAGGCACTTTAAAAGGCCATATTTGAATTTGGAATTTGAATCTTTGATTCAAATTTGTTCAAACCCTTCTGGCTTTAGTTGCATTAGCCCAATACACTCATATTGCCATGTTTCATGCATGCATCATATTGTTGCACATTGTTTGGTGATGCTTGTGTATCGATGCCCTTTGCGACAGGTTCTGTCCCCGAGGAGTACCGTGATTACCCTAACGAAGAACCGTATCCGTGCATCGAACCATCAGGCAAGCAACCAACCATTTGATCATATCGATACAATCCCATGTTCTCGCTCCTGCTCTCTTTTACTGCATTAAGACAACGCGATTCAAACTGCTGTGTGCTATGGTAGTTGAACCCATTTCCTCTGCATGACCTGTCATTGCCACAGTAACTAGATGAAACCCACTAGCATGTGTAGGAGTTGTTTGAGCCATAGGTATGTGTTGTTCCTACCTTGCTATGCCTGCTATGCTTAGAGTCGTGTCAGGTCTGGTTCATCTGGGTGATGGGCTAGAGTGAAATGTTTATGTCGGTAATGAGAGTGGTGTGGTGAACACGATTTGGTAAAGGTATCGATGAGAGGCCATGTAGGAGTACATGGTGGGTTGTTTCATTGAAGCCGACCTTAAGCACTGAGATCTGTATGTGTGATTTAAGAATCAGCTACTACCATGCATTGGGCCCGAAACCAATGGACCCTCTCGGCTTCTTATTCACCCTAGTTCTCCGTCCAGGAGTTGCAAGTAGTTTCTGGTGTTTGTATCCTACTGGAGGCCGTGGACAGCGCTGACCGTAGGGGTGGGCTGTGATGCGGTAGGTACGTGGCCGGGTGTACCGAATACCCGTTAGGTATCTCGGGAACCCTGTTCACATCGTTCGGGGCCGTATGGGAAACCTCGGCCGGACTCCCTGCGGATGGAACCTGAATAGGCGATAAACCTGGACTGGAGGCTTAGGTGATTAGGTAGGTCGTGGCCGACACCCACGTTGGGCTTCCGCTTGAAGGTTGCCGAGTACATGTCGTGTAAACGACGGTAAGTGGTGAGAGTGTGTATGAAGAAGTACCCCCTGCAGGGTTAACATGATCTATTCGAATAGCCGCGTCCGCGGTAAAGGACTACTTGGTTGCCTATACAGTTCATAGACAAGTAAATGGAAACTACTAAAAGCCTCAAGATAAGTGTGAGTGCCGAGGATGGCTCCTCCGTAGGAGGACGGAGGTGGATCCTCGGTAGTGTATTGAAGTGGTGAATAGTGGACTCGTGTGCGCAAAACTATTTCAAGTTGAAGTATCGTAGGATAGCCTAGCCAAGAGTCAAAGCTGGCTTGCTGCAATAACTCCACCAACCCTTCTTGATACTATGCATGTATGTAGGATCTGATGTAAGTCTTGCTGAGTACCTTTGTACTCATGTTGCTATAATCTACATTTTTACAGAAGACGCTGCAACCCCTTCTGATGGGTTCTATGTAGACGTTGACATCAACGAGTAGGCTAAAATACCCAGGTGGTGACCGTGAGCTTGTGAAGGACCACATAGTATAGCCAGAGGCTTTCCAAGCCTCTTTTATTTTACTAGTTGTCTGTACTCAGACAAGTTACTTCCGCTGCTGGCTTGTATGATTGTATGACTTGTATGTTGGGTCGTGAGACCCGTACCTTTGTGTGTATGTTATGTATGGCTCACTGAGCCTTAAATAAAGTACTTGTGTCATAGAGTCATGTTGTGATGCTTCGTTGTATTTGCACATATCGAGCATATTGTGTGTATGATTGAAATGCTTGGTATGTGTGGGATCTGACTATCTAGTTGTTTATCTTTAGTAGCCTCTCTTACCGGGAAATGTCTCCTAGTGTTACCGCTGAGCCATGGTAGCTTGCTACTGCTCTGGAACACTTAGGCTGGCCGGCATGTGTCCTTCTTCGTTCCTGTGTCTGTCCCTTCGGGGAAATGTCACGCTTTGAGTACCGGAGTCCTGTTAGCCCGCTACAGCCCGGTTTACCGGAGTCCTGCTAGCTCAGTGCTACAGCCCGGACCCACTTGCTGATGACCGACACGTTCGAAGCTGGGTCATGGATGCCTGTCCCTGTAAGTCTGTGCCACTTTGGGTTTATGACTAGTCATGTCAGCCCGGGCTCTTTATCATATGGATGCTAGCGACACTATCATATACGTGAGCCAAAAGGCGCAAACGGTCCCGGGAAAAGGTAAGACGACACCCGTGGGAATACCGTGCGTGAGGCCGCAAAGTGATATGAGGTGTTACCAGCTAGATCGATGTGACATCGAGTCGGGGTCCTGACATTAGTCCCTTAACTATTTAGTCCATTAAATCACCCAAAAAATGTTGGAGAACGTAGTAATTTCAAAAAATTTCCTACGCACACGCAAGATCATGGTGATGCATAGCAACGAGAGAGGAGAGTGTGTCCATGTACTCTCGTAGACCGAAAGCGGAAGCGTTAGCACAACGCGGTTGATATAGTCATACGTCTTCACGGCCCGACCGATCAAGCACCAAAAGCATGACACCTCCGAGTTCTTGCACACGTTCAGCTCGATGACGTCCCTCGAACTCCGATCCAACCGAGTGTCGAGGGAGAGTTCCGTTAGCATGACGGCGTGGTGACGATGATGATGTTCTACCGTCGCAGGGCTTCGCCTAAGCACCGCTACGATATTATCGAGGAGGACTATGGTGGAGGGGGGCATCGCACACGGCTAAGAGATCAATGATCAATTGTTGTGTCTATGGGGTGCCCCCCTCCCCCGTATATATAGGAGTCGAGGAGGGGGCCGGCCAAGGGGAGGAGGTGTGCCCAAGGGGGCAGTCCTACTCCCACGGGGAGTAGGACTCCTCCTTTTCCTATTTGGAGAGGGAGAGGGAAGGAAGAGGAAGGAGGGAGGAAGGAAAGGGGGGGGGGGCGACCCCCCTCCCAATTCAGATTGGGCTTGGGGGGGGGGCGCCCCCTCCCTTGCTCCTTTCCCCTCATTTCCACTAAAGCCCATTAAGGCCCATATACCTCCCGGGGGGTTTCGATAACCTCCCGGAGCTCCGGTATTGTCCCAATCTCACCCGGAACCATTCCAGTGTCCAAATATAGCCATCCAATATATCGATCTTTATGTCTCGACCATTTCGAGACTCCTCGTCATGTCCGTGATCACATCCGGGACTCCGAACAACCTTCGGTACATCAAAGCACATAAACTCTTAATATAACTGTCATCTAACTTTAAGCGTGCGGACCCTACGAGTTCGAGAACTATGTAGACATGACCGAGACACGTCTCCGGTCAATAACCAATAGCGGAACCTGGATGCTCATATTGGCTCCCACATATTCTATGAAGATCTTTATTGGTCAATCCGCATAACAACATACGTTGTTCCCTTTGTCATCGGTATGTTACTTGCCCGAGATTCGATCATCGGTATCTCAATACCTAGTTCAATCTCGTTACCGGCAAGTCTCTTTACTCGTTCCGTAATACATCATCCTGCAACTAACTTATTAGTTACAATGCTTGCAAGGCTTATAGTGATGTGCATTACCGAGTGGGCCCAGAGATACCTCTCCGACAATCGGAGTGACAAATCCTAATCTCAAAATATGCCAACCCAACAAGTACCTTCGGAGACACCTGTAGAGCACCTTTATAATCACCCAGTTACGTTGTGACGTTTGGTAGCACACAAAGTGATCCTCCGGTAGATGGGAGTTGCATAATCTCATAGTTATGGGAACATGTATAAGTCATGAAGAAAGCAATAGCAACATACTAAACGATCAAGTGCTAAGCTAACGGAATGGGTCAAGCCAATCACATCATTCTCCTAATGATGTGTTCCCGTTAATCAAATGACAACTCATGTCTATGGTTAGGAAACTTAACCATCTTTGGTTAACGAGCTAGTCAAGTAGAGGCATACTAGTGACACTATGTTTGTCTATGTATTCACACATGTATTATGTTTCCGGTTAATACAATTCTAGCATGAATAATAAACATTTATCATGATATGAGGAAATAAATAATAACTTTATTATTGCCTCTAGGGCATATTTCCTTCAGTCTCCCACTTGCACTAGAGTCAATAATCTAGTTCACATCGCCATGTGATTTAACACCAATATTCATATCTGTATATGATTAACACCCATAGTTCACATCGTCATGTGACCAACACCCAAAGGGTTTACTAGAGTCAATAATCTAGTTCACATTGCTATGTGATTAACACCCAAAGAGTACTAAGGTGTGATCATGTTTTGCTCGTGAGAGAAGTTTAGTCAACGGGCCTGTCACATTCAGAGCCGTATGTATTTTGCAAAAATATTCTATGTCTACAATGCTCTGTACGGAGCTACTCTAGCTAATTGCTCCCACTTTCAATATGTATCCAGATTGAGACTTAGAGTCATCTGGATCAGTGTCAAATCTTGCATCGATGTAACCCTTTACGATGAACCTCTTGTCACCTCCATAATCGAGAAACATATCCTTATTCCACTAAGGATAATCTTGACCGCTGTCCAGTGATCTACTCCTAGATCAAAATTGTACTCCCTTGCCAAACTCAGAACAAGGTATACAATAGGTCTGGTACACAACATAGCATACTTTATAGAACCTATGACTGCGACATAGGGAATGACTTTTCATTCTCTTTCTATTTTCTGCCATGGTCCAGTTTTGAGTCTTACTCAACTTCACACCTTGCAACACAGGCAAGAACTCCTTCTTTGACTGTTCCATTTTGAACTACTTCAAAATCTTATCAAGGTATGTACTCTTTGAAAAATCTTATCAAGCGTCTTGATCTATCTCTATAGATCTTGATGCTCAATGTGTAAGTAGCTTTACTGAGGTCTTTCTTTTGAAGAACTCCTTTCAAACACTCCTTTATGCTTTCCAAAAAATTCTACATTATTTCTGATCAACAATATGTCATTCACATATACTTATCAGAAAGGCTGTAGTGCTCCCACTCACTTTCCTGTAAATACAGGCTTCACCTCAAGTCTGTATAAAACTATATGCTTTGATCAACTCATCAAAGTGTATATTCCAACTCCAAGATGCTTGCACTAGTCCATAGATGGATCGTTGGAGCTTGCACACTTTGTTAGCACCTTTCGGATCGACAAAACCTTTTGGTTGCATCATATACAACTCTTCTTCCAGAAATCCATTCAGGAATGCAGTTTTGACATCCATTTGCCAGATTTCATAAAATGTGGCAATTGCTAACATGATTCAGACAGACTTAAGCATCGCTACGGGTGAGAAAGTCTCATCATAGTCAACCCCTTGAACTTGTCGAAAACCTTTCGCAACAAGTCTAGCTTTGTAGATAGTAACACAACTATCAGCGTCCGTCTTCCTCTTGAAGATCCATTTATTTTATATGGCTTGGCGATCATCGGGCAAGTCAACCAAAGTCCATACTTTGTTCTCATACATGGATCCTATCTCAGATTTCATAGCCTTAAGCCATTTCACGGAATCTGGGCTCATCATCGCTTCCTCAAAGTCCGTAGGTTCGCCATGGTCAAGTAACATGACCTCCAGAATAGGATTACCGTACCACTCTGGTGCAGATCTTGCTCTGATTGACCTACGAGGTTCAGTAGTAACTTGATCTGAAGCTTCATGATCATCATCATTAGCTTCCTCACTAATTGGTGTAGGAATCACTAGAACTGATTTCTGTGATGAACTACTTTCCAATTCGAGAGAAGGTACAATTACCTTATCAAGCTCTACTTTCCTCCCACTCACTTCTTTCGAGAGAAACTCCTTCTCTAAAAAGGATCCATCTTAGCAACGAATATTTTGCCTTCGGATCTGTGATAGAAGGTGTACCCAATAGTTTTCTTTGGGTATTCTATGAAGACGCACTTCTCCGATTTGGGTTCGAGCTTATCAGGTTGAAACTTTTTTACATAAGCATCGCAAGTCCAAACTTTAAGAAACGACAGCTTAGGTTTATTGCTAAACCATAGTTCATACGGTGTCGTCTCAACGGATTTTGATGGTGCCCTATTTAAAGTGAATGCAGCTGTCTCTAATGCATAACCCCAAAACGATAGTGGTAAATCGGTAAGATACATCATAGATCGCACCATATCCAATAAAGTGCGGTTATGATGTTCGGACACACCGTGACGCTGTGGTGTTCCAGTAGGCATGAGTTTGTGAAACTATTCCATATTATTTTAACTGAAGGCCAAACTCGTAACTCAAATATTCATCTCCACGATCAGATCGCAGAAACTTTATTTTCTTGTTACGATGATTTTCCACTTCACTCTAAAATTCTTTGAACCTTTCAACTATTTCAGACTTATGTTTCATCAAGTAGATATACCCATATCTGCTCAAATCATCTGTGAAGGTCAGAAAATAACGATACATGCCACGAGCCTTAATACTCATTGGTCTGCATACATCAGTATGTATTATTTCTGACAAGTCAGTAGCTCGTTCCATTGTTCTGGAGAACGGAGTTTTAGTCATCTTGCCCAAAAGGCACGATTCACAAGCATCAAATGATTCATAACCAAGTGATTCCGAAAATCCATCTTTATGGAGTTTCATGCGCTTTACACCGATATGACCCAAACGGTAGTGCCACAAATAAGTTGCACTATCATTATTAACTTTGCATCTTTTGGCATCAATATTATGAATATGTGTATCACTATGATCGAGATCCAACAAACTATTTTTAGTGGGTGTATGACCATTGAAGGTTTTATTCATGTAAACAGAACAACAATTATTCTCTGACTTTAAATGAATAACCGTATTGCATAAACCTGATTAAATCATATTCATGCTCAACACAAACGCCAAATAACATTTATTTAGGTTTAACACTAATCCCAAAAGTATAGGGAGTGTGCGATGATGATCATATCAATCTTGGAACCACTTCCAACACACATCGTCACTTCACCCTCAACTAGTCTTTGTTTATTCTGTAACTCCTGTTTACTAATTTTTAGCAACCGAACAAGTATCAAATACTCAGGGGCTACTATAAACACTAGTAAGGTACACATCAATAACATGTATATCAAATATACCCTTATTCACTTTGCCATCCTTCTTATCCACCAAATATTCAGGGCATTTCCACTTCCAGTGACCATTTCCTTTGCAGTGTAAGCACTCAGTTTCAGGCCTTGGTCCAGCTTTGGGCTTCTTCACGGGAGTGACAACTTGCTTGTCATTCTACTTGAAGTTCCCTTTCTTTCCCTTTGTCCTTTTCTTGAAACTAGTGGTCTTGTCTATCATCAACACTTGATGCTCTTTCTTGGTTTCTACCTTCATTGATTTCAACATCATGAAGAGCTCAGGAATCGTTTTCGTCATCCCTTGCATACTATAATTCATCACGAAGTTCTAGCAACTTGGTGATGGTGACTAGAGAACTCTGTCAATCACTATCTTATCTGGAAGATTAACTCCCACTTGATTCAAGTGATTGTAGTACCCAGACAATCTGAGCACATGCTCACTGCTTGAGCTATTCTCCTCCATCTTTTAGCTATAGAACTTGTTGGAGACTTCATATCTCTCAACTCAGGTATTTGCTTGAAATATTTAACTTCAACTCCTGGAACATCTCATATGGTCCATGATTTTCAAAAACGTATTTGAAGTCCCGATTCTAAGCCGTTAAGCATGGTGCACTAAACTATCAAGTAGTCATCATATTGAGCTAGCCAAACGTTCATAACATCTGCATCTGCTCCTGCAATAGGTCTGTCACCTAGTGGTGCATCAAGGACATAATTCTTCTGTGCAGAAATGAGGACAATTCTCAGATCACGGATCCAATCCGCATCAGCGCTACTAACATCTTTCAACACAGTTTACTCTAGGAACATATCAAAATTAACATATGAAAGCAACAACACGAGCTATTGATCTACAACATAATTTGCAGAATACTACCAGGACTAAGTTCATGATAAATTTAAGTTCAATTAATCATACTACTTAAGAACTCCCACTTAGATAGATATCCCTCTAATCATCTAAGTGATCACGTGATCCGAATCAACTAAACCATAACCGATCATCACGTGAAATGGAGTAGTTTTCAATGGTGAACATCACTATGTTGATCATATCTACTATATGATTCACGCTCGACCTTCCAGTCTTTGTGTTCCGAGGCCATATCTGCATATGCTAGGCTCGTCAAGTTTAACCTGAGTATTCTGCGTGTGTAAAACTGGCTTGCACCCGTTGTAGATGGACGTAGAGCTTATCACACCCGATCATCACGTGGTGTCTGGGCACGACGAACTTTGGCAATGGTGCATACTCAGGGAGAACACTTTTATCTCGAAATTTAGTGAGAGATCATCTTATAATGCTACCATCAAACAAAGCAAGATAAGATGCATAAAAGATAAACATCACATGTAATCAATATAAGTGATATGATATGGCCATCATCATCTTGTGCTTGTGATCTCCATCTCCGAAGCACCGTCATGATCACCATCGTCACCGGCGCGACACCTTGATCTCTATCGTAGCATCATTTTCGTCTCGCCAACTATTGCTTCTACGACTATCACTACCGCTTAATGATAAAGTAAAGCAATTACATGGCGATTGCATTGCATACAATAAAGTGACAACCATATGGCTCCTGCCAGTTGCCGATAACTCGGTTACAAAACATGATCATCTCATACAGTAAAATATAGCATCACGTCTTGACCATATCACATCACAACATGCCCTACAAAAACAAGTTAGACGTCCTCTACTTTGTTGTTGCAAATTTTACGTGGCTGCTACGGGCTTAGCAAGAAACGTTCTTACCTACGCATCAAAACCTCAATGATAGTTCGTCAAGTTAGTGCTGTTTTAACCTTCTCAAGGATCGGGCGTAGCCACACTCGGTTCAACTAAAGTTGGAGAAACTGACACCCGCTAGCCACCTGTGTGCAGAGCACGTCGGTAGAACCAGTCTCACGTAAGCATACACGTAATGTCGGTCCGGGCCGCTTCATCCAACAATACCACCATCCAAAGTATGACATGCTGGTAAGCAGTATGACTTGTATCGCCCACAACTCACTTGTGTTCTACTCGTGCATATAACATCAACGCATAAAACCTGGCTCTGATACCACTGTTAGGGAACGTAGCAATTTCAAAAAATTTCCTTCGCACACGCAAGATCATAGTGATGCATAGCAACGAGAGGGGAGAGTGTGTCCACGTACCCTCGTAGATCGAAAGCGGAAGCGTTAGCACAACGCGGTTGATGTAGTCGTACATCTTCACGGCCCGACCGATCAAGCACCAAAAGCACGACACCTCTGAGTTCTTGCACACGTTCAGCTCGATGACGTCCCTCGAACTCCGATCCAGCCAAGTGTCGAGGGAGAGTTCCGTCAGCACGACGGCATGGTGATGGTGATGATGTTCTACCGTCGCAGGGCTTCGCCTAAGCACCGCTACGATATTATCAAGGAGGACTATGGTGGAGGGGGGCACCGCACACGGCTAATAGATCAATGATCAATTGTTGTGTCTATGGGGTGCCCCCTCCCTCGTATATAAAGGAGTGGAGGAGGGGGCCGACCAAGGGGAGGAGGCGTGCCCAAGGGGGGAGTCTGTTGGAAATATGCCCTAGAGGCAATAATAAAATGGTTATTATTATATTTCCTTGTTCATAATAATTGTCTATTGTTCATGCTATAATTGTGTTATCCGGAAACCGTAATACATGTGTGAATACATAGACCATAACATGTCCCTAGTGAGCCTCTAGTTGACTAGCTCGTTGATCAACAGATGGTCATGGTTTCCTGACCATGGACATTGGATGTCATTGATAACGGGATCACATCATTAGGAGAATGATGTGATGGACAAGACCCGATCCTAAGCACATCACAAGATCGTGTAGTTCGTTTGCTAAAGCTTTTCTAATGTCAAGTATCAGTTCCTTAGACCATGAGATTGTGTAACTCCCGGATACCGTAGGAGTGCTTTAGGTGTACCAAACGTCACAACGTAACTGGGTGACTATAAAGGTGCACTACAGGTATCTCCGAAAGTGTCTGTTGGGTTGGCACGAATCGAGACTGGGATTTGTCACTCCGTATGACGGAGAGGTATCTCTGGGCCCACTCGGTAATGCATCATCATAATGAGCTCAATGTAACTAAGTGGTTAGTCATGGGATCATGCATTATGCAACGAGTAAAGTGACTTGCCGGTAACGAGATTGATGAGGTATTGGGAGACCGACGATCAAGTCTCGGGCAAGTAACGTACCGATTGACAAAGGGAATTGTATACGGGATTGCTTGAATCCTTGACATCGTGGTTCATCCGATGAGATCATCGTGGAACATGTGGGAGCCAACATGGGTATCCAGATCCCGCTGTTGGTTATTGGCTGGAGAGCTGTCTCGGTCATGTCTGCATGATTCCCGAACCTGTAGGGTCTACACACTTAAGGTTTGGTGACGCTAGCGTTATTAGGAAGACTTGTAAGTGATTACCGAATGTTGTTCAGAGTCCCGGATGAGATCCTGGACGTCACGAGGAGTTTCGGAATGGTTCGAAGGTGAAGATTTATATATGGTAAGTTGTCATACGGTCATCGGTAAAGTTCGGGGGCATACCGGTATTGTATTGGGGCCACCGGAGGGGTTCCGGGGGTCCACCGGGAGGGGCCACCTCTCTCGGAGGGCCTCATGGGCCGTAGTGGGAAGGGAACCAGCCCTTGAAGGGCATGGTGCATCCCCCCC
>NC_041387.1:555525147-555555579 GCF_002162155.2 Triticum dicoccoides
CCCCTCCCCTTGGCCGCCGCCCCTCCTCTAGATCTCATCTAGAGGGGGCCGACCCCCTTCCCCCTTCCCCTATAAATAGGGGGGCGAGGGGAGGGATGCACACCACACTAAAGGCACAGCCCCTCCCCTCCCCAACACCTCTCCTCCTCCGTTAAGAGCTTGGCGAAGCCCTGCTGGAGTACTGCCGCTCCATCACCACCACGTCGTCGTGCTGCTGTTGGAGCTCTCTTCCTCAACGTCTCCCTCTTCCTTGCTGGATCAAGGCGCGGGAGACGTCTCCGCTCCATACGTGTGTTGAACGCGGAGGTGACGTCCGTTCGGCGCTAGGATCATCGGTGATTTGGATCACGACGAGTGCGACTCCATCAGCCCCGTTCTCTTGAACGCTTCCGCTCGCGATCTACAAGGGTATGTAGATGCACTCCTCTCTCTCTCTTGTTGCTAGATGACTCCATAGATTAATCTTGGTGATGCGTAGAAAATTTTAAATTTCTTCTACGATCCCCAACAGTGGCATCATGAGCTAGGTCTATGAGTAGTTTCGATGCACGAGTAGAACACAATATTTTTGAGGGCGTAGATTTTGTCAATTTACTTGCCACTACTAGTCTTATCTTGTTTCGGCGGCATCGTGGGATGAAGCGGCCCGGACCGACCTTACACGTACGCTTACGTGAAACAGGTTCCACCGACTGACATGCACTAGTTGCACAAGGTGGCTAGCGGGTGTCTGTCTCTCCCACCTTAGTCGGATCGGATTCGATGAAAAGGGTCCTTATGAAGGGTAAATAGAAATTGGCATATCACGTTGTCGTTTTGACGTAGGTAAGAAATGTTCTTGCTAGAACCCTATTGCAGCCACGTAAAAACATGCAACAACAATTAGAGGACGTCTAACTTGTTTTTGCAGCATATGCCTTGTGATGTGATATGGCCAAAAAGATGTGATGAATGATATATATGTGATGTATGAGATTGATCATGTTCTTTTAATAGGAATCATGACTTGCATGTCGATGAGTATGACAACCGGCAGGAGTCATAGGAGTTGTCTTAATTATTGTATGACCTGCGTGTCATTGAATAACGCCATGTAATTACTTTACTTTATTGCTAAACCGTTAGCCATAGTAGTAGAAGTAATCGTTGACGTGACAACTTCATGAAGACACGATGATGGAGATCATGGTGTCATGCCGATGATGATGATGATCATGGCACCCCGAAGATGGAGATCAAAAGGAGCAAAATGATATTGGCCATATCATGTCACTATTTGATTGCATGTGATGTTTATCATGTTTTTGCATCTTATTTGCTTAGAACGACGGTAGTAAATAAGATGATCCCTCATAATAATTTCAAGAAAGTGTCCCCCCTAACTGTGCGCCGTTACGAAAGTCCGTTGTTTCGAAGCACCACGTGATGATCGGGTGTGATAGATTCTAACATTCACATACAACGGGTGTAAGACAGATTTACACATGCAAAAACACTTAGGTTGACTTGACGAGCCTAGCATGTACAGACATGGCCTCGGAACACAAGAGACTGAAAGGTTGAACATGAGTCGTATAGATGATATGATCAACATGAAGATGTTCACCGATGATGACTAGTCCGTCTCACGTGATTTATCGGACACGGCCTAGTTGACTCGGATCATGGATCACTTAGATGACTAGAGGGATGTCTATCTGAGTGGGAGTTCATTAAATAATTTGATTAGATGAACTTAATTATCATGAACTTAGTCTAAAACTTTTGCAATATGTCTTGTAGATCAAATGGCCCATGCTAATGTTGCCCTCAACTTCAACGCGTTCCTAGAGAAAACCAAGCTGAAAGACGATGGCAGCAACTATACGGACTGGGTCTGGAACTTGAGGAACATCCTCATAGCTGCCAAAAGAGCATATGTCCTAGATGCACCGCTAGGTGAAGCACCCATTTTCCCAGCAACTCAAGACGTTATGAACACCTGGCAGTCGCATAGTGATGATTACTCCCTAGTTCAGTGAGGCATGCTTTACAGCTTAGAACCGGGGCTCCAAAAGCGTTTTGAGCAGCACGGAGCATATGAGATGTTCCAAGAGCTGAAAATGGTTTTCCAAGCTCATGCCCGGGTCGAGAGATATGAAGTATCCGACAAGTTCTACAGTTGTAAGATGGAGGAGAATAGTTCTGTCAGCGAGCACATACTCAAAATGTCTGGGTTGCACAACCACTTGTCTCAGCTGGGAGTTAACCTCCCGGATGACGCGGTCATTGACATAATCCTTCAGTCGCTCCCACCTAGCTACAAGAGCTTTGTGATGAACTACAATATGCAAGGGATGGTGAAAACTATTCCTGGGGTATTTTCAATGCTGAAATCAGTGGAGGTAGAAATCAAAAAGGAACATCAAGTGTTGATGGTCAATAAAACCACTAGTTTCAAGAAAGGCAAGGGTAAGAAGAAATTCAAGAAGGACGGCAAGGGAGTTGCCGCGCCCGGTAAGCCAGTTGCCGGGAAGAAGCCAAAGCATGGACCCAAAACTGAGACTGAGTGCTTTTATTGCAAGGGAAGCGGACACTAGAAGTGGAACTGCCCCAAGTACTTAGCGGACAAGAAGGCCGGCAACACCAAAGGTATATGTGATATACATGTAATTGATGTGTACCTTACCAGTACTCGTAGTAGCTCCTGGGTATTTGATACCGGTGCGGTTGCTCATATTTGTAACTCAAAACAGGAGCTGCGGAATAAGCGGAGACTGGCGAAGGACGAGGTGACGATGCGCGTCGGGAATGGTTCCAAGGTCGATGTGATCGCTGTCGGCACGCTACCTCTACATTTACCTACGGGATTTGTTTTAAACCTCAATAATTGTTATTTAGTGCCAGCTCTGAGCATGAACATTGCATCTGGATCTCGTTTAATACGAGATGGCTACTCATTTAAATCCGAGAACAATGGTTGTTCTATTTATATGAGAGATATGTTTTATGGTCATGCCCCGCTGGTCAATGGTTTATTCTTAATGAATCTCGAACGTGATGTTACACATATTCATAGTGTGAATACCAAAAGATGTAAGATTGATAGTGATAGTCCCACATATCTGTGGCACTGCCGCCTTGGTCACGTTGGTGTTAAACGCATGAAGAAGCTCCATGCGGATGGACTTTTAGATTCTCTTGATTTCGAATCATTTGACACGTGCGAACCCTGCCTTATGGGCAAAATGACCAAGACTCCGTTCTCCGAAACAATGGAGCGAGCAACCAACTTATTGGAAATTATATATACTGATGTGTGCGGTCCAATGAGTGTTGAGGCTCGCGGTGGCTATCATTACGTTCTCACCCTCACTGATGACTTAAGTAGATATGAGTATGTCTACTTAATGAAACACAAGTCTGAGACCTTTGAAAAGTTCAAGGAATTTTAGAATAAGGTAGAAAATCAACGTGACAGAAAAATAAAGTTCTTACGATCAGATCGTGGGGGGGATATTTAAGTCACGAGTTTGGTACGCACTTAAGGAAATGTGGAATCATTTCACAACTCATGCTGCCTGGAACACCTCAGCGTAACGGTGTGCCCGAACGTCGTAATCGCATTTTATTGGATATGGTGCGGTCTATGATGTCTCTTACCGATTTTCCACTATCATTTTGGGGATACACTTTAGAGACAGCTACATTCACTTTAAATAGGGCACTGTCTAAATCCATTGAGACAACACCGTATGAATTATGGTTTGGAAAGAAACCTAAGCTGTCGTTTCTAAAAGTTTGGGGATGCGATGCTTATGTCAAGATACTTCAACCTGAAAAGCTCGAACCCAAGTCGGAAAAATGCGTCTTCATAGGATACCCTAAGGAAACAATCAGGTATACCTTCTACCTCAGATCCGAAGGCAGGATCTTTGTTGCCAAGAATGGGTCCTCTTTGGAGAAAGAGTTTCTCTCGAAAGAAGTAAGTGGGAGGAAGGTGGAGCTTGATGAAGTACTACCTCTTGAACCGGTAAGCAGCGGAGCTCAGGAAGATGTTCCTGTGGTGCCTACACCGACTGGAGAGGAAGTTAATGATGATGATCAAGGTACTTCGGATCAAGTTACTACTGAACTTCGTAGGTCCACAAGGACACGTTCCACACCAGAATGGTATGGCAACCCTGTCCTGGAAGCCATGTTGTTAGACAACGGTGAACCTTCGAACTATGAAGAAGCGATGGCGGGCCTAGATTCCAACAAATGGCTAGAAGCCATGCAATAGGAGATAGGATCCATGTATGAAAATGAAGTATGGACTTTGACAGACTTGCCCGATGATCGGCGAGCGATAGAAAACAAATGGATCTTTAAGAAGAAGACGAACGCGGATGGTAATGTTACCATCTATAAGGCTCGACTTGTCGCTAAGGGTTATTGACAAGTTCAAGGGGTTGACTACGATGAGACTTTCTCTCCCGTAGCGAAGCTAAAGTCCATCCGAATCATGTTAGCAATTGCCGCATACTATGATTATGAGATATGGCAAATGGACGTCAAAACGGCATTCCTTAACGGCTATCTTAATGAAGAATTGTATATGATGCAACCGGAAGGTTTTGTCGATCCTAAGAATGCTAAAAGGTATGCAAGCTCCAGCGATCCATTTATGGGCTGGTGCAAGCATCTCGGAGTTGGAACACTCGCTTTGATGAAATGATCAAAGCGTTTGGGTTTATGCAGACTTATGGAGAAGCCTGCGTTTACAAGAAAGTGAGTGGGAGCTCTGTAGCATTTCTCATATTATATGTGGATGACATACTTTTGATGGGAAATGATATAGAACTTTTGGACAGCATAAAGGCCTACTTGAACAAGTGTTTTTCAATGAAGGACCTTGGAGAAGATGCTTATATATTAGGCATCAAGATCTATAGAGATAGATCGAGACGCCTCATAGGTCTTTCACAAAGCACATACCTTGACAAGATATTGAAGAAGTTCAACATGGACCAGTCTAAGAAGGGGTTCTTGCCTGTGTTGCAAGGTGTGAAATTGAGCTCAGCTCAAAGCCCGACCACGGCAGAAGATAGAGAAAAGATGAGTGTCATCCCCTATGCCTCAGCCATAGGGTCTATTATGTATGCCATGCTGTGTACCAGACCTGATGTAAACCTTGCCATAAGTTTGGTAGGAAGGTACCAAAGTAATCCCGGCATGGAACACTGGACAACGGTCAAGAATATCCTGAAGTACCTGAAAAGGACTAAGGATATGTTTCTCGTTTATGCAGGTGACGAAGAGCTCGTCGTAAAGGGTTACGTCGACGCTAGCTTCGACACAGATCTGGATGACTCTAAGTCACAAACCGGATACATGTATATTTTGAATGGTTGGGCAGTAAGCTGGTGCAGTTGCAAGCAAAGCGTCGTGACGGGATCTACATGTGAAGCAGAATACATGGCAGCCTCGGAGGCAGCACATGAAGCAATCTGGATGAAGGAGTTCATTACCGACCTAGGAGTTATTCCCAATGCGTCGGGGTCGATGACTCTCTTTTGTGATAACACTGGAGCCATTGCCCTTGCCAAGGAGCCCAGGTTTCACAAGAAGACCAGGCACATCAAGCGTCGCTTCAACTCCATTCGTGAAAATGTTCAAGATGGAGACATAGATATTTGCAAAGTGCATACGGATCTGAATGTCGCAGATCCGTTGACTAAACCTCTTTCGCGAGCAAAACATGATCAACACCCGAACTCTATGGGTGTTCGATTCATCACAATGTAACTAGATTATTGACTCTACTGCAAGTGGGAGACTGTTGGAAATATGCCCTAGAGGCAATAATAAAATGGTTATTATTATATTTCCTTGTTCATGATAATTGTCTATTGTTCATGCTATAATTGTGTTATCTGGAAACCGTAATACATGTGTGAATACATAGACCATAACATGTCCCTAGTGAGCCTCTAGTTGATTAGCTCATTGATCAATAGATGGTCATGGTTTCCTGACCATGGACATTGGATGTCATTGATAATGGGATCACATCATTAGGAGAATGATGTGATGGACAAGACCCAATCCTAAGCACATCACAAGATCGTGTAGTTCGTTTGCTAAAGCTTTTCTAATGTCAAGTATCAGTTCCTTAGACCATGAGACTGTGTAACTCCCGGATACCGTAGGAGTGCTTTGGGTGTACCAAATGTCACAACGTAACTGGGTGACTATAAAGGTGCACTACAGGTATCTCCGAAAGTGTCTGTTGGGTTGGCACGAATCGAGACTGGGATTTGTCACTCCGTATGACGAAGAGGTATCTCTGGGCCCACTCGGTAATGCATCATCATAATGAGCTCAATATGACTAAGTGGTTAGTCATGGGATCATGCATTATGTAACGAGTAAAGTGACTTTCCAGTAACGAGATTGAACGAGGTATTGGGATACCGATGATCGAATGTCGGGCAAGTAACGTACCGATTGACAAAGGGAATTGTATACGAGATTGCTTGAATCCTTGACATCGTGGTTCATTCAATGAGATCATCGTGGAACATGTGGGAGCTAACATGGGTATCTAGATCCCGTTGTTGGTTATTGGCCGGAGAGCTGTCTCGGTCATGTTTGCATGATTCCCGAACCCGTAGGGTCTACACACTTAAGGTTCAGTGACGCTAGGGTTATTAGGAAGACTTGTAAGTGATTACCGAATGTTGTTCGGAGTCCCGGATGAGATCTCGGACGTCACGAGGAGTTTCGGAATGGTCCGTAGGTGAAGATTTATATATGGGAAGTTGTCATACGGTCACCGGAAAAGTTCGGGGGCATACCGGTATTGTATCGGGGCCACCGGAGGGGTTCCGGGGGTCCACCGGGAGGGGCCACCTCTCTCGGAGGGCCTCATGGGCCGTAGTGGGAAGGGAACCAGCCCTTGGAGGGCTGGGCGTATCCCCCCTTGGGCCCATGCGCCTAGGGTTGGGGGGGGGGACCGTAGAGGGGGCGCCCCCTTGCTTGGGGGGCAAGCCCCCTCCCCTTGGCCGCCGCCCCCCTCTAGATCTCATCTAGAGGGGGCCAGCCCCCTTCCCCCTTCCCCTATAAATAGAGGGACAAGGGGAGGGCTGCACACCACAAGAAAGGCACAACCCCTCCTCTCCCCAACACCTCTCCTCCTCCATTAAGAGCTTGGCGAAGCCCTGCCGGAGTACTGCCGCTCCATCACCACCACGCCGTCGTGCTGCTGTTGGAGCTCTCTTCCTCAACCTCTCCCTCCTCCTTGCTAGATCAAGGCGCGGGAGACGTCTCCGCTCCGTACGTGTGTTAAACGTGGAGGTGCCGTTCGTTCGGCGCTAGGATCATCGGTGATTTGGATCACGACGAGTGCGACTCCATCAGCCCCATTCTCTTGAACGCTTCCGCTCGCGATATATAAGGGTATGTAGATGCACTCCTCTCTCTCTCTCATTGCTAGATGACTCCATAGATTGATCTTGGTGATGCGTAGAAAATTTTAAATTTCTGCTACGATACCCAACAGAGTCCTACTCTCACTGGGAGTAGGACTCCTCCTTTTCCTATTTGGAGAGGGAGAGGGAAGGAAGAGGAAGGAGGGAGGAAGGAAAGGGGGGGCTGGCCCCCTCCCAATTCGGATTGGGCTTGGGGGGGGGGGGCTCCCTTGCTCCTTTCCCCTCCTTTCCACTAAAGCCCATTAAGGCCCATATACCTCCCGGGGGGTTCCGATAACCTCCCGGAGCTCCGGTATTGTCCCAATCTCACCCGGAACCATTCCGGTGTCCAAATATAGTCGTCCAATATATCGATCTTTATGTCTCGACCATTTGGAGACTCCTTGTCATGTCCGTGATCACATCCGGGACTCCGAACAACCTTCGATACATCAAAACACATAAACTCATAATATAACTGTCATCTAACTTTAAGCATGCGGACCCTACGGGTTCGAGAACTATGTAGACATGACCGAGACAATTCTTCGGTCAATAACCAATAGCGGAACCTGGATGCTCATATTGGCTCCCACATATTCTACGAAGATCTTTCTCGGTCAAACCGCATAGCAACATACGTTGTTCCCTTTGTCATCGGTATGTTACTTGCCAGAGATTCGATCGTCGGTATCTCAATACCTAGTTCAATCTCCTTACCGGCAAGTCTCTTTACTCATTCCATAATACATCATCCTGCAACTAACTTATTAGTTACAATGCTTGCAAGGCTTATAGTGATGTGCATTATCGAGTGGGCCCAGAGATACCTCTCCGACAATCGGAGTGACAAATCCTAATTTCAAAATACGCCAACCCAACAAGTACCTTCGGAGACACCTGTAGAGCACCTTTATAATCACCCAGTTACGTTGTGACGTTTGGTAGCACGCAAAGTGTTCCTCCGGTAAACGGGAGTTGCATAATCTTGTAGTTATAGGAACATGTATAAGTCATGAAGAAAGCAATAGCAACATACTAAACAATCAAGTGCTAAGCTAACGGAATGAGTCAAGTCAATCACATCATTCTCCTAATGATTTGATCCCGTTAATCAAATGACAACTCATGTCTATGGTTAGGAAACTTAACCATCTTTGATTAACGAGCTAGTCAAGTAGAGGCATACTAGTGACACTATGTTTGTCTATGTATTCACACATGTATTATGTTTCCGGTTAATACAATTCTAGCATGAATAATAAACATTTATCATGATATGAGGAAATAAATAATAACTTTATTATTGCCTCTAGGGCATATTTCCTTCAAAAAACTCATAGGACGCTAGAAGCGGAGAGCTCCTGTTCGGCACCTTATACGCCCGAAACAGCTCCTGGCGCGTGAAGGAGACATCTATTGGGCCGGCCCAAAAATCTTCGCTCGATTGCTTCTTTCTGTTGGAAATTAAGAAAATGATATGGTCTGCGGGGAGGAACTGGATTCAAACTCCGCACCTCACCCTTCACATGGCATTGCACAAACCACTTCCCCATCCAATGACATATGTTCACAATCTTCGTTTGATTTCCTTTATCCGTTTTCTAGCTCGCAAAGCCCCCGATGTGGGGAAGCTTCCCAAACCATTTTTTTCTCTTTTGCTGTAACGGTTCTGCTCGTCTTTTTTTGCTAAATTCGTGCACTTTTCTAAAAAAAATCAAAGGAAACTTTTTCTTAAAAAAAGGAATGACCTTTTTTCAAAGTTCATTGATTTTTTTAAGTTCATTAAAATTGAAGGAAGTTCGTCGAATCTGAAAAAAAGTTCATCTAATTTTAGCAAAGTTCATCGTAATTGGAAAAAGTTCATCGAAATATAAGAAGAGTTCATCATAATTAGAAAAAAGTTCACCGAATCTTAAAAAAAGTTCATCGATTTTGAAAAAAAGTTCATCAAATTTGGAAAAAGTTCATCCAATTTAAAAAAAGTTCATTGCATTTGAAAAAGTTCATCAAATTTGAAAAAAGTTCATCAAATTTAAAAAAAAGTTCATTGAAATTGAAAAAAAACATCAAATTTCGGAAAAGTTCATCGAATTTGAAAAAATGTTCAGTGCAATTAGGAAAAAAGTTCATCAAAATTGAAAAGAAGTTTGTCAATTTTGGAAAGAACCATCAATTTGAAACGAGTTCACGCATTTAAAGAAAAATAAGAAAGACACAGGAAAACAAACAAAGAAAAAGGAAAATTAGGTAAAAAGACAGAATGCATTTCCTACACGTAGAAATAAAATAACGAAAGTACATATGCACCAACGAGCAGGTGGCCTAGTGGTTAGTGCAGTATCCGCAGAGTGATGAGGTCGTGAGTTTGAACCTAGTCTCTCGCAGGCACCTGTACCTTTTTATTTTTCTGAAGGGGAGATGGGCCGACCCGTATATCGAGTAACAAGAATGCCAGTGAACCTCCAGCCTCCTCAGCCGTTTGGGATTCCTGGCCATTGGATCGAAGCGCTTGATGCGATCCGAGCCGTCGGATCGAGCCTTGGAGTGACCTCGTCCGTCGGATAAAAAATAGTTACTGCTGCAATGAACAATTTCACCTCGACTGTGCCACCGTGCGTAAATAGCCTGCCCCACCGGGGGCATTTTCGTCATTTCACTTGCACGGGGTATAAAAGGGCCGGCTCCCGTGGGGGCAACCCTAGCTGGCTCCCCTCCCCCTCCCGCACGCCTCCTCTCCCTCTCTCTTGTTCCCCTCCCCTCCCCTCGCCTCCCCTCCCGCACGCCTCCTCTCCTCCCGCCCACATTGCCGCCGCTGCCGCCACCCGCCTCCCCGCGCCGTCAGCGGCCAGATCCACCGCAGCAAAGCCCCCCCTCCCCAAAAGCGGAGGGAGGACGAGGAGCACGATGACGGCGGCAACGGGGAGGAGCAGCAGCAGAGCAAGGCGGCGGCGAGTGGGCGCCCGCCCTCCCCATCCGCGAGCTGGTCCCCGGGCACGGCGGTGGCTCCCGACCCCTCCTGCTCCGACCCCGCGGAGTGCTCGAGTCTGGAGGGGCAGCAGACGGTGGTGGGCGATTGCGCCGCCGCCATCTCCTTCGTCCTGCCCGTGCGACCCCTGACGCTCACTTCCTTGGCATCGTCACCATCGTCCACAACCACCGCCACCGCACCCCCACCCTCTCCCCATCACTGCAGGGCCCCACCTTCTCCCAATCCCCTCACCCTTCTCTCCCGTGGCCAGTGGATTCGCCCCTCGCGGGATCGATTCTTGTGTTTGTATTTGTTGGATTGCTTGCTTATGTATAATGAAGAGAGTATATGTCCTGCCGTATACCTAGAACTCTTATGTTTGGTTAATTATTTTGATTTAGTTCTTTAGGTTAATATAATTTTATTGTGGTTTTTTTACAGATGTTTCATTTTACCTAGGGATAAAAAGTGCAATATAAAGGTTCATTAAACAAACTGAACTTATATATGATCATTTAGGTGCTGAATTTGTCTATCTGAACTTTATTGGTACTGAAATTATCTCATATAAAGTAAGTGATTCATTTCCCCTCGAGTGGATAAACATATAGTGGAAGAAGGGCTTCTATGTCATACCCATGCCTTCATATTTAGTTCCATGCTAAAGGATCACTAAATCTCGG
The DNA here is from genome assembly GCF_002162155.2 of Triticum dicoccoides. Taxonomy (NCBI): domain Eukaryota; kingdom Viridiplantae; phylum Streptophyta; class Magnoliopsida; order Poales; family Poaceae; genus Triticum; species Triticum dicoccoides. Next base: position 555,536,235 of record NC_041387.1, read on the forward strand.
CTCCTCCATTGTTTTTCTTATCAAACTAGAGGGCTTCATAAATATTGTATATATGTCTTACCAAGACATTTTCTAAGTAACATAGTGAGTTCAAATTGTTTTTTCTGTAACCTTTGATAGAAGGATCCACACATGTTTTGTTTTCTGCGTGTATATTTGTGCTACCAAGATTGCATTATATTTTTCCGAGTCCAGATAGATGGACCTTGCTCATGATGGCAGTGAGTGTTATGTTTACTTGATAATCCTTAATTTTCCAATTCACAGCTTTGTGTACTGCTGTTATACACACACTTCCAAAAGAAAGATCAGATTTTGTTCTTTCTTCTTTTAAAATTAAATATGCTTGAATTTCCTTTTCTTGGTTTCTAAACTCACCTTCGTGATAGTTTCCATACATGCATATACCCTTTTTAGTCATTATAGAAATATATTGTTTTAACGATGCCTGTTAGCTACATATGCCAGAATGTAATTAATTAATTTTACTTCTCGCGAAGTATATTTCTTTTGTTTCAATAAGAATTATGCACAACTCGATATTTAAAGGTGCATTTGTCTAATTTTCTTTATTTCAAAACTGCATATGCAGGAGAGGCTCACACTAAGGGAGGGCTAAATTGTGAGATATCCTTGTTTGGTCCTTTCCATATACCTACAAGGCATGAATCAAGATGGCATGGTTTATCATTGAACTGAATGCTTCCATGGAACTTTGGTTTCAGGTGATAACATGAATATATACTTTTTATGGTTTGGCTAGATGGTCCTTCTAGATTTTGTCTGATTGTGTACAAGTAGTCGGGTTATAATTACCAAAACTTACTATTTTCAACCATGGCGGTTACTACCTTAAACAACGATGATCTTCTTTTAGTACTACAGTTGTTTCCCACTGCCGCCACGTCCGTCCAGCTAGCGCGTCACATCTGCCACTTCTCCTCCATGGTGTTTAACATAGGTAGCATGTGGGTTGTGCCTATGTGAGCCATGACGGTGCTGCCTGTTGGGGAACGTTGCAGAAAATTAAAATTTTTCCTACGGTTTCACCAAGATCCATCTATGAGTTCATCTAAGCAACGAGTCGAGGGAGTGAGTTTGCATCTACATACCACTTGTAGATCGCGTGCGGAAGCTTGCAAGGTGATGATGTAGTCGTACTCGACGTGATTCGAATCACCGATGACCAAGTGCTGAACGGACAGCACCTCCGCGTTCAACACACGTACGGGACGGGAGACGTCTCCTCCTTCTTGATCCAGCAAGGGGAAAGGAGAGGTTGAGGAAGACAGCTCCACCGGCAGCACGACGGCGTGGTGATGGTGGAGAGGCAGTACTCCGACAGGGCTTCGCCAAGCACACAACGGAGGAGGAGAGGTGTTGGGGAGGGGAGGGCTGCGCCTTGGAGGGTGGTGCGGCTGCCCTCCCCTCACCCCTCTATTTATAGGGGGAAGGGAGAAGGGGGCCGGCCCCCTAGAACCCATCTAGGGGGGGGTGCGGCGGCCTAGGGGAGAGGGGAGAGGGTGGCTTGCCCCCCAAGCCAAGGGGGGCGCCCCCTCTAGGGTTCCCCCCTCAACCCTAGGCGCATGGGCCCAAGGGAGGGGGTGCAGCCAGCCCACCAGGGGCTGGCTCCCTGCCCCACGCAGCCCATGTGGCCCCCCGGGAGGGGTGGCCCCTCCCGGTGGACCCCCGGAACCCTTCCGGTGGCCCCGGTACAATACCGGTATGACCCCGAAACTTCCCGGTGTCCGTTTGACAACTTCCCATATATAAATCTTTACCTCCGGACCCTTCCGGATCTCCTCGTGACGTCCAGGATCCCATCCGGGACTCCGAACAACATTCGGTAGTCACATACTAGTCTTCCTAATAACCCTAGCGTCACCGAACCTTAAGTGTGTAGACCCTACGGGTTCGGGAGACATGCAGACATGACCGAGACGCTCTCAGTCAATAACCAACAGCGGGATCTGGATACCCATGATGGCTCCCACATGCTCCTCGATGTTGTCATCGGATGAACCACTATGTCGAGGATTCGATCAAACCCTGTATGCAATTCCCTTTGTCAATCGGTACGTTACTTGCCCGAGACTCGATCGTCGGTATCCCAATACCTTGTTCAGTCTCGTTACCGGCAAGTCACTTTACTCGTACCGTAATGCATGATCCCGTGTCCAACACCTTGGTCACATGGAGCTCATTATGATGATGCATTACCGAGTGGGCCCAGAGATACCTCTCCGTCATACGGAGTGACAAATCCCAGTCTCGATCCGTGTCAACCCAACAGCTACTTTCGGAGATACCTGTAATGCACCTTTATAGTCACCCAGTTACGTTGTGACGTTTGATACACCCAAGGCACTCTTACGGTATCCGGGAGTTACACGATCTCATGGTCGAAGGAAGAGATACTTGACACTGGCAAAGCTCTAGCAAAACGAACTACACGATCTTTTATGCTATGCTTAAGATTGGGTCTTGTCCATCACATCATTCTCCTAATGATGTGATCCCGTTATCAACGACATCCAATGTCCATAGTCAGGAAACCACGACTATCTGTTGATCACAACGAGCTGGTCAACTAGAGGCTCACCAGGGACATATTGTGGTCTAAGTATTCACACGTGTATTACGATTTCCGGATAATACAGTTATAGCATGAATAAAAGACATTTATCATGAACATTGAAATATAATAATACTTTTATTATTGCCTCTAGGGCATATTTCCAACAGTCTCCCACTTGCACTAGAGTCACCAATCTAGTTACATTGTGATGAATCGAACACCCATAGAGTTCTGGTGTTGATCATGTTTTGCACGCGAGAGAGGTTTAGTCAGCGGATCTGCGACATTCAGATCCGTGTGCACTTTGCAAATCTCTATGTCTCCATCTTGAACATTTTCACGGATGGAGTTGAAACGACGCTTGATGTGCCTGGTCTTCTTGTGAAACCTGGGCTCCTTGGCGAGGGCAATAGCTCCAGTGTTGTCACAGAAGAGTTTGATCGGCCCCGACGCATTGGGTATGACTCCTAGGTCGGTGATGAACTCCTTCACCCAAATCGCTTCATGCGCTGCCTCCGAGGCTGCCACGTACTCCGCTTCACACGTAGATCCCGCCACGACGCTCTGCTTGCAGCTGCACCAGCTTACTGCTCCACCATTCAACATATACACGTATCCGGTTTGTGACTTAGAGTCATCCAGATCTGAGTCGAAGCTAGCGTCGACGTAACCCTTTACGACGAGCTCTTCGTCTCTTCCATAAACGAGAAACATGTCCTTCGTCCTTTTCAGGTACTTCAGGATATTCTTGACCGCTGTCCAGTGTTCCTTGCCGGGATTACTTTGGTATCTTGCTACCAAACTTACGGCAAGGTTTACATCGGGTCTGGTACACAGCATGGCATACATAATAGATCCTATGGCTGAAGCATAGGGGATGACACTCATCTCTTCTTTATCTTTTGCCGTGGTCGGTGACTGAGCCGAGCTCAATCTCACACCTTGTAACATAGGCAAGAACCCCTTCTTGGACTGATCCATTTTGAATCTCTTCAAAATCTTATCAAGGTATGTGCTTTGTGAAAGACCTATGAGGCGTCTCGATCTATCTCTATAGATCTTGATGCCTAATATATAAGCAGCTTCTCCAAGGTCCTTCATTGAAAAACACTTATTCAAGTAGGCCTTAATGCTGTCCAGAAATTCTATATTATTTCCCATCAGGAGTATGTCATCTACATATAATATGAGAAATGCTACAGAGCTCCCACTCACTTTCTTGTAAACGCAGGCTTCTCCATAAGTCTGCATAAACCCAAACGCTTTGATCATCTCATCAAAGCGAATGTTCCAACTCCGAGATGCTTGCACCAGTCCATAAATGGATCGCTGGAGCTTGCATACTTTGTTAGCGTTCCGAGGATCGACAAAACCTTCCGGCTGCATCATATACAGTTCTTCCTTAAGATGCTCGTTAAGGAATGCCGTTTTGACGTCCATTTGCCATATCTCATAATCATAGTATGCGGCAATTGCTAACATGATTCGGACGGACTTCAGCTTCGCTACGGGAGAGAAAGTCTCGTCGTAGTCAATCCCTTGAACTTGTCGATAACCCTTAGCGACAAGTCGAGCTTTATAGATGGTAATATTACCATCCGCGTCCGTCTTCTTCTTAAAGATCCATTTGTTTTCTATCGCTCGCCGATCATCGGGCAAGTCTGTCAAAGTCCATACTTTGTTTTCATACATGGATTCTATCTCGGATTTCATGGCTTCAAGCCATTTGTTGGAATCCGGGCCCGCCATCGCTTCTTCATAGTTCGAAGGTTCATTGTTGTCTAACAACATGATTTCCAGGACAGGGTTGCCGTACCACTCTGGTGCGGAACGTGTCCTTGTGGACCTACGAAGTTCAGCAGTAACTTGATCCGAAGTACCTTGATCATCATCATTGTTTTCCTCTTCAGTTGGTGTGGGCATCACAGGAACGGTTTCCTGCGCTGCGCCACTTTCCCGCTCAAGAGGTAGTACTTCATCGAGTTCTACTTTCCTCCCACTTACTTCTTTCGAGAGAAACTCTTTTTCCAGAAAGCATCCGTTCTTGGCAACAAAGATCTTGCCTTCGGATCTTAAGTAGAAGGTATACCCTACAGTTTCCTTAGGGTATCCTATGAATACGCATTTTTCCGACTTGGGTCCGAGCTTTTCAGGTTGAAGTTTCTTGACATAAGCATTGCATCCCCAAACTTTTAGAAACGACAGCTTAGGTTTCTTTCCAAACCATAATTCATACGGTGTCGTCTCAACGGATTTAGACGGTGCCCTATTTAAAGTGAATGTAGCTGTCTCTAGAGCGTATCCCCAAAATGATAGCGGTAAATCGGTAAGAGACATCATAGACCGCACCATATCCAATAGGGTGCGATTACGACGTTCGGACACACCGTTTCGCTGAGGTGTTCCAGGCGGCGTGAGCTGTGAAACGATTCCACATTTCCTTAAGTGTGTACCAAATTCGTGACTTAAGTATTGTCCTCCACGATCTGATCGTATGAATTTTATCTTTCGGTCACGTTGATTCTCTACCTCATTCTGAAATTCCTTGAACTTTTCAAAGGTCTCAGACTTGTGTTTCATTAAGTAGACATACCCATATCTACTCAAGTCATCAATGAGAGTGAGAACATAACGATATCCTCCGCCAGCCTCAACGCTCATTGGACCGCATACATCGGTATGTATGATTTCCAACAAGTTGGTTGCTCGCTCCATTGTTCCGGAGAACGGAGTCTTGGTCATTTTGCCCAAAAGGCATGGTTCGCACGTGTCAAACGATTCATAATCAAGAGACTCTAAAAGTCCATCGGCATGGAGCTTCTTCATGCGCTTGACACCAATATGACCAAGGCGGCAGTGCCACAAGTATGTGGGACTATCGTTATCAACTTTAAATCTTTTGGCATCTACACTGTGAACATGTGTAATATTACGCTCGAGATTCATTAAGAATAAACCATTGACCATCGGAGCATGACCATAAAACATATCTCTCATATAAATCGAACAACCATTATTCTCAGACTTAAATGAGTAGCCATCTCGTATTAAACGAGATCCAGATACAATGTTCATGCTCAAACTTGGCACTAAATAACAATTATTAAGGTTCAAAACTAATCCCGTAGGTAAATGTAGAGGCAGCGTGCCGACGGCGATCACATCGACTCTGGAACCATTCCCGACGCGCATCGTCACCTCGTCCTTCGCTAGTCTCCGTTTATTCCGCAGCTCCTGCTGTGAGTTACAAATATGAGCAACGGCACCGGTATCAAATACCCAGGAGTTACTACGAGTACTGGTAAGGTACACATCAATCACATGTATATCAAATATACCTTTGGTGTTGCCGGCCTTCTTATCCGCTAAGTATTTGGGGCAGTTCCGCTTCCAGTGACCCTTCCCCTTGCAATAAAAGCACTCAGTCTCAGGCTTAGGTCCATTCTTTGACTTCTTCCCGGTAACTAGCTTACCAGGCGCGGCAACATCTTTGCCGTCCTTCTTGAAGTTCTTCTTACCCTTGCCCTTCTTGAACTTAGTGGTCTTATTGACCATCAACACTTGATGTTCTTTCTTGATTTCAGCCTCTGCTGACTTCAGCATCGAGAACACTTCAGGAATGGTCTTTTCCATCCCCTGCATGTTGTAGTTCATCACAAAGCTCTTGTAGCTTGGTGGGAGCGACTGGTGGATTCTGTCAATGACCGCCTCATCTGGGAGGTTAATGTTCAGCTGGGTCATACGGTTGTGCAACCCAGACATCTTTAGGATGTGCTCACTGACAGAACTATTTTCCTCCATCTTACAACTGTAGAACTTGTCGGAGACATCATATCTCTCGACCCGGGCATGAGCTTGAAAAACTAGTTTCAGCTCTTCGAACATCTCATATGCTCCGTGGTGCTCAAAACGCTTTTGGAGCCCCGGTTCTAAGCTGTAAAGCATGCCGCACTGAACGAGGGAGTAATCATCAGCACGAGACTTCCAAGCATTCATAATGTCTTGGTTCTCTGGGACGGGAGCGTCACCTAGCGGTCCTTCTAGGACATATTGTTTCCTGGCAGCTATGAGGATGATCCTCAGGTTCCGGACCCAGTCCGTATAGTTGCTGCCATCATCTTTCAGCTTGGTTTTCTCTAGGAACGCGTTGAAGTTCATGTTGACATTAGCGTTGGCCATTGATCTACAAGACATATTTGCAAAGGTTTTAGACTAAGTTCATGATAATAAAGTTCTAATCAAATTATGAACTCCCACTTAGATTAGACATCCCTCTAGTCATCTAAGTGTTACACGATCCGAGTCGACTAGCCCGTGTCCGATCATCACGTGAGACGGACTAGTCATCGTCGGTGAACATTCTCATGTTGATCGTATCTTCCATACGATTCGTGTTCGACCTTTCGGTCTCCGTGTTCCGAGGCCATGTATGCACATGCTAGGCTCGTCAAGTTAACCCTAAGTGTTTTCGCTGTGTAAAACTGTCTTACACCCGTTGTATGTGAACGTAAGAATCCATCACACCCGATCATCACGTGGTGCTTAGAAGCGACGAACTGTAGCAACGGTGCACAGTTAGGGGAGAACACTTCTTGAAATTTTTGTAAGGGATCATCTTATTTACTACCGTCGTCCTAAGTAAACAAGATGCAAAACATAATAAACATCACATGCAATTATATAGTTGTGACATGATATGGCCAATATCATATAGCTCCATTGATCTTCATCTTCGGGGCTCCATGATCATCTTGTCACCGGCTTGACACCATGATCTCCATCATCATGATCTCCATCATCGTGTCTTCATGAAGTTGTCACGCCAACGACTACTTCTACTTCTATGACTAACGTTTAGCAATAAAGTAAAGTAGTTTACATGGCGTTATTCAGTGACACGCAGGTCATACAAAAAAATAATGACAACTCCTATGGCTCCTGCCGGTTGTCATACTCATCGACATGCAAGTCGTGAATCCTATTACAAAGAACATGATCTCATACATCACAATTCATCATTCATCACAACTTCTGGCCATATCACATCACATGATCAATCGCTGCAAAAACAAGTTAGACGTCCTCTAATTGTTGTTGCATCTTTTACGTGGCTGCAATTGGGTTCTAGCAAGAACGTTTTCTTACCTACGAATCACCACAACGTGATTTTGTCAACTTCTATTTACCCTTCATAAGGGCCCTGTTCATCGATTCCGCTCCAACTAAAGTGGGAGAGACAGACACCCGCCAGCCACCTTATGCAACTAGTGCATGTCAGTCGGTGGAACCGGTCTCACGTAAGCGTACGTGTAAGGTTGGTTCGGGCCGCTTCATCCCACAATACGGTTGAGCAAGAAAAGGCTAGTAGAGGCAAGTAAGATGACAAAATCCACGCCCACAACAAAATTGTGTTCTACTCGTGCAAAGAGAACTACGCATAGACCTAGCTCTGATACCACTGTTGGGGAACGTTGCAGAAAATTAAATTTTTTCCTACGGTTTCACCAAGATCCATCTATGAGTTCATCTAAGCAACGAGTCGAGGGAGTGAGTTTGCATCTACATACCACTTGTAGATCGCGTGCGGAAGCTTGCAAGGTGATGATGTAGTCGTACTCGACGTGATTCGAATCACCGATGACCAAGTGCTGAACGGACAGCACCTCCGCGTTCAACACACGTACGGGACGGGAGACGTCTCCTCCTTCTTGATCCAGCAAGGGGAAAGGAGAGGTTGAGGAAGACAGCTCCACCGGCAGCACGACGGCGTGGTGATGGTGGAGAGGCAGTACTCCGACAGGGCTTCGCCAAGCACACAACGAAGGAGGAGAGGTGTTGGGGAGGGGAGGGCTGCGCCTTGGAGGGTGGTGCGGCTGCCCTCCCCTCACCCCTCTATTTATAGGGGGAAGGGAGAAGGGGGCCGGCCCCTTAGAACCCATCTAGGAGGGGGTGCGGCGGCCTAGGGGAGAGGGGAGAGGGTGGCTTGCCCCCCAAGCCAAGGGGGGCGCCCCCTCTAGGGTTTCCCCTCAACCCTAGGCGCATGGGCCCAAGGGAGGGGGGTGCGGCCAGCCCACCAGGGGCTGGCTCCCTGCCCCATGCAGCCCATGTGGCCCCCCGGGAGGGGTGGCCCCTCCCGGTGGACCCCCGGAACCCTTCCGGTGGCCCCGGTACAATACCGGTATGACCCCGAAACTTCCCGGTGTCCGTTTGACAATTTCCCATATATAAATCTTTACCTCGGGACCCTTACGGATCTCCTCGTGACGTCCAGGATCCCATCCGGGACTCCGAACAACATTCAGTAGTCACATACTAGTCTTCCTAATAACCCTAGCGTCACCGAACCTTAAGTGTGTAGACCCTACGGGTTTGGGAGACATGCCGACATGACTGAGACGCTCTCAGTCAATAACCAACAGCAGGATCTGGATACCCATGATGGCTCCCACATGCTCCTCGATGTTGTCATCGGATGAACCACTATGTCGAGGATTCGATCAAACCCTGTATGCAATTCCCTTTGTCAATCGGTACGTTACTTGCCCGAGACTCGATCGTCGGTATCCCAATACCTTGTTCAGTCTCGTTACCGGCAAGTCACTTTACTCGTACCGTAATGCATGATCCCGTGTCCAACACCTTGGTCACATTGAGCTCATTATGATGATGCATTACCGAGTGGGCCCAGAGATACCTCTCCGTCATACGGAGTGACAAATCCCAGTCTCGATCCGTGTCAACCCAACAGCTACTTTCGGAGATACTTGTAATGCACCTTTATAGTCACCCAGTTACGTTGTGACATTTGATACACCCAAGGCACTCTTACGGTATCCGGGAGTTACACGATCTCATGGTCGAAGGAAGAGATACTTGACACTGGCAAAGCTCTAGCAAAACGAACTACACGATCTTTTATGCTATGCTTAAGATTGGGTCTTGTCCATCACATCATTCTCCTAATGATGTGATCCCGTTATCAACGACATCCAATGTCCATAGTCAGGAAACCACGACTATCTATTGATCACAACGAGCTGGTCAACTAGAGGCTCACCAGGGACATATTGTGGTCTAAGTATTCACACGTGTATTACGATTTCCGGATAATACAGTTATAGCATGAATAAAAGACATTTATCATGAACATTGAAATATAATAATACTTTTATTATTGCCTCTAGGGCATATTTCCAACCCTGCCCGCACCCCTGCCTCATTCGTGAGCATCACCAAGCACTAGGAGTCTAGGACTAACATGTAACTGGAGTATTGAGTACTGAGTTTCAATACACCACGTCGTTTAACCTCTGTCCAAGGCGAACATGAGAATGATACTCTAGATATGGTCCCACTTATTCTGGTTCACAAAATGCAGTAGGTAAGGAATTCATTTATATTTTCCATTACATTTGGTCATAAGATTTTACTTTGCTTTGCCAGGTGAGTTTCACTTCATGTAGCGGCGTGGATGTCCGGGGAAGTGGTCCTCGCCGGCTGGATGGCGTTCAGGCACAACCCTGGCGCCCACTGATTACTAGCTCGGCTTCAACCTCCCTCGGTGATCTCCAACTTCCTCCTGCTCCTCTGCTTTGGCTACCGTATGGATGTTGGTTGGCCCATGCGGCTATGGGGTGGGGGAGGGCAGCGGCTTGGCTCTCCTCTCGCCGCCGATGGTCGTGGCGGAGGCTATTCTTTTTAGGGCGATGATGATTAACCGTGGCTGAAATAAGCGTGCCTTTGAGCAATTGAGGCACCTGTGGGTGTCAAGTTGGATCCTCCCTGTTGTCTCTAGAATCCTTTTTGATCTTGTGATACATGTTGTCCTGTCCTTGGATGGTCATTCTTGTTGAGTGATAACCAGGGCAGCTTCACTGTGTAAACAGATTGATCTGGTGATAAGAGATGACAGGGGTAGGTTATATGATCAAGGAAAGTCGAATCTGAGCCCACTATGCAATGAACCTTGAACCCTTTTTATTTGTATTTAAAGGTGTTGCTTATTTTTGCTTCAGTGTTTATAGCTGTCTTATGTAGTAGTTACATTAGCAACATGAATTTATCTTTGACTTGATACTCTGGATCTTTTCTAAAGATGAATTGACGGTGTTGCAATTTATCTCTGCCTTTTTTCAATGGATGTTTGTGCATCCCCTGCTTATCAATTGTGTGTTTCCTTACATAATCAAGAAACATCTTAATTTCATGGCGGGTATGTTGAAGAATATTTGAAAATATAAATGCTTCCTTCTTTTGAATAATCTGGTTCCCTTTTGCTAGATCAAGGAACATCTTAATTTCTCAGACGCTGTTCTCCCCGTCGAGCTTGGCCTTTGCCATTGCTGGGAGCAGACTGGACTCAAACTTGAATTGCTTTGTTTCGGGATTTAAACCTTCTTCAGTTAGGAAATCACAAATATCTTGCATGCATAGAAAGAAACTTGGAGGTTCTTGATCACAAATATCTTTGTTTTGTATAGTGTTTCTTAATCCTGGTTCACTTCAGTTGATTGATTTAGGCAGATCATGGAGGCTGGTTCTCACATTTCTGTTTGGGGAATTCTTCAATTGATAAATTGAAATGACTGCTGGTTAGGTAATTAGTTCACTGAAAGGAGTGTCATACCTCATCTCTTCATGCAAATATAGTACATCAAATTGTCTATTTGTTTTGTGTGCTCCTTGGAGATGTTAACCGAACTTCAAAATAAATCACTTTTTTGTTTGTCTAAGATTATTTTAGACCCGAGAACTTGGGTCTGTTTAGACTTACATATGTTATAGAAGGTTGTCGTTCTGCTATACTACCAACAAGTCACAAATGGTTGTTAGATATTTAGATAGATCTGTTGAGTTAACCACTGTATTTATCATTTCTTTAACTGCCCTTGTAGGTTTTTTAGGCTGCGATGATCTGTGTATTATAATGATTGGATTCGATTTGGTAGGTGTGCGTGCATGGTGTACAGTCCAGTTGTGGATTAAAGCCTGTTGAATTCAGTTGCTTCGGTGCTTGCTGTTACGCTCAACTTCCTATTGTTAGTTGTACCCGCTTGCTTCGAGTTCCTCATGGTAGCACCCCATCAGTTTGATGGGGATAACTGAGCTGCAGGTTGGGACTAAATCAGTTCATGTCCTGAGCCTTTTGTAACTTCAAGTACCCTTCTTATTATCACCTGCCTTATGGCTAGAAATGCTTGCATCCATTTGGTGGTTACAGTTGTCAACCTTTTCCTTCTACTTGGCTTGTCGCTCACAATTAGCAGATTTATATATTGTTGGTGATGCATATATTTAGCACCGCATTGAACATTTTTTGTGGCAGGACAGATTGATGGACAATTCTTTTGATTGTGTAGTTGTATATGAAGTTCCACATACATGAATCTCCACTCATCTGGTAAGATTCCAAGATAGGCTAACATCAAAGCAATTTTTGTAAAAACAATCTTACCACCAGACTATTATAAAAGTATTTTTTGCACGAGGTTGAATATTAAATGTTGGGTGCTTGATAATTCATCTAGCTTGAGATCCACCACTGATGACACGAGTCTGCTACCCTGCTCCTGTGAAGGTAACCGAAGTCCTGCGCCTCCCACCGTGATATCCTCTCTCTGCTTGCACCTCTTCATGTGAACTCCTCCCAATTCTTACCACTTTTTGGGTTGTTTGATTCAGATTTCTTTTTCTAAAATTAAATCAAGTCTCAAGGTTTCTTTTTCTAAATATAGTTACCTAAAGATTTTATTTGTTTGGATACAACCTCTGAATTCAAAAGCAAAACATGGATGTTGTGATAGCGGTGGAAGAAACACTCTTAATTGTTTCTGATAAATAATGATGCCTTTCTTATACAGGTTTTTTGGTGCGTTTGTGCTCGTCAGCGGGACGGTGCAAGGTGCAACTCCGATGTGGTTCCTTGCCGGTTGGACGGCGTTCACGCGTAACCCCGACGTGCACTGAGTACTGCCTCGGCTACAACCTCCCTCGGTGAGCTCCATCTTCCTCCTCCTCCTCTGCTTTGGCTACTGTATGGGACATGGCCATCAAGAAATAAGGATGCCAATGAGCCTCCAGCCTCCTCAGCGATTTGGGCTTCCTGGCCGTTGGATCGAAGCGCTTGATGCAATCTGAGCCGTCGGATCGAGCCCTGGAACGACCTCGTCCATCGGATAAAAAATAGTTATTGCTGGAATGAACAGTTTCACCTCGACCATGCCACCACACGTAAATAGCCTGCCCCGCCAGGGGCATTCTCGCCATTTTTCTTTGTCTGTGGCTGGCGTTCGTGCTAGGGCGATGATGATTAACTGTGGCTGGAATAAGTGTGCCTTTGAGCAATCAAGGCACCTGTGGGTATCAAGTCGGATCCTCCCCGTTGTCTCTAGAATCCTTTTTGATCCTGTGATACCTATTGATCTGTCCTTGGATAGTCATTCTTGTTGAGTGATAACCAGGGCAGCTCCATTGTGTAAACAGATTGATCTGGTGATAAGAGATGATGGGGGATAGGTTATATGATCGAGAAAAGGCGAATCTAAGCCCACTATGCAATAAAACTGCAGCTACCTCCCCTAATGTGTGTAGTATTGAAGGCAAAAGAGAACTTTTAATGTCTTGCTACTTTAAAATTCCAAAAAGGTGCATTCTTCCTTTGCTGGGTACTGATTCTTGATCTTAAGGTGACCCCATTTTTCTATGCCACATGCTCATGCTGCTCTATGTTCCCTTTTAAAGATTCTTGCTTGCATTTTGGGTTGGTTTTCTGCTCTATGTTCCCTTTTAGAATTTCTTTCCGCTGTTGCTGCATTCCCTTTTTTGTATATTACATGTTCTTTTTGTATCTCATTCTGCATGTAACATAACTAAATAATACATTGAGATGAAATGTTGTATCTGATATCATTGAGAGGAGCAGGTCAACATCCCTACCTCCCTCTTCAACTCCCACCCAACACAATTGTGGTGAGCCCCCCTCTCATTATGGTTAGCTGCAGCTCATCCATGGTTTTGTTTTGGATAGTCTAAATTCTGGTTAACTGCAGCTCATCCATGGTTGTACCTTTTCTTCTTTTCCCCCTTGCAGGTTGGTCCGCTGTCTATAGGTGCTCGTCATTCTGGCCAGTTTGTCGTGCTCTATCTTCGACCACCTCTTTGCAGGTTGTCCCCTTTTCCCCCTCTCTTCTATGCTTTCCAGGCCTAGGCTTACATTTCTTCCTGTATGAAGCGGCTGTTAGATTTTGTTTGGACAATGGATGTATCTGCCTTTTGTTCTCTTATTGGTAGAAGCCTAGAATCTAAAACTATTATCCCCTGCCTTTATTTTTGTGCTTGCTTGGCATTTGGAATTGGGCATTTTGGTCACTTCTATAGATCATGGTAGGACCTAGGATTTTTTGTACCTTTCTTCTATGTCCTAGAAGTAGCGTGTTGATTTGTTTGTTGGAACTGCTCGCATGTGTCGTGTTGTTGGCGCTACCAGACAAACCAATATTGTTCTAGATATGATTTATAAAAAAATTTCGTTGGTCTGTACCTAAAGTAGTATGTTGTTAGGAAGACATTCACTGGTGACCATATAAAGCCACATTTCCAAATAATATATATTAGTTTGTCTCTTCAATGGTGTCATTCTCCATTTTTATAGGCATTAAGATCTCCCTGTTATTTTTGTTCTAAGGATGCACTTTAGTATTATGTAACTATGCTGATTTTACTGTCAGCACAAAAAATAGATGAGTTCAGACTTCTGCTACATAATAACTTTACCCCATAGCAAACCTGTAGACTTCTAACTGGTAAGGCACGATTTTCATTTTTGAAGCGAGGAACAGAATCCCTACTGTTCTAGTCTGGAGAGAACATCTCTCTTGGCTGTACAACAGAGGGGTTACTTCACATACCCATCAGCAGTGAGGCTAATATCATCTCTAATCAAGTGAAGAAGCAAGGGCACAGCCTTAGTTTTCTGTTGGAAGACTTCTATTTCTCTCATTCCAGAGGTGCTAGCCTGTGCAAGCAATGACGGTGTACCTTTTATTGATCTGAATCTTCAGGCTTCATTCTGAAATTTTGGGCCACGAACGCTTGATCGCAAAAGTAACAGGTATCATGGTAAGGCCAGTTTGTGTTTTCCATGTTGCCTTATTTCTCTTCTATCTGCAGTTTGCTTCCACATTCTATATGTTTGCGAAGAAATTTCGTATCATTTTGTATGCTCATCAATTGTTGCATCTAGAATACATATGTCAACCATGTACCTTAAGGATTCCTTAAGGGCCTCATGATTGTTGGTGTTTTTTTTTTCATACGAAAACACCAAGGTTATTATCCCAACTATCATAGTTTGAACCAGCAGGATTATCATACAACTAAGCATATTACTATAGTTTTAGATGTTATTCCTTAGCACATTATTATATCAACCGGAGGTGGATGTGTTTTAGCTCATTCGTTATAACTGATATATATGATTTAAAACTAAACATTCCCATGTCTTCTAAATTAGTGCTTCCCATGCAGAGCATAAAGTTTGTATCGTGTTTTGTACTTCTATTATATTGTATACTTGCTCAAAATCTGTAGTGATAATTTTAATGAAAATCATTAAATGGGTATTTTTGAGTGCGTGGACTGTTGTTTATTAACTACAAGTATTTAGCACCTTTTAACAAAATTGGAAGTCTTTTCCATCCTGAGCTCATTCCCAGGCCTACTCTAGAACATTTTCCTAAGGATAAGAGGGCCACAATAACAACCAATTGATCAGACTTTGTAAGGTGGTAGGGATCAAAGAATAACGGATATGAGTCTTTCTTTGCCTTCTGGACTAAAAGGGGAAATTATCGTTCACTGTCCATATACGCTTTAAAAGTCTAGGGTACAAAATCACAAAGTGCATTGTATACACATGAATCGTTCTATGCCATGTATCTAACGGGTTGCCTTCATCAGGTTAATGTGACGTGCCGCCTATGAAGTTGATCGGTAAGGCAGCCGAATGAAGCAACTTATTAGTATGCCTAATAGCTATGGCTACCTAATCTTTACCTTTTTTATTGTGTACCTTCTCTTAGTACTTCCTCTCATGTTCGCGCTCTTAGTACCGAAGTTAATGACAAGTTGTTACCTTTTGTGGTCTCACGAACGCACTAAACTGAATGCTGCCTTGTAGTCTCATGACAATGTTGAACTCGATGATGTTTTGCTCCTATTACATGTGAAATAGGAGCTTATTCCTTTTACTTTGTTACCATGTTTGAATACGTACGCTAAACCTGATTTCCTACTAAATTGTGCATTACCTACTTGGTCATAACGTTGTAACCGGCACCCTCGCGCCAAGGCGCATTTCCGATCTAGTAGCTAATGAGAGGAGGTGGGGTGTGCGCCCGTTTGTGGAAAGAACTATATCGGGCGCTTATGGCACCAAATAGGATTTGACAGCTTAGTTTTCAGGCATGTCAAATATGCCATGACCTTTTTCTTCAATTAAAATAACTATTTCAACCCTATTAGGCCTTTGTTTGGGCTTTCGGTTAAGGCCTCGAGCAGATAAGTTGAGCCCGAACCTGCTCTAGATTTTGGGTTTTCGGGCCCAAGTCATCGGGCCGGGCTTCCCATGGACAGTTCTACTCCCAGCCACTTCGCCTAAGCCTACTTTTCCTTTTAATCATTGGAGAGCAATTAATTAAGGAGTACCCCTTCCGGAGCCCCCACAAGGATCATTTGGGGTGGGCTGGGAGCGTGTCACTTGGCGTGCTCTCAGTTGTCGTAAGTGTCGCGCTCTAGGCGCTTCCTCCATATTTTTTTATTTTTCTGTACGCGTTTTCGGATTTTAGATGATTATTTTTGTATTTTTGGCTTTTTGGTCTTCCCCTGATTTTTTTGGATTTGGACCCCAAAAAAGTTCAATTTTTGTGTGTGAAAAAACGAGCAAATGCGTACATGTAGTTTGGACCCAAAAAACGTGCTCCCGGTTCGGATTTTTCCGTCCGTGTTTTTCGTGAAAAAAAAAGTTCATCGAAGCCTATCAACATGTATCTTGTTTTGGAGATCTCGACGTGAAGAATCCAATGATGAAAACAGTTTGAGATTTGGACACATGATTTGATAGATAAATATTTTGAATAAACGGATGTCCGGAAAAAGGAAAAACTTTCTGCGCACATGCGGCGTGGCACTTGTCGCAACCTGGCTGTAGGAGTGATCTTTGAAAAAGTACTTCTTAATTGGTGATTTTGTAATCATTGTGCTCGTTGATGGAGACCAGTTGGGCAGGGACGACCGTCTGTGTAGCTGCAACAACTAGGTGGCGAGCTTTGCCATTGCACACAAGAGAGATGCCACTCCTGCATAGCCCTACGGATGGAGCCGGTGTCCTTGTAGTCGTCGCGGAAGGTCTCGAGGTTCTCAATCATGCCGCGCACGGACGACACGAGCAGCTCGTGCTTCCACCCCTCCACGCGAGGGAAGTCGCAGTACTTCTCCCCGAAATCGTCCATGTACTGCACGCACACACCGACACACGCACGCCGCCAATCAAAGCAACGATGATCAGCGAATCGATCGAGCAAGAGCAGCATGGTGGCGCGGTCACTCGTGGTTACGTGGTGCGTACCGTGATATCCCGCCTGCCGATCTCGTGGGTGTACTTGCGGGGCACGCCGGCGGCCTCCCTGGCGCGGTAGAACTCCTCCACGGACCGAAGCATCTCCTCGTTCGCCGGCAGCGCCCGCCTGCCGGACAGCACCTGCGCCACCCACCGGGCCTGGGTCTCGAAGAAGCGGGGCGCGAAGATCTTTCTCGGCACGCCGACGAAGGAGAGCGACGGCGCCAGGGACGGCGGGAACACGTGCTCGAACAGCGGGCCCACGCGGTTGTCGTCCACGGCCACCGCCCCGCCCGTCTCCAGGAACGGGAACGAGTAGCTGTACCCCGTGCAGTAGATGACGGTGTCGGCGGCGATGCTGGAGCTGGAGCCGCCGCCGTCCTTGAACGCCACCCGCCCGTCCTCGCACAGACGCTCCACCTGCCGGCCGCCCGGGATGAACGGTGCATTGCATTATATTGGTTGATTCTTGATTGATCGGTTCCCTCCGTTGTGTCGAATGTGTACGTACCTCAAGTCGGAGATGGAGGTTGGCGCTGTGCTTGGCCAGCACCTTGGACAAGCCTGGGGTGACCGCCTCCATGGACCCGGCGACGAGGTACACCTCCTTGGCCACGCCGCGGATCTCCATGGCGATGTCTTTGCCGCTCTCCCCGCACCCGACCACCACCACCACCTCGCCGCGGAACGGCTCCGGCACCCTGTACGAGTGGCTGTGCATCTGCCTCCCCCGCCACGTCTCCATGCCTGTACATCTTCTTCTTTATAAACGACTATGGGAGTATATGGGTGCCGGGTAGAGCTTGCATTGCTTTACTTACCTTCGATGCTTGGCAATCTTGGCTGCGAGTAGTGGCCGGTGGCGACGACGACGGCGTCGAACACCTCGTCCACGTACGCGTCCAACGTCTTCTCGTCCGTATCATCGCACTCCACGAGCCCGAGGTCCATGGATCTCACCGCCCACCGACGCGCCGGCGTCATGGCGGCGTGCAGGACCCTGGTGTTGAGCCTCACGGCCTCCATGAGCCCGAACGCATTGCAGAAGTCCTTGAGGTACAGGTGCACCTCGCGGTGGCCCGGGAAGCGGCGGTCGTCGCGGCCGCTCTTGGGGCAGAAGGGGAAGTCGGTGAAGCCCGTGCTCTGCCGGGGGCTGATGAGCCGGAGCGAGGCGTATATGCTGCTGTGCACCTTCACCGGCGCCGCCACGCCGAGCGGGTCGGCGGCGTCGGTCCTCGGGTCGTACAGCCACTGCCCGCCTACGTCGCCGCTCTGCTCCAGCACCGTCACGTCGTGGGCCTCCCGGCGCAGCTCGCGCGCCGCGGCCAGCCCGGCCATGCCGGCCCCGATGACGCACACCTTCTTCGACTGCGGCGGCTCGCTGCCGCAGACCGTATCCATGTTGATCGGCAAGAAGTCACGGGGAGGCGTGGTCGCGTGGAGCAACGGCCTGTCTGATCTGTTCTTGGCGCGAATTTTGTGTCACATATTCACATCCTCTGCCTCTTAACCCTGCTGGACTCCACCCACCTCCACTGTGATGAATAATTGTAGATCATTCAGGTGGTGGTTGCAGCAGATGGTAGTAGATATAGTGGTGCCATTATCGACAATTATATATATGCCTTTTGCGTAAAGGGGGCGTCTTTTACCTACAACTGTATAATGTTCCCACAGTGGTTGGTTGTAGCAACACACACGCGGGTGCTCATGCAACAAAAACTACTAATCTAATGGAACCAAAAGTTATTTGATTAATCATATGAACCAGTTGGGAAGCTTATAACTACAACGACGTCCCTAGCTAGTGTGCGCCGCACTGTTTTGCCCACAGAGTGCCCCCTTTCCTGAAATAGAAATAGAATGTCAGGTTATTCCCCGTCTCACTGTCTAAAAAGGGCAAAATCTGGCCCCACACAGGCCACCCTCCATCCACGTCCGTCCATTGTGAAACATCATATGGTGGGCCCCGGATAAACACACGCGGTGTTCGTGCAATAAAAAGAACTAATAGTCCTAGAATGCACTACTCTCAGCTAATTGAGCCCCATTTTCCAACCTTCTTGGTTGGGCTTTGTTACATCTACGTAACAGTCAAACATAATCTTTCGAAAGCTAGTTTCGCATGTTACGATTGGATGAAAAGACGGCTC